>NW_026533254.1:18164591-18718997 GCF_026225885.1 Hylaeus anthracinus
CTCTCTCTCTCTCTCTCTCTCTCTCTCTCTCTCTCTCTCTCTCTCTCCCTCTTCTTGGATTCACGTTCTCCAGGCGGCGTAATATCACGCACATCATCGTCACGGAGATGTGTACGCGTGCTCGGTTGGAGTCGAGAAAGGAACGAAGAGGACGAAGAGGACGAAGAGGACGAAGACGTTCGGTTGGCGAACGAGGAGGATGAACCCGCTGGAGGGACGGAGACCCGTCGTCGAGGTGGAGAGAGTCGAGGGAAAAAAACGGGAAAGGAGAAACAGGAACAATCGAGGGAAAAAGAGAAGAGATTCTGTTCTGGGGAGTGTAGAAGAGAGGAAAGCTGAGAGACGCGGTACGAAGCGTGCAGGAAAGCAACGAGGAGGGGAGAAGGCCCTGGCAATCAGGGCGAATGGGGTACGGCACACGCCACACGCCATCATAATGGAATAATGAGGCAAAGACGATAGCAATCGCGGGCAGAGGCTCCTTTTCCGTGCGACACGTCCGTGTCTTGGCGCGTTGATGCGCGAGCGACCGCGCGCACGAGCTCTGGAACGTCGTGGACGAATTGAGCGAATCAGAGCCACATCCGATGAGGTCACTTCGACTCGGCTGCAGGACCGCGTTCCGAAGAACTCTCGTGTCCTGTCCTGTTCCTCTCCCTCGTTGCCTTCCATCCTCTGTTCATTCTTTTTCTTTTTTAGCACTGGTAGCAGGAACGTTCAAAGTCATGGTAACGCCTCGCGTAACGTCGCGATATAGGCATCGATGTCGTTAAATTTGTGACCAAGTATCCGAGTCGTTAAGAAAACAAGAAAAACAAAGAGGCTCGGATAAGCGACCGCGTGAAAAGTTTTGCATCGCGAGATCTCTACGAGAAGGCTACGGGAGGCTGGTCGTAGCGCTGGGAGGTGGAACGCTCGAAGGAAGACGACGCGAGGAGTGGTAACGTCAGAAGAAGTAAAGAAGCCGTGGCACGTGACCCCCGAGACCGGCAGAGTCAACTCGCTCAAGTAGCCGGGCCCTGCCCTTTGACCCAACCGACAATTTCGAATTATGTCTCTCCGAGAGAGCGGATATACTCCCGTCAGGGACGGCTTCGGTTCGTAGATTCTTCTCGGGCTGAAGATCGTTCTACGAACCTGCAAAGTTGCTCCAAAATTGTAGGAGGGACGCCTTGCAGATATTCTTCGTAAGATCGTAATCGGAAATCGAATTTCCAGAATCGCGACAAGTCCACCGGCTGTAAAACCCGAGGATAGCCTGTCGGGCGAAATATTCGAGACCCGAGCACCTAAAGAGCAGGTCGAAGAAAGAAGGTGGCTCGTGTCAGCCGATAGAGAATCCCTGGAGTCTGCAATATGCGCAGTTGTTCTTCCCTGAGGAAGACAAATGATCCACTCGGACGCGAGACAGTTAGCGTACCCGCGGGGAGGCCTCAACGTGGTCCATGGCGAAGAGGAAGAAGAAGAGACTCGTCTCTCTGTCCATCATTTGGAAATCAGCACCGAGAGCACTGGCGCGCGTGCGAGCGAGCCTTCGGGCAGACCGACTCGCTCGCTCGATCCCCGTGCCATTACGATATTAATGTAATGCCGCTAAAAAGGTGTGTTTGCTCGGTTAGAAGGAGGAGGAGAGGCGAGCCGAGCCGAGGATCGAGCCCACGTAGGATAGTCTGGCCAGATATGGCGTGTGCCTGTGCCGCCGTAGCCACTACCACGGTTATCGTCGTCGGCACCATCGCCGTCACCGTCATCGTCCTCTTCGTCGTTGTTCTCCGTGCTCCACCCGACACGATTCCTTCCAGTGGCTCAAAGGAAACGGTTAAGCTAGCTAGGCGAACGAATCATTTCCGAATCGAATTCTTTTACTCCGATTCGCCGATTGCTCGTGTACAATATGCCTCTTTGCGATTCTACCGGAAGCAGCCTGACTTATTCACCCAATATGTAGGTACACGTTATTGCAAATGTAAATTGCGCATATAAATATTAAACATCCATCTAGTCGTACAATCCTGTCGTAGGAAAGTTGACACAACATTTGACGCGATCTACCGCAATTATGCGCGATACCGTATCCGTAGTATCTTCTGTAAAAAGTAAAAGCAGGTATCGTTAAAAAAGAAACGTAACGCTGTCAGTCTTTTGTTCCTTTGAAAATTATACAAATGCCCGAGGGTATACCGGTTAATGGAGAACTCGGGGTTGGGGGGAAAGGTTCCTCGAGTAATCGAAGACCGAGAGATTATAGTGTCGGATATCCCGCGTTGCTCGCCACTCGTGGAAATCATTATCGTTAAATTTATGATTCTTTAAACGGGCAGATCGGGCGAGACGCGGCGCGGCGCACCGTCTCCGCAACGACGCCAGCGTTTCGTTGGCCGTTTTCAACGATACACGCGATCGTTCCGTTGATTCGGGAATACTTAGGTAGAATTTCATTCGAATGACAAATAAAAACAAGACATATTCGCTACACGTTTAAATAAACATATACTAAATAAATTTGTCTCATCTCTGGCACGATTCTTGAGCTGCTTCTGCCCCACCTTGCACGCGCCTCCTTCCCTTTCGCGAGTCTTTCTTTCTTTCGTTTCAGTTGCGGTCGCTCGCGACCTCGTATCTTTATTCGGTCATGCGGCGAACCAGAGCGCCAGGAGGCTACGCATACGTTCTCGCTCGTTCGAGCGGAGATCGCGGTCGACGCCGACGCCGACGCCCGACGTCGTCGTAGACTCGCCAAGGGAAAGTTGCAACCCTTTTTAGCTAGAGGGTATTCACGTCGGAATAGTCGTTTTAACGTAATTGCGAAAACTGGACTGACCTGTTTCGATATACCTCTATGCTCGCTGGAGGACATCTGCCCGGTCTTATCTTTCGAACATCGCGCGCAATTCTGCTCCGCGTAATGATAAAATTGTCGCGGTATGGTGAGAAGGGAGCAGGGAGATTAAGATCGAAACGTATCGTTGTTTCAGGTAACGAAAACACGCCATTGGCTTTTGCTATTTCAGCTACTTCGCTCGTAAAACAACGTCGTAACTTTCGTTCACCGTGGATACAAAATTTTACGGATTTAATGAGACCAATTAAAGAATAGGCTCTTCCTAAACAAAATAAGACATATGCATCGAGAGCGATAAACGGTTAAACGGTTAGCGAATCGAACAGAAAACGACGTTGAAAAACTACCGAGATCGGAGGAAATTTTACTTTAACGGCTGTGTCGTTTACGACGAACAATATCGAGAGATATATCCCCATCTTTTATGATTTTAATTTACACCGTTCAAGTTTATCTTCGCGCGTTTGAACCACGGTAATTCAGTTATCGCTGACACAAAGTGGCACCTCGTTTAGGATCTTAAAGGGAACGGGGCAGATCGAGAGCCTCCTTGATCACCGGTCTCCGAACGGTCTGTTAGCGGCACGAAGAAGAACGCGTTTCCAGCTTCCGAGTCTGTCACGTTTCGTGCGAGCGTCGCTTTTTGTGCGAGCATCCTTTTTGTGGTTTCTTCTCCCCTTTGTTGGCCCCGAAGACAGACTATCGCGTTGCCTTTCAGACCGTATACGCGTGACGCGCTTCTGGCACGCGTCGAAATCCGCACTTAACGAACCACTTGTGTCCCTAATTTTACGTGCCGAGAAACTGAATATTTATCCTCTGCGCGTAAATATTAGATCATTCGCGCGAGTAATCCTTTTCCACGCGCGTTTAAGAAGAAAAAAAAAAACATTCGGGATTCAGGCGTTCCGAGTTACAGGTACGTTATAGTCACTTTTCGTAAGGAAAATTACGCGCAGTACGTACTACATTACCGTTAATCCAAGACTATTCTTTCTTTCACCCTGTAGTACGAAAAAGTGAGATCGACGGGGATCTGTAGCGAAGTTGGAACGACACGGGGACAGCGTGTTTACGATAAAAGTCATCCAACCCGGGAGAGTATCGACCTCGACCTTCCGAGGTTCGACCGGTCCCTCTCCGCGGGTACTTGGATTTCATGGTCGCGACGCGTGGCAATCCGGTCGAAAATTTCCTTCCAAGTTCCCGAACTTCCGGCGTCGAAATCGGGGTCTCGTCTACTCGTCTAAGCGTTTGGAGCGAGCCGGTAAGAAAAGGAGATAACTCGAAGCGGAGTTAGCGGGCCGAGAACGCGAAGCCGAAGAGAAACACGAAAAGAGAAGACAGCGGCGACGGATGAAGAAGAAGCTGAAGGAGAGAAGGAAAAAGGAACGAAGAACGAAGGAGTAGATGCGCGTTCTCTCGCTTCCCTCTCTCTCCCTCTCTGGCGTGGGGGTGCGCCCACGCCGGTGACGTCACCCGGCGAACGTTGGCAGTGTTACCGACGATCGACGCGTTGGTGTTCGAGCCCTCTCTAGTGAAACGAAGAAACGAGACGAGACCCCGAGGGAAAAAGAGAGGCGTCATAACCGGCGCGTGGAGGAAGGGAATCATCGGACGCAAGGTGGAGAAGGAGGAGACGCGAAGAGAAGTGGTGGCGAGAGAATCGTGAACACGAGAGGGATGGAGCATGCGAGAAGACGAGCAAGAGGATCGCGAGTGGAAGAAGAAGAACGGAAACGGTGAACCAGAGAGCGGCGTGCCGTCGGGGACGAAGGAGGGATGAATCCTCGGCGGGGGAAAGGAATGAATGGAAATCGCGGAGAGACACGCGGGAGAGACGGATGATTCTCGCGGAGTGGTGGCGACGGAGACGGAGGTTCCCGCGGAGGACAGAGGCGCGCAAAAGTTTCGCCCAGCCGCAAAATTTCGAGTAATCAGAAAAGGAGAACCAACCGTATCCAGTATTCGTTCGAATCGTTCTATAGACTTTTTATACGGCATAGAAAAATTGGGCTGAAAATAGAAAGTGATCAGTACGCGTGTCCGTCTTCGTATCGGAGAGGGTGAAGAGGACCAACAGACTAAGAGCGCGACGCTATCGGGAGGATGCATGGTACGGGGTGATGTCGACGACACGTGACGCCAGCGAATCTCATCTCACCGGTCGCGGGAATCACCACCAGTGCCGAGCGTCATCGCCACCGCCACCGCCACCGCCACCCGCGGCAACATCATCGGCAGGAACACCGGCAGCCTCCTCGCGCGAGCGCTCTCTCCGCGCGCGCGAGCGCTCTCTCGAGGCAAGCGACCACTTCCCGCGCGAGCCGCTCTTTATTAGTCTACCGCGGACCATCGCGAACCCCTTCGGATCCAGCATCCTCGGCGAATCGCTTCAACGGACGGATCCGCCGCGAGGGAAAAGGAAAAACGCGATCTGGAGCCCGTTCGGCTTGATCCGGGACCGGAAAATACTGCAAGAGCAACGGAGACGGAAACGGAGACGAAGACGGAGGAGCAGAGGCCGGTCGTGGGAGAGGAAGGGAGTACCGACTCGCTCGTAGCGGCGCACCAGGAGAAGGAGGAGGAGGAGGACCACGACGACGAAGAGCGAGAAAGAGCAGGATCCTCCAGTGATACGACACCGGGCAGCACGCGCGCCGGCTCGTCGGCTTTATCGCGCGCGAACTGGAAACGAACTTGTTCGTTCAACTCCGCCCGAAGCGCGCGATTTCGAACCTACGGGATACCACAGTTGTTTACTTATGCTCAGTGAATCGATTCATAGGATTATCTACACGAATCACTGGTCGATCGCTTAGGAATCGACTGTTGGAGTGACTGCGACTGGTTCCTCGGATCAATTTTGGACAACTGACATCGCGGAAATATTTCTCCGAAGACTTTCTTCCGCGTACCATCCACTCGCCGAGTGAAATTCGATCCACCGGTGTCGCGCTTTCTACCCATCTTTCGGCCATTTCAAACGGATCTCGCAAAATACTCTTTCGATTCGGTCGTACTCCAGTGAAAACGCAAACATCTCCAGCTAACTTGTCCACCGCGCCGGTTCCGCGAGTGTCCTACTCGTCGCGCGATCACAGCGACGGACGAAATTCTCTGGATAAGTAACTTTTGTTTCGACTTTTCGTGGAACCAACGGAAGCCGAAACGATGGTGTAAACGTTCCAAATTTTTATTCGAATAATATTCCGCCGTATTCTCGCGCAAAGGATATCCGTCGATCGATCGCGATCGCAGTGCTCGTCAGCGTTGTCAAAGAATTCCCGTTTCCCGTCGTTTCATTTCGATTCGGTCGTCCAACCGTCGCTAACACGGATAAGACTGCGGTGGTGACGCGTGCGTCTCGGTGACGTCGTGACATGTGCGATAGCCCGTTATCGTCGTCGTGGTGGTCATCGTCGACGGGAAGAAAGGGATCGCCGGCGGTAGTTGTCGGCTGGCGGGAAACAGCCAGAGGCAGGAGCACGTGGACGACAGGCACCGCGACGAGGGCCGGCGGCGCGACAGGTTGAAAAGATGCTGGCACTGGCGATGCGCCGCGAACACACGACCGGCCGCAGTAATTACGAGCCCGCGAATCCGCTCGCGGGTTTCGAGCACTTGCAGCACAACAGCGGCGGCAATCCGTTCGCGGTTGTTCCCGCGTCGTCGGAGGCCCGGCTGCGCGAACCCGGCCCGGAGCCCGACGGCGAACTGCAAGAGTTCGTAGACATCGCCCAGGTTCAGCAACTTTTGCAGCAACAGCAACAGCAACAACAGCAACAACAACAGCCGCAGCATCACCACCATCATCATCAGCAACAGGTGGCGGCGGCCGCGGCCGCGTCTTGCATCTGGGGAGCGGTTTATCCTCCGCCGCCGCCTGCGCTGGGATATCATCATCACCACCATCACCATCACCACCCGCAGCCACCACCTTCAGGTAACGTTATCCGTACGGAACACCGTCGCGATACGATCTCGTTCTCCTTGGTTCGCGTGGTCGGTTCCGAAAGCTGTCCGTCGATAGCCGACATTCGGTCGTTTGTCGTTGTTCTCGAGTCGCACCCGATACGATGCCGACGCGCGACGGCGTGATCACATTATCCAGAATATTCCTTTCGCGGATCCAACGCCCAGAAGACGCATACGCGTGCTAGACTTTTTCATAGCGATCGAGCACCGAGGTTCGTCGAAGTTACGCGGCTACCGGTATTTGCGCCAATCTAAACACTCGGTGATAATCGATCTTTACGACCGCCACGTCGAAACCTGTATTTCAAGACCGGCTATTAAATTTCTTGTCACCGCTTGAACACGGCTCGCTAGACCACGTCGGTGTCAACCACGACGGAGTTGGCCGCGAATCGTCTAACCGCGAGGCTCGACAGATCCCTGTCGCGATCTGATCTTCGTTTCTCGCGAGCTCAACGACAAATTCGAGCCTTCCACGCGAACAATGTTTTTGCGAAGCAATAGAATTAAGGTTCTAAACGAATCGACGACTTCCTTGCTATACGAGTTCCTCGTACTTGGTTAATTGCTTGCCCGTACCTTCTCGCCTGCTTTGCTTATCGACACAAAATGCTCTGCTTCGCGCGATCCTTGCTGGTGACGGACGCCTTCGATTACTATGAACGCGTTATTTAGCCAGAGATGGATAAAATTCTCATCTACGAAAAGTATTCAACAACGACTAAAACTATCTCGCTGTTGTTAGTCGATACGAACGATAGAGCGACTCGAGAACGCGCGGATCCAGCAAGCGATCGACGCGATCTCGCCGTCGGACCGCGGCAAAGTCCGAGATCCATGCGCTAACCCGTGGTAGCCCATTCGACTGCGATGCTTTCATCACCATCGAGAAGCATCCGACGTTGGCTCTTACCGACTCATATGTTCGTCGATAACACGACCGTACAAATTTTTCTTACCCTCTTACACAGCTGGAATTTTATGGTAGAGGCATTAAGAGCAGAGTTGGGCTGTGATTACTTTACGATTAGATCGTACTACATAGCACTAACGATAACGTTAACTTGTGATTAATTGCGCGATTAACCCTTCGTCAGCGAAGCTCCATTGTATGCGAGGCGCGAATATACATGTTCTAATTTGATAGTTGCCGAGAACTGTGCCACGTGCAGTAACAATTGCGTAGGTTTTATCGTTTGCGAATCGAAGAAACGATCGGCTCTGTTGCGATCCAGAGATCGAGATCGCAGCCGTTGGTCGAGGCGACGCGAACAATTTCAGACCTTAAAGTGTAACGCGAATTACGACGTCTTCGTTCCTGTTAAGTTTTCGTTGCACCCTCCTCGTTAAATTTCTGGGTGCGCCACTGACCGATACCCAGCTGTTACCGTGCAACAGTCGGACGAATGTTATACTTTTTACAAGCGTTCGCGTGGGCCAGTCGAGACTCGGGACCAAGTACGCGTGCACGCGCCAGGGGTCGATGCGAAAGATAAGAGAAAAGAGGTCAGGCAACGCGGTCTTCGATCTTCCGACGCGCTGTAATGTCATTAAGGATCCCGACCGTGACGATTAATGAAAGAGGCTCGATCGTCAGTGGCGTAAAAAGCCGGCAAAACGAGTCGCCCGCGTCACGGTCGAACAATGAAGCACGCCGTGATAGGAAGACGAGTACATAGCACCTTTTCGCTTAAATCCTAAAGGAAATCTTTAACGATACGTCACGTGAGATTTCGATGCTTTTGGCATTCAACTGAGATTTCGATGCTTTTGGCATTCAACTGAGATTACGTAGTCTCGGTGGCCCCTGGAACGCACAGGGCTCGACGCCGTTGGTCTGAATTCGTACGAAAAGAAAGATTGGAAGACCGAGCGATCCCCCTCCGAGAAGAAACGATTAGAAGAGCGGAGGATCGTTGTAGTCGGACCACGCCTAAGCTATCTTCCAACATAAACGGAATTATTCGTCCCTGTTCGGAACATTGGATACGAGCGAATCAAAAATATTGTTTTCATTGGGATAAGAATAAGTAGCAATCGAGAAGCAAAAATTTGCTCGCATAATCGTGTCTTCCGAGTTTCCGAATGCTCGCAGGAATATTCTATCCTGGTGTTTCCCAGAGGTCGCAAGTAGCCAATAAGATAGAAGAATTTTTCTCGGCACTCCAGAAGGGAGAGAGGAGGCAGGAGCTTTCATAGATCATTGTTTAAAGTGTCGTGTCTTTGTATGGTAACGCGGAGTAAATCGTATGTACACTCCTGACATTTCGTTATTATTGTACGAGCCGTAAGACAGGAAATCGTACATCATGCACGAACCTACGGTGGGCGGGTAAAAGGGAACGAGTCACCTTCTTCTCTCGGGCTCATTGGCGTTCCGCGTGATGTTAAGTGTTTTATACGCCCTCCGTCTTTCCCTCCGCCGCGTCGACCCGTTTATATAGTCGGAAAACTGTAAATTCGTCGATGATACTTTTGAAAAGGTTCTGTATTTTTCAAAACATTAAAACCAGTTGGAAGAATCGGGAACGTGTTGTTCTGTATCCGGTTCGCGATGAATTAAAACGCTCGATTTGTGAGTTTTGGCCCGTCCAACCTCTGTGCGCGTTTGCCAAATTTCCCGGGATCCTAGATCTCGCGTCATTTTTACGTAAGACTGCGAGACTTCCATGCCCGACGCCTACGTTCTCGCAATATCGTCAAAAAATATATAAGGCGCGTCAGAATTCGTCACTCGATTCGTCTTCATTTCAGAAAATTATTTACGTAACGATGATTCGTCTGCCGTAAACCAAAAACGGAGGAAATGTATATTGTTACAGATAGACGGTTGTTTACCTTCTATTAGTTATTCAAAATTTGCATCTGGACATGAATTTCGTTCATCTCTGCCGCAAAGTTCTCGGATCCGACAAAGTAACTGGTTCGACTATTTTGCAAAACTCGAACGTTCCGCGTGCAAAATCTCGTCGATGTTACGCAACTGGCCAGCATTTGCACGCGTGTCTCGATGGTTTTGAATGGGCTACAAGGAACGCGCAATGATATTTTGGGATTATTCTCGCGGTGCCGTTATTTCTGTGCTCGTGGATGCACTCGATGCATGTGACGACAATACAAGGTTTGATAAGCGAAATATCATGTTCGCCAACGTCATTGGTCGCGTCAAAGATTATATGCAATCTCGACATTGTGAAAGTCCTCGTATCGGCTTTGGAGATGGGAAAAATATTCGACTAGATAAAAATTTCAAATAACAAATAAAAGATAAATCATAGGTCACGGTCACCGCGTGATATCGCGTTCGTAGAATCTTTATTTCCTGCTTTCAACTCGTTCCTTCGTAGAAAAATTCACCTGTTTTTCGATATCGTACCACCAACAACGAACCATTTGCTGCATAATACCGTCTATCTTCGACGTGCGCGATTCTATGCACGGACCGTGTAAATCTGTCAAAGATAATGTACTCGACGTACAATTTTGAACACTGCTCTTGTCAATTGTACAATCTAATACACGAATTAATGCCAAAGAGTTTCTTTCACTGAGCATAATAAATCATAAGTAACGCTGATACACTCGAACGCACGAGCTGTTCATCGAGGAATTCAACGAGCCGCAGCGAAGCGTGAACATCTACTGGTAAACACGCATTCGTCATACTTGGCTCGCGGTCCATTTATGAGCCAGTCCGTCCATTTCGCCAAAAATCATTGTCGTCGTCATCGATGATGCTCGATGGCGTCACGACGCCAACTTGGGTACGAATCGTTCGCTCGTGTCGCCGAGCGTCGCTGAATCATTCCGCAGGAATAACGTTCGCAATTCCTTCGCGATCTAGTCGGGACTATCCGTGGTCAAATTTTAATTTCTCCGAGCTAGAAATATCGCTACGGAAAATATCGGATGCCATACCGATGACGCGACCGCCTCATCGCGCCACGGAAATTTCACGATCCTGAACCGTGATCTTTCCAACGGTGCAACTTTCGTCGCTCGGAATGCAAATTTCTGCCTTGCGCAACCTAGACGTCTGATGGCGGTTTTTGTTTTCTTTTTCAAAGATAGATCTTGAAAACTTTAAAGTGGCTGTTTCATCGGGAAGCGAGGGAGAGAAGTCTTTCCCTCGAGGAGAACTCGTCACCGGATGTCTTAATAAACAAAGCTGACGAATTCTCGCTCAACGACGCGTGCATTATCACGATCACCGTTAATGTTTGCAAAAGTCTGCAATGGTCTCAAACAATAGCCTGAACTTTAATCGAGAAAATTATTATTCACGCTTGCAACCGTTCCGATCGATGTCGTACACCAATAGAGACAAGAATTTCATCACCGGATGCCATAAATATTCGTTTGATCTCTTGCTAAACATTCGCAGGAGAGCGGTCAAGAATCACGGATCAAGTCGATTATCGAGTGAGACGAGGCTCCGCGAGGTACACGCGTCAGCGTCGAGCGTCGCGACGAATCGTGAAAGTCGAGCCGCTTACGCGTGCAACCTAATGACCCGTGGGTATTCGAGCAGGGTCGCGTTATTCCCAGTTTCATCGCGGGTAAAACCAATTTCCACGAACGTCAACTCCCGGCAGGCGTTGCTCGTTTTTATCCGCTTACTTGAACGAGGAACGGGCGACTTCGTGCTCCCGTTAATTAGACCAAGCCAGTTGACACGCCCGACGAAAAAAATCAAGGATTTATTCGTGACTCCGTTCGCTGTTTATCGCGATCGAGCGCGCAAAATGTCTTCTTGTAAAATTTCAGGGCTCAAAGTCCTGACAGCGAAAAATTGTTCAGTTGTTGACGCAGGTGAATTTCGAGGGTTACGGTAGCGGTACCGGGTGATCGAAGGCTAGCCGTCGGATCGCATAAATCTACTTGTAGAATGCGTGAGGCCGCGGTATTTGCACTGACTTCATCGTCCGCGCGTATTTCTCCGTTGAGCGCGCGAAAATCTTCGCTCGTTCACCGGTCTGTCGTCGGTCAATGACACGGACACGAGCTCGACGCCGTCGGACGCTCGCGAATCCGTGAACCTTTCGCACAGAATAAAACCGACCCCATGGTAATCGTCGATCGAGAGATGCACGACCATTCCGACTCGCGTCGCTACTGGCTGCAGGTAGAACGGGATTCACGGGATCGAACATCGGTCCCGCATACTCCTATACGAAACACATTTTTATGTAAAACAGCGTCGATCGCCAGGGAACCATCCCCGAGGTTATTCTCGTGTAAACGCATTTTGTCGTTCCGACTAGAATAGAAATAATTTTTTCGCGTATCTCCGGACGCAATTCAGATTCGGATAGTTTTTCGTTTCTCATCGATTTTCTGATATCGTTGAGGTGAAATTATTGCGCAAGGTAAAAGGAAAAAGCTTGGATAGCGTTAATATCGGTCTACATAGCGTAAAATTAAGCAAAAAATCGATCACGAGTGTGTCGAGACAGAGAGAGAGAGAGAGAGAGAGGATGAATAGGAGAGGTTGCACTCTATGTATACGCACGACGTAAAAATAAGCTCGCACAATGTAAGTTCGATGTTATCGTCTATGAATGGTTTATAGAGGTGCAAGCTGGTTCTACGTCAGCATCGACCGATAAGAGAGCAACGCGTTTCACACATCGTCGTTGACGTCCAAGTGCACAGGCGAGACGTGCCCACGCTGAGAAAGGGAGAAAGGGACGAATCGATAGCGTGACAGAAATAGACCCCTTATACGCGAGGGTGTCCGGATGCACCCCATCGATCCGAGATCGCTACAACTTACGGTCACGCCAAACCCTTCAGGTTAAATCTAGACTTTCAGCATGTTTATGGAGAGCGACTTCTCGTCCGAGGGATCGTCGAAAATGACGACGGATGATCAAACTTGAAATGGTTCGTTGTATGCTCTGGGGCAGTACACTCTAAGAACGTTAAGAGGGTAGTTTCGTGTAATGAATTGAAAAAGAGAGTGAGATGGATAAAGATGAAAATGAGAATCATACAAACAGCCGAGAGCATAAAGCGTATAGACTCGCATGCAGCCTAGGATAAGAGGAACCAAGTTGCACAGTTACTTCGGAATCTTAAGCAACTAAAAATAACGAGGAATAATGTATCAATGTCGACAAACGCCTTCCTTTTCATTCCTCTGTACTCGCAAACCGAGTTCTGACACGCGCACCCGTTTGTCTTTCTCAACGATGTCGTTTGTTCAAAGGAATCTACGTTTAATCGTCTGCAACTGTCCCTAGTTTATCAACCGATTCCGAAATGCCTATTATTATTCGTAAAAGCCATTGCAAAATGGCCGTAAAAATGACGGTACTCTTCAAATTTGATGCTTGTTTATTTGTATCGGTAGCAAGATGGACAACAATTGATATGGAAGAAGGAGAACGCTTACGCATCGTCGAAGAGACCAATCGTTTCGATAGTAGGTTTCGTCGAAGCTACGTGATTGATTATTCGATCTAGTCGATGCCTCCGACAGCCTGCACCGGAGTTATTTTAGTAATATCGAAATGATTAAATTGTACGGGGGCGTGAGGGGTATTACGAGCCACAGCACGATGAGTGTAACGTGTTCACACGGCCGGGAATCAATAGGAATCGCTTGAAAATAGTTTCTAGGCTGACGTATGCGGTTGAATGTCATACAGTGCGCTTTCCACGGCACTCGTTCACTTTCTCGTATCGCATCCTAACGTAAAAGTTGATTGTATTAATAGCACTTTCGAGACAACCGTAGGCCACCTACTCGATAAAACGATGCTTGGCGCGAGCATGAATTCTGTTTCGCGTAAAGACACAACGAACAGCTGACTTCTTCGACGGATAAGAACCGTTGGAGTTTACTTCTGAAGTCTCGGAGTCGATTTTTCAGGGCTCGCGATCTATTCGTGGCGAAAACAGGCCGCAATGTCGAGGTGAACCCGTAAACGACACCTTTTCCCTGTTTTATTTCATTGCCATTCGCTGGGGAGTAGACGAATCGTTCTCACGCGAAGCTGCGAGAGAAACAGCGTGCGAGAGAGAGGAAGTGAGATCGATAGGACACGGGTCAGAAATAGTCCCGAGACGATTGTGTGCGCCGTTGGATCGTCAGTCGAATTTCACCGACGCCGACGGTATACGACTCGTCGATTGATGCCGAGCCTTCGAAAACGCGAGCCCGAGCGGCTATTTAAACGCGAGTTCGCCGCGCCGCGGTCGCCTCGATCGTTTCGCGATTCGGTGAAATTCACGGGATATTCTCGATTGGCCGATACATGGGGTGAATCGTAGGGAGTTGTACGCGTAGCTCGATCGGTTTTAGAAACGACCGAAGATCGATTCCCAGGTAACGTTTAATGTTCCTCCTTCGATCGTTGGTAACGACAGTTTCGATTTCCATGGAATTGAAACGAGTCGTGTCTCCTCTCCGATAGCGGTTACGACGAAATGTTAGAGGGAAAAGATGAATAATTCGAAGATGATTACATTCTCTGGCCTTTCGTATCTTTTATTCTTAGACTGTATTTTGATTCTGGATGGTACGGTTAGTTTAATCGCCTCGGTGTCATCGATACGAGTTATTTATAATACGGTCAGCGATAGAAGTGGGCTGACAACTATATTTTTCGTTGCACAAAAAGCTATAGCAAATATTTTGTGCCGCACCCTTTTGTTCCCCCGACGCCGACGTCGCGCCGGCCGGTCCAACTTTCCCTCCGTTCTCACGTTCCACGCAACCCGACTATTTTGAACGGCTTATTTTTAAACCGTATTTTACATAAAGTATTTTCATCCGTGTATCGTAGAGCAATTGTATTTTTAGCGAGATCACACTTCTCCCTTTTTCTTTTCTTTACACCAACGTTGACGTTATCAGCAGATTTATTAATACCTGCTTCGCTTTGTGCTTTGACTTTCTCACTTTGTCGCGATTGCTTATTTATAGTAAAAGCGTGTGAAAACAAAATAGCGAACGATGGCGACGGTTTCGTTCGACACGTGCCCGCTCTCTAACGACGCGACGTACCAATTTGTAAAGGGTATACTCGGTCGAGAAGTACTTGCGCGACAACGATTTCCACTTGTCAGTCACACCAAAAAAAATGTGTTCACTTTTCTAGCAACGGATCGAAGGGCAATTCGAAAGGGTAAAAACGGGAGAAACCGCGGTAACGAGCGCGTCGGTTCTCCGTCGCGGTTCTTTCGAGCACGTGTCCCACGTCGCGTCGGGACGCTCATCGTAACGAGATTACGCATTAAAAGGTCGGAAAACTAGGAAGTACGATGCAAGTTACGGCCCTTCTCTCGATAGTAAATTCTCCTCTACGCCTCCACGCGACGAAGGAATTTACAGGCTCCTTGGTAAACGTCGAGTGTCGCCGTTTTAAGAACGCAACCATGTTGTCCTGCAACGCGAGTATCGTTCGTAAACACTCCTTGGTTTTACACGATTATTCCATACCGGACGATTACGATCCAACGATATTTTCGGTTTGTAGGCAACAATTCGAAAAGGAAAACCAAGATTTCGAGAGTTGTTTCCACGGATCTTCCGCGAGATCTTTGCTGGTGACCTATTTCCTGTAAATAGACACGCACCGAACGCTTCGTCGCGCGATCCAGCTTGAGATCCGAGAAAAAAAAAACCTAATCTTGGATGTTTTGGTGGATTCAGCGTCGGTTCCTGGTCGCGTGCGGTCCACCTAATTTCTTTGATGCACCAGAGTCGATTTAGAGAAAAAATGTTGATCCTGTGTAACGGCTCGGCAAAGTGTAGAGCGACGCTGATGGATAACGGAGGCAGTCAGCCGCGGGCAACGATTTTACGAGGGCTCTCGAATCGCGTGCGTTTTGTTTGATCGTCTAAAGACGTTCGTTCCTTCTTCGTCTTCTCCTTCCTCTGGGATTCGACCTTGCAACCACAGTTACGTCATCGTAATCATCGAGGAAGCGGCGGAACTTTGGCGAATCGATCGGTAGATGCACGGTCCGATTACATTTTTTGTTCGTCTTGCAATGAAAGTGGCGATATTTCATCCTTTTGTCGAGGTTTGTTTCTTCCTCGAGGTATGATTAGCTCTCTTTTCCCATCAAAGATGAAGTCATCGTTGTCTCGCTCAAAGCTACGAAGATGTTTCAACGAATTATCGACTACCTTCGACTCGAGATGCTTCGAAACGGATGGGACGATGAAAAAAAGAATCGTTAATACGCAATAACGTCGCAATCAGGACACGAGTGCGCAACGTTCCGGAAGCTATCGCTATGGAATCCTGAATAAATGCTCGAGTCGGCCGGAAACGATCGTTAATCGACGAGACCGGCATCGTGCCGCGCAAAAACGTGCGAAAGACTCGCGCGTCGTGACTCACCTCCAGGCCAAGTAATACAGACAGCCGGAGCCGGCACAGGAGCGGACTTAAAAGGACGCTCGTCAACGGTACCATTAGCGCGAGCGACTAAAGATCCAGACAACTCGATTTGTTAGACAACTACGTAAACGTCTAAGAAAAAGCATCGGAAAATATAGACGCAAAGATTCTTTATATTTCGTATATTTTTGTATATCGAGAAACGTGGCGATCTCTGGTTTTCGAGACACTCTCCGCGAACGCTATCGTTTTATTCCTGCGATTAATGCGCCCCTGAAACCGTGAATGTACGTACACGTACACTATCTCGCATACGTGCATCACGCACGACGGGCTACAACGAAAACATGCTCGTCCCTAATTGCGTTCGGATGTGGGTTACAGACAAGCTACGACTTCTTGTTCTTAGTCCTCGCGATTACGCTGGTTGGAGCATTGAGTAATCAATACGAGAGTCTCGAATAGCGATAGATAGGGGGAGAGACAAAGAGAGAAATAAGGTTCGAAGCAACCTCGTTAATGCCAGGATTAAGCGTCCTTTCTCTAATTCACCGAGCATCCTTCGTCGAAAGCAGTCGTGACCTTCCCAGAGATCGTGGTTTAAACGGGGAACGACTTCATCGAGGATAATCGATTTTCCCGAGGCGTCGGCCTTCACGCAATCGGTTTTCCACGGTTTGCGTTCTGGTTTAACGAGACTCGACGGTACATCGATCGAGGAATAATTCGATCGATTACGTGACTTTATATTGTTGTATACCAGAGAAATAAAGAACGACCCATTCGAAATGTTGTAACTGGACGAGAATTGTGTCCATATCTGTCGCAGGCTGTCGGTGAGAATCGATCGATGCCAAAACGTGTCTAGATCGGTTGACTGACTCATCGTGACCGTACGCGCGCGAGAGTACCCGACGGCGACGTGCGCGCTTTGCTCGTCATCCCGGGTATTTGGGGATGCTGGGTGGCTCAGGTGGTTGCGTGGCGGCCCGAAATAGAGACGATCGCCCGCGCAAAATCACGTCGAGTCGCGCCGCGAATAGTGCGCGCCCACCGCCTTCTCGAGAGCCGACGGTAATTTTAGAACGTTTTGTTTTCGTGCCAGGATGCCGCGACGGCGTGCGCGGAGTCGCGAGTCGCACGTACACGCGTCGCGAACCGCGTGCCGTTGCTTCCTCTTCGCGAGTCTCGAGTCGAGATTACGTTCAACGTTGAGATCGATGTACGCGCCTCACCCACGCGTTCACGGACGCCTATTCGAACAGACTGTAACAGTTCGGTGGGGTGTTTACTTAACGAATAGAACAATTCAGGGCTCTGCTGTTTCCGGTTGCAGTCGAGTTCCTTCGATCAATGACGATCTTTGAATAAGAGGCCTCGATCGTGTTTGTCTGAAAGAATTCAGCTTTTTTAATCGATGCAAGTGAAAGTTGGATATTGGAAACTAGTGGATATTGGAAGTGTGTTGCTCACAATAGACCTAAGAATATTCAGTCGTCGAGCACTCTTAGCCGTTTGCATTCGGAGGTAAGGTGTACGCATTGTACAAAATTACAAGTGTGGCATTTAAATTTGAAAATTGAATCTCGTTACGAAACGAACGTGTCGCAGTTGGCCGTATAATTGTCCCAAATCCGTGTTGCGCTACATTGTACGAAATCGGTCCCTTGGCTCGAATTTCCGCGAGGTTGAATTAACGACTTGGCTTTCGGAGTGTCTGAAAAGAGTGAAACGCTTCGAGTCGAATCGACCGTGTGTCTCTAACGTAACGCGTTCGAGCCACGCGAGCGGCTTTTGATAAAGTTATATATGGCACTGACTCATTATAATATCGCGCAACCTGTCCCTGTGACTATTCGCAGTAACATCGTTCTACCTCAACGCTGTGATCATTTTATTTGCGTCCTTCGCTCTACTAGGCAAACGGAGCATTTTTTAGAATTTATTTCTTGAAAATTCAGTCTGGCAAAGTTACGGCAATGCCATCAATTAAGCCTCGTTTCTGTTCGTAAATCGTCGTGTCGTTTTATCTCGTTCACTTGTTAGACGAGGCCGAGTCGCAAACAACCTCGGCGCATCCATCGCGAGTGAACGCACGTCGTCCGATAAACGCTCTTCCGTCTTATCAAATCGCTTCCGTTTACGCGTCTCGCAAACGTGTTCGTAAAAGGCTCGGATTAAAGAGAGGAATTATACGAACAGGACGAGTGGAGAGGCGCGGTGTAAAAGGAAGAGAAAATTGACGTTGGGGAGAGACCGGGAAGGAAACGGCAAGGGAAGGAGCAGGGAATGAAGTTGAGACGCCAAAGTGATAGCCAAATCGAGAAACACGCGGACACGCTCGTTTTACATCGATCGGTTGCCTCCTATGGCGTGTCCTTATTACCAGGGATGACAGCGGTAAATCGGCCAACCTTTTTTAGTTACCCCATGTTTTTATTCGACTCTCGAAATACTCCGTGGAAGACTGATTTTAAAGCGAAACCTTTCAAACTTTTTCTAATACGGTGATTTTTAATCGTTATATCTAAGAACACCGCGAGCAATGGAGAGTAGAAGAACCGTAGAAACGAAGCAAAGACCGAAGGAAAACGATCGGAAAGTCAAGGGAAGAAAAGCGCAGCGAGAAAAGAAAGAAAATAGAAGGAGCAAATCGCGACGGAGATAGAGTGAAAGGGGGAGGGGGTAGAGGGAAAGAAAAAAAGACGGAGAACGGTCGCGTGGCCGTGCGTGGTCCCAAATAGGGCATCAGGTGGTTGCGCGACGCCCGCGAGAGAAAAAGATCTTTCGCGCGTGCGCAGAGGCGCGTGTGCCTCTCGTAACCGGGCGCGCGCACGCATGTACGCGAGTACCAGAGCGGCACGCGCGCACTCTTACAGGTGGTGGCAACTGGCTGTACACAGGAAATTGCTCCTTTGCCGTGCAAACTCGGCCCAGGACGGAACTTTGCGGGCCGCCGTTCACCCGGATTATCCGTCGATTATCCGATCGAACCGCATTCAAACAGAATCGATACGCGCGCCCGCGACTATCCGAGAATAATCTCACCTGTTGCTTTTCATCTTTCCCAAACGTCCTCGTTTTCCCCCTGGCTTTAACGATAGCGAGACGATAACGCGAGCTTTAAAAGAACGACTTTGATCGGTGTGTGTCAGAGATGGCTAAATTAAAAGCAAGTAGTGTCGTCCTACGATTAGTCAGACGTCTAACCGAGTAAAATCTCTACCTATATGAAACGAGTCGTAAAACAAGTATCGTTAATGGAAATTTCAACCATCTTGTAACGATTCGAAAACAAAATAATACACAGTTTCTCGAGAGGGACCAATGAGCGAGCTTCATCTCCGAACAAGCAGCGTTTAATCGATACGTTTAATTCGAACGTTAAACCGACGCCTGTCATCGACAGGGACGAAGCGTCGATACGCGTGCGCCGTTCGCGTTAGCAGATGCGAGCTTACGCGGACAGAGGAGCGGCAACGTAACGAAAAGACGATCACGAGGGAAACTTTTCTCGCTTTGCACGATTGTATCTATTTTCAAATGAGAGGAGCGAAAGATCTACGGAGAAACACAAGAACAAGAAGGGGAGGAAGAATAGACCGCGCAAACTTGGCAACGTTTCGCATCTCACCAAAGAATATATGTATCGTTCCGAATCGTTTTAACCGTTGCACATTATATGAACACTTTAATTTAAAAAGATTATTCGATATGACTTTTAACGCCTTGCTTCAATGGCATTTTACTCGTTGTACATTTCTTTCTTCCTGGAACACACAAAGTATCAGCTACAAACTATCAATCGTTCCGTAATCTCGCTCTGCATAGGTAGAAAATATTTATTTTCAACGTATGTTCCCGAAACGAAACAACATGCCAGCATTTCAAAATTGCGATGAAGTGCGTTGAAACGATATACATATAAAAAAAAAAATTGGTCGCAAAGTTTGAAACGTTTATTAGCGAGGGAGAATAGTTTGATGAGCGCGCGCGCTCGCGCCACGTCTCTACGTCACGGTGCTCTACGTCACTGGAGAACGAGCGGCGTCGTTGAAGAGGGAGAAGTGGCGCGGGAGTGCGAAGCACGCAGAGGGGCTAGGGGAGTTAGGGTGGCTCGGTGGGGGTAAAGATGCCTGCGAGCGGTGGCTCGCAGTGACGACGGCGGGCGTCGCGGAGTGGGAGTAGAGGCGCGTGTGTACGTTTACACACACGCGGTCAGCTATATACGCGCTCGCACACAGACGCGGATTGATAGGGAACCGCAGAGCGGGGATTGGCTGGCGGTCGACTCGCCGCTTCCAAATATGGGACAGTCTCCGCGGTCCATTCATAAAACTACGGGGCGCGCCGCCGCTCGGCTCAGTTCGTGCGCGACCCCCACGCATCGCGCGTCCTCCGACGATTCGATTCCTCTCGACCACGCACACCTAACCGCGGAGAGATACATACCAACCTACGTCGCACGGTAAATCTGACAGAAGAGGTAGGAACAGGGTGCGAGAGAGGAGGGAAAGGAGACGGAAAAGGACGGAGGACAACGGAACGACAAATAGGCGCGCGGTCGCGCGCGCCTACACCTACGCGACGCAACACGAGTGGATCCGTGAGCGAGGAAAGAATCTTATGAATTTCGAACGCGTAAGCTCGATCAACGGCCGACTCGAAAAAGAAGAGAGGAGGCGACAACCGTAACCGTAACCACCGTTTGGAAGAGGAGTCGCGGTCTCGACGCTTTCACCCCTTCGGTTCGCGTTGTCACGCGTTCTCGTTGGTCCGTTTTAGTCGGACCAGGCGAATGAGATCCGGATCGAAACGACGATCGGTCGCGATTCGGTGAGATTGGATTTTCTCTGTTCTGTACACTTGGGTGGTGGTGGTGGTGGTGGAGGTGGTAGTGGTTTGCGGTTGGTGGTGGTTGTACGCACGGTGGTGTCTATTATCCGAGCGCGACAAATCGCACAAGTGCGCGCGCGCGGCCGTGCTTGGTCGCGAAAGAGAGAGGGAAAGAAAAGGAAGGACGGAGAGGCGAGCGATCGAGACACGGTTTTTGCCGCCCGGCGTCCGCTCCCTCGTGTGTACCTCGCTGAAAGAGAGACTCGGCGCGTGCCGCGCAACGGATAAAAAAGGGGGAGCGCGTGCTACGTCCGCTTGACTACTAACCCAGTGACTCGAGCTTGAGAGAAGGAGGGAAGGACTGATACGACCGATCTCTACGGACTTGACGTTTCGATCTCGTGCTCGCGCAAAGTATCTCTTCCGGCCGCCGAACAACGCTCTCGTTGCACGGAGAACGAAAGGATACGGTAAAGACAGAGACCGAAAGACGATAGAAAAAGCTAACCAGCGCAAAGCTTGACCCGGTGGGAGAGAGAAAAAGGCTTAACTGTGTCGGGACAATCGAGGAAGGACAACATTTTAACCATAATAATAGCGTTGAACGATACAACCGCAGGCGAGGACACGCAGTGCGGTACCGAGGAAGCTGTCGTCGTTGGCCAGGGAGGCGACCCGCTCCAGAGGATGACGATGGACGGCATGGAAGTGGTGGGCACGCAGCCCCACGCAGCCACCAGCCCGTTTCTGCTCTCGTCGCCGCCCCTTGGCCATCATCATCATCATCATCATCACCCCACCTTCAATCTCCAAACGGTGCAGCTCAGCTTCGACGCGTGTCTACCGTACAACGCGGCGACGTCCTCGAACTCGATTGTTTGCGGTGTCGGCGCCACGTCGTCGCCAGTTCCCACCACTTGCACCTCTTCGACGAATTGCAACAAAACGATACCCACCCTCTCTTTGCACCCGCAACATCAAAACAATACCGATACCACGGAACACCATGGCCCGCAACACCATCACCATCATCATCACCATCATCAACGGCTCGGTGACCATCAGCATCATCGACACGTCGATGCCTCCTCGCCGTCCAACGACTCCACCGACGGTAAACGACGGTTGCAGTCCGGCAACGACGAGAAGGACTGCTCGAGGGACTGCAGGGACGATCTTCAGGATCCTATCGAGAAGGATAAGCCAGGTGACCTAAACACGCCGGTTACCACCAGCAGCGATTTACCGTCCTTCTTCGGCCCCTCCGCGCTCGTCGAGCCACCTCCTATTTCAGGTATCTACCATCAGCAGTCCTATAATTCGTTGTTCAATCAGCTGACGATAACATCTTCTCGTTTCCCAGACCAGTTGATCGGATCGTTTTTTCGAACGAGATCGCCCTTTGCATACCTTTCGAACGTGGCTTTTACGATTATATTAGGTTGGTAGAATTGTATTCCGAGTTTGCCTCGAGCGACGAGATTTCTTCGACGGCGTCCCCATCGAAATACATGTTTTCCGAACGAGCCGCCCGCGCCCGTGCCCGCGCCGCGTAGCGTCGCGACACGACGCGCAAATCAGAGTATCGGCTGGTTCGAACTCTGCCGACCTTGCACTTGCTCTCTGCGTTTCACGAACGTTCCAACTTTCGCTTTCCGCATATCCGCCAACTCTTGCTGCTGCTGCTACCCTCGTAGCCGTGCCATGCACCCCTCCGAAAACGCGGCTTTCCCGCAATCCGATTTCGGTGTCGTCGCGGGGAACGTGTCGCGACCGAGTGCACGAGCTATCCGTGACGTATGTATAACGTTTTGGCTTGCGAAAACTGCTAATATCGAACCTGCCCGCCTGTCGCGGATCAATACTCGGCGACCCCGACATTCAGAGACCCTCCTCCGCGTCCCTGCAACTCCATCGCCCCCGCCTCCCAACCTTTGCCTCCCACCACCCCTTGCCAGTTCATTCATGCTCCCAAGTGCCCCCACCTCGTTCATCCGGAGCAACGCAACCACCCTCCGTCGCGCCGGTAGTCGTATCTTCTGCGACGTTCTTGCCAAACGAGCTGGTCACGCTATAATACTTTCTTTTTCTCATCTTTCTTCGTCATTCTTTTCGCGTTCGCATTCGAGCGTTGAGGTGAAACCTTTTCCCGGATAATCGGTAAACTCGATGAAAGCGAAGAAATCTATTTTCGCTGTAACGTCGAATGACGTCGAGCTTTACTTGTTTCTGGGAGTTCGAGTCCGCCGAGTTGCTTTTCGGTAGGAAGCAACGATACAGCATACGTACATAGGAAGGAAGTAACGAGACGGCAGGATGCAGACGACAGATAGAGCCAGCCGATATACTCGCGGCCCGGAGATAAAGTCACCCCCGTATCGCACGGTCCTTCCTGTCGATTCGCTTAGGTCGCGATGCACGCGTGAACCCGTGCGAGTTTCGTACGCGTACAATCGCGTACCCATGTAATCTTAACGCAACCATTATCGATTTATCGATTCGAGACTGACGAGGAACTCGATGGATGATTTTCAGGCAGCCTGGCGGGCGAAGATCTTTCCCTGGAAGAGGCGACAGCGGAGGACGATGAGACGACAACATCAGCCAGCAGGGATCACCGACATCATCATCACCAAGAGTCTCAGGACAACGGAACGCCTGGGGCGCCTTCGTCGAACAGTCCGCCGCGTCATCATCAAGCTCAAGACGACGCGGATCGTTGCAACGTACTGCAAGGCGGTGTGATCCTCTACTCTTCCCCGCATTCCACGTCGTCGGTGTCATCGGCGCCCGCGACCAGCGTCAACATTTGCAACGTGCCGACGCTGACCTACCGCGGTGTCTTTACCACCACCTGCGCCCAATCCTCGCCTCTTAATACCCTGCAAAATCAACAGCAGCAGCAGCAGCAACAACAACAACAACAACAACAACAACAACAGCAACCCCAACAGCAACAGCCGGCAAGTCAGGAGCTCTGGGGTCCGTTACCCTCGCCGACCCTGACCTTGACGGGTCAACCGTTCCTTCACCCCACTCTGCACTCGTCCCCGTACGGCGGTGAGACCGTCGAACTTCTCCAGGTCGAATCGAAACCACCCCCGCCGCCAGGTTACCACGATACGCCTACCTCCACCCCGGCTGGCTGGTTAACGGCGCACGAAGAGGCTTACGACCCGAATCTCCTGTCCCACCACCATCCTCATCACCATCATCAAGAGACGACGCTGAAGCAGGAGCCGACAGGAACGGGCGGATACGGTCCAGCCGTTCAACAGCAGCAACAGCAACAGCAACCTCAGTCGAGTCAACAACAGCAACAGCAACCTCCACCATCCGCCGGTACGGGCGTTCAGCTCGCCGAATACAACCCTAGCACGTCCAAGGGGCACGAGATTCTCTCGCAGGTTTACCAACAGAGCGCTCTGCCACTCAGGCTGGTCCCGGTGAAGCCGCGAAAGTACCCGAATCGACCGAGCAAAACTCCGGTGCACGAACGACCATACGCTTGCCCGGTGGATGGTTGCGATCGTAGGTTTTCTCGCAGCGACGAGCTCACCCGACACATTCGTATTCATACCGGTCAAAAACCGTTTCAATGTCGCATCTGTATGCGCTCCTTCTCCAGGAGCGATCATCTGACCACTCACGTCAGAACTCACACCGGCGAGAAGCCTTTCTGTTGCGATCAATGCGGTAGGAAGTTTGCGAGGAGCGACGAGAAGAAACGACACGCCAAGGTGCACCTAAAACAGAGGCTGAAGCGCGAGGCTACCCATGCCTCGGCCAGAAATCATCCTCAGAGCCACGCTTCGCCGCCTTGCAATCAGTAGAAGGCATCCTTCGATCGGTTGACGATCAACGTCGATCTCCACGCGCATTCCTTCGATCTTTTTGCCAATCGTGCTCACTCGCGATGCAGCTTCTCTCCTTGCCAGGCGACGAGGAAACGACGGAGACCTTTAGGCGGAACGCACAGACTGCCGTCACCGACTGATCCGTCATCGATCGTCGTCGGTTTGCCAGCGATCGGCCTCCATCGGCCCCCATCGGCCCCGATGGACTCTCGACGCTGCATTTTCGATGCTGTAACCACGCGTGATACCGAATTTTCGGACATTAGTATGTAAGAAATCCCAGGAGGATTTATCGTCGAATCCTTTTGTAAATATCCGTACGTGGACATTTTTATTTTTCAACGTCGAACGGAACCGCGTGTCCGTCGCTTGCATGTGCAATCGGATCGATTCATCGACTCTCTCGCGAGCTGTGCTTCTCGTCGAGAATGATCGAGAGAACGCGAAATTGCAATCTGTCGAGCATCTCCGGGCAAAGTCGCGTTCTCGCCTTCTTCTCTTACGAGTTCTTCTTTTCCGTCTTTTGTTGTCCTCGTTGGGTTCCTTACGCCCGCGGTCTGTACCCGCGCATCGCATCGTTACGAGACTGTCGCTGTAGTTGCATTTAGCTTTCGCGGTGGAACGAGTTTGAACGGACGAACGATTCCTAGCTCTACCGGGTACGCTGTTAAGTTGTTTCGCTCGACTACGGTCGGTATCGGTTCTCGAATGCGAACGTTCGAAACGAACAACACGTCGGGGATCGTTATTTACGGGCTCGCGTTTTATGCACTTGTTTGCGATCGGGAACGATCCAGAGAGAAGCGGATGCGAAAAATCTCGCGTTGAATACGTGCGCGAAATATTCCGGTGTCACGAGATACTGCAACCACGTTCTCGTACGGATGGCGTAGAATCGATACCGCCCGCAGCTTCCGGGAATCTGGGAGGAATTCATCGAAGGAGATAGAGAGAGACGGCGCGCATTCGATCGCATGCAAACGAGCGCGGAAAAGGAAAAATGCTGCGCGCGCGCCCTTCTTGAATCGATCGGAGATCGAGCGTGTATCGATCCCGTCGACTTCCTCGCGATCGATAACGGATAGACGATTCCCGATCTTTGTCGTGCGAGCGTCCGTCCAGTGCCGGACTAAGATTTTCGTAATCCCTGAGAAACAAGTCGAACAAAAATAAAGCTACGATCGCATTACACACATTTTAAACACAACATGGAAGATCATTTGGTCGATGACATAGTTTGAAAATGTAACGATACAAATGGAACGTACAAATCCGACGTAAAAACTCCTTCCAGAATGCGTGCGGACCCAGCTTATGCCTTTCGTGTCAGTATCGCGAGGAGGTTCGCCCTCTCGTGTTCCCCGAGCGAGTCGTTAGTCCCTAAAGCCCACCCCTCGATCCGGCCCCATGTCTCTCCCTTCCGCGACAGCGCGAAATTCTAATAGCATCGATCGAAACGATTCAAAAAGTACGCGCTTTTCAATCAGGGAATATCGAAAAGTATTTTCTATGTATTTTTATAAGCGCTCGAACGAATTTATTCGTTGAATGTTCGTTCGAGATCCTACGGGGAAGGCATTAGCACTGGACGATGCTCAAAATCAGGGTCTGCGTCCAAAAGGAGGACGTTTGAAATTGCACGGTCGGTTTAGCGGGCTAACGAGGACGCACACCCTGATCTCGTTGCAAGAATCGGTCCACATACTCTTTTGCGTCCTCGAACCTCGTGTCTTTCAATCATACAATCGAACAATCGCTTCGTATCGTCCTCTACCTCTCGAACGCGTCCACGTGTCTCGTTCCTACTTCAAAACGCCCTTCGTGTTCCAGACACGCTAAAATCTCGCACTTTTCTCACGTATTTTCCAGTAAACCCTCATTTCTTTTTCTTTTTCTTTTTCTCTCTCTCTCTCTCTCTCTCTCTCTCTCTCTTTCTCTCTCTCTCTTCCTATTTCCTTTTCACGATCCAACCGAACAAACAGCTATCTTTTCCTAGATTTTCGAAAAGACAACCCCGTCGCGATCCCTCGTTAACAATTCTTTCACCGCCAACAAACCCCACAAGTATGTAAATCGTTATTAATCGTGATCATCGTTGTTGAACCGGGAGTTTTCCTTTGTAAATATGTATATATATATAACATGTTATAGATATGTATACATGGGTTACGTGTCTAATCGTACGAGCAGAGACAGAGAGTGACAGAGGGAGAGAAAGGGAACCCGTTAAAATCTTTCACTTTCCTCCTTTTAATCTTGCCGCCCTACTTTCCCCTCCTTTCCTATCGGCTCTCCTTCCCAATCGTTCCCTCCCTCCCGCTACGTCGCGATCATTTACGTGTAATATAAGTATGAGTTTAGCCACGATTAATATTATGTATATGTTGCTCTATTTATTAACAAAACCTCTATATATATATTGAAGAAAGATATATATATATATACATATATATATATATATATTGTTAAAATTAAAGGATTATTTTTATTATGATTATTATATTAAAATTATATTAATAACGATTACGATTATCATGAAACGTTCTCTATCACGATGTTTACATCGACGCGTGTGCGATATTATCCGCTATTGTTCTAGATAGGTCGGAAAATATGTTGGCAGTGGAACGGGTACGCGCACGCGCGTTCTTGATGAATAAAAACAGGGAGAGAAAAAGATTACGCGTGAGTGTATATATAACGTATGTGTATGCGTGTGTAGGAGAGAACGAGAAAGTCAAAAAAATAGTGAGAAAAGGAAGATACAGAACTTTTTTTTACGGATGATATTACGCTATAGTTGGGTAAATTATGTGTAACTACTACGCCATATGGTGCTCCGAGTGCAATGCACAGAGAAAAGAATCTTTCGACTATCTGTATATTTATGTTGTAATCATCGTTGCCGTTTAATCTGGCTCGTTCCCTACGACGATTATTAACAAAAATACAAAGTTAACATTGAACAGCAAAATCTTGTTCTTCCATCTACCTTCTTATAGCGTTGGTATACTCGAATCCGTTTAATATTTTATTCTCTGTTTTGCTTAGGATGGCTGGAACGAGATTTATGATATATGTGTATCCTCTGAAATTTGATATTTACGAACTCGATCCCATCGCTAATTTTTTTTCTTTTCGCTCTAGCCTCGGATGCATTCGTCGACTGTGGACATCTTTATCGATCATCGACGATTACCGAACAGGACATCGACGATCAAGGATGTCGATACATCGAACCGCGTCCTACGCGACCGGACTATTGTTCGTCCAAAGCATTCGTTTAAAAGGCAACCACGAAGATTAACGAGGACCGGTCCACGGCAAGAGAGTCGCCACTCTCGATGCAACAGTGTGGTCGTATCGCGTTTTCTACATATATGCAACCTTTCACCATAAATACGCATTTGACGCCTGAGATCGTCAATTTTACCATTCTCGCGATACAAATCGCGAACAACCAATTAGAATCGCGTAGTAGGCGCGTGCCGGCCTTTTCTTCCTCGAGCCGCGACGAATCGAAATTTTAGAACGTTACGCGTTGCTATCGATCTAAACCAATTTACCTTTATTCGATTCGCCGCTGGATTTCGTCGAGTCGCCGAGAGTAAATGAAGAAAGGACGGACTCGTTGTTTTTCCGAGTCGATGTCGTTGAAAGTGAAATTAATCGCCGTCACGTAACGAGAAAGTAAAGCAGACAAACGGAACGCGTTGTGTGCACCATAACGATGCAATTCTCTCGACTAGGTTCGGTCGAGGCAGCAACCGAGGTAAAAACTCGGCGAAACGGAGAAAATAATTTCGAGATCGTCGGTTGCGAGACAATCCGGTGCGTTCGTTGGTCGACAGCCTTCTCCAAAAAAGGTAACGCGCATGATTCGGTAGAAACGCGTGGAAACCGTACCCCGATCTTGCTACCGACGTCGAACGAAGCGATCGCTTCCGTGGTTGGTCCAATTAACGGAAAACGTTGATCGCGATTTCCCAGGACTACCGAGGCAACGTCTCGACCCTCAACGAGGGTCCACGTCATCGATTCTTCGCACTCGAACGGACCAACAGTTTTGGCCAGCTCGCTGGCTCTCGCGTGCGGAGAACGTGCAATGGCCACTGCATAGGTGTATGCACACCTATATAGAAGAGACAGTGCAAGAAGTGGGCAGGAGTGAGGCTGTGAGAGCATGTCTATAAATAGGACCAAGATCGAGATGAGGCCTCCTCTGCACTTCGTGATGCCTTCCGTCCTTCTCGCCTCGCTATCCGCATCTCCTTCTGTTCTACTCTACCACTTCCCCGCGTTCTTTTTCTTACCCTTCTTCGTCCTCGTCTCTCCACACTTCTCGCTATGTCTTCGTCCCTTTTTTTCGTCTCGTCCATCTCTGTCTCTCGACCCGTCGTCGGTTAACTCCCTCGCTTTCTCGTATCTGTCCTCCTCCCGCTTTTCGTTCCTCACCTCTTTCATCTTTCTTCCTTTCAGACGTTCCTCTCACTCTAACGACCGACGACCGCGACGACGACGACGCGCTTCTCGCGCGACGCATAAGGATCGCGCGCATACGGTCGCGCGCGTGGAATCGAACAAAAAAATGTCGTAAAATATAGTTCCTCCGTGGATGTGCGAGGTTCGACCCGGGCCCCTCGAAGAAGAAAAATGCGTGTTGTGTGTCGCGCGACCGGCCGCTACGGTCTTCGAGATCGAACGATGGGATGACTCAAGTAATGTCCGCTCGCGAGCCGTGGATCGTAGGTGTTTGTGAAATTTGATTCCCCGCTGGGCTACGCTGCAACGACGCGACTTCCGATCGTGCGCACGCACCCGCCTCGACGCGCGCCTCGAACACCCCTAAGCAATTGCTTCCGATTCCTAAAACCTTACTCGTTTGCATGCCGAAAAGAGGAAGATGGATAAGACGGATCAATTTGTTGTTCGAATCTATTTACAAAGCTCCTGATAATCATGATATAATGGAATATTAAACAACGTGACGAGTATGCGATGCGTTCTTTCAAATAAAAAGTTTCACCGGAAATCTTGATTCCTACTCTTTTTCCGCGAAGCGTAAGACCGATAAAACGCGATTAACGAGAAAGCTACTGCATCCGTTTTATTATTTTTTTTCTTCTAATTTCCAGCCCGGTGTTCAGGTTCTCGTCCTCTGGTTCCACCGGACGAGTGGCGCATCGACGCTGCAAAACGAGCATTCCGCTTTCATTCGCGCCGCGCAACGATACCCAGTGTCGATCTTATAAACCAGCATCAGACGGAGAGCAGCCGAATGAGCCGAACCGAGCCGAGCCGAGCCTGAGCCAGCCAGCTAGCGAGCCACACCCCGACGCGATTAAACCTGTTGCTGCTTCGCTCGTGGCTCGACTCCATAGACACGTACACGTAGGTGTCCGACTACGCATATATGCAGGGATCACTCTAAAAGTTTTCAGACGCGAGATGCAGCCAGACCCGTCGCCAAGCTCCCTGCGCTTCGAGCGAAGCTACTCCGATCGAAACGATCCGGGGTTGGATCTCGCCCAACGCACAAACAGTCAGAGATGCTCTGCGAAACGCGTCCTACAATCGTAATCGAACAATTTTCTTTCTCGAGGATCGATCGCGCCGCGTTATTCCAAGTCCTGAAACAACGTCCGAATTCATCAATTCTTTGCTTCTCAGCTTTCAAACGTAACGATACAAGATGCTATTACGATTTTGTAGGATGTAAATTGTTGGATGGATAGCGGTGAACAAACAAGGCGCGTATACGCGAACACGCGTATAAAAAGCATGAAAAGCAACCCTCTTTTTGCTTTGCATCGCGTGCGTTCAGCATCACCACCCCTCCGGCGAACCCCTCCGTCTTACCTCTGATTCACGGTTTTTGCTACTCTCGCGTTATCCGGCAAGATCGATGCAAGAGCAGCATATAACGAGCCACCGGAGCTCTCGTATTTCATATCTCCTGTAACGCTGTGACGCAATTCGGTAAGCCGCGAGGGGGTGAAGTGGTTTTGAATGGAGTTGCGCTAAATGGGGCAGATATTAGGGAACTTGATTCGACTATTCGAGGGCATGCGAGCCGACACGACTGTAAACATTTACAATATGCTAAATGATTCGTGAATAATTATAACTATCATTGGTAACTATTAGTTGGATTAAATATCGATGAAAATACTGTTTGTGAAAAACAACGAGGATCGTCCGAAAAGAATGGTTGGAGTGGGTCGCGTGTGCGGACAGCATCCGGCTAGCAGAGTCCTCGTTAGGGGTTAGGGTCACGTCACGTAAAAGCAAGGTAGACCGTGAAAGCGTTGCCGTATATGCACAGCGGTGGCTGTCGGCGGGGAAGAGGCGAAAAGGTAGAGGAGCGAAGGAGGTTCATTGAGGAACGGCACGTGCGGATAGAGCGCGATATCGCGAGGTGGATGAAACGAGAGCACCGCAGGGAGTAGCGGGCTCGGAGGGGTAACAACAGGGTTGCCTGGCTACCGTCAGCCGTCAGGTTGCCCATAGCGACTGATTGCGTCATTGCAGCGCCGTATGACGTCACGCGACGCCACTGCCCTTGACCGCTCGAGACCGGGGAGAGCGTCCTGACGACCCTCTTCTCCCGCCGCCGTCAACGCCACCATCCCCGCTTCTTCCTGATGGCTCTGACGACGCCGTAATCCACCGGGAGGGGTGAAGTTATCCATGGAACCGAGCAAACACCTGCACCCTGTACGTACGTGCGTCGCATGTTCGCCAGCGTTTCCACCACTTTGTAACAGGGGGATGCTAAAGGCGCTACGAAAATAGAGTTCGTTTCGTTGCGGATTATTTTTGGAATTCCACGCTGATCGACCGACGTTATTTTTATCGTGCTTGCAACGTTTGATTCGCGCCCGAGGCGACCGGGGTCAGAGAAAGATACGATAATGAGATTAACCGTGTGTACGGATATAGGTTGGATAAACGTCGGCTGGTTGTTGATGGTAAAGCATATATTGTTTCGATCACACTATCCTAGGGTAAATCAGTCGATCTGTTTGGTTCGGTATTCGACAAAAATCATTTCGCAAAGTACACACCTTTATGTAGGTTCTACCAAATACGCGAACACTTATCTAGAAATCTCTACCGATCTTTAGTACAATCTATTTTTTATCGAAAATACCAAGTGTTAAGTTAAATACCAATAATGAAGATAGTGATTCGCGAAGAGGTAACTCCAAGCGCAGAATAAAGCCTTCGCGGGTAAACCTTCGTTTTCAAGAATAACATCGAAGATCCATTAGGTACGCGTGCACTTGACCGAGATTTAGTGTAGGAAATCTTGTTACAGACTATATCTCGCTAGTTTGCGTTTGCCAATAGCATTGGTATCGGACTGCATACCGTGAACCTGTTTAGGATATGTTTGCGTACAGAACTATGACGTTTACTTTACACAAAAATTTATGAATAGACAATGTAACGTTATACCGATTAATGGTTTTAATCGTATGTCTCGGTTATATTTATATTTCTAACACGTTCCCTGTACCCGGAAAATGATATTCTTCAAAGAGGATTCGTAAAATGCAGAATCTTTGATTTGTGAATGCATGCCCTCCCTATTTTGCGGACATTCATAACGTGTCAGGTTTCTTCTACGTGTGTGGGCGTATACGTGTGTGTACCGAACCTACCCAGCTGACGTTCGTTCATTCACTTCGCTCATCCATTCATAAAATGCAGTAACGTAGCGCGCATGTGCGCTCGCGTCGGCTTTCTTCTGTCTTCTGTCGCAATTTTATGCTTTACCGATGACTGGCCAGTTCCAACCATTTCAGAATCGAACACCTTTCACCGATTTACCCACGCGAACCCTCGGTGCTTCAAACGATTTAAAAAAATAAGTACCAATGTACGTGTACGTGTGCATACACATAAACATATGCATATATCGATGCGCAAACGTAGTTCGCCCGCGAAAACTCTTTGCTCTTTCCGATTAATCTCCACTAAAGAGTTCGATAACGCGCCAATAGATAGCACAAGTTCTTACTTCTTAACGTATGCGCTTTCTTCGCGTGGGAAGAATTCAATTGATGCGGCAACCGATATTTACTTACCTATTTACGTGTTTCTAAACTGAATGAAATGTGTTTACATACTTCGTTGTGACTAAATTAAAACAAACAGAATCCTTTGATGCATAAGTTTTCGACAAACATCAACTGTACAGAGTGCTTCAGAGTTATACGTACAAATTAAATTAGTTTCGAACTCGTTAAAAAAAGAAAAACACATTAGCTTTTATAAATATATGTTCGAAAATTAATAGTTTCAGGGATACTTGATTTCTTGAATGTACAACTTGTACCATTATATGTAGTATAAATATATATATATATATATATATATATATATATATATATATATATATATATATATAACGAATGCATTGAGAATTGCGAGTGACGCACGAAAACAAGTGGTTATGTCAGCGAGGTTAAGTTCGATATAGTATTGGTGGTATTATCATTAGTAACGATGTAAAGACTATCATGCGAGTACAGGAATGAGATTTTTCGGTTCCTTTTGCGAGCTCGTTTTAATTCGTTTTAAAATTTGTTGTGGAATCGATAGAGATTAGTCTTGTCGAATACAAGTTAGGTTATCGACGAGTACGTAGTATATACAAGTTTCAAGTACAGCAAAGTTAATTGGGAAGAAAGTAATTGTATAAACAGTTTATTACGTATTGTTATTGTAAAAAATAAAAATTTAGTGTTTTTGGAGGATTTAGGTTTTCAAATTAATTGTTATTTTGAAATTGGTCGAGTTTCTTTTTCCAACCAGTGGAGTGCTTCTGCATTTTCTGAACCCTGTAACAACGGACTCAAAACATTTAAACACCTTGCATGGTAATTATTCAAATATTCGATCTGAAACAAATTACGATTTATTATTTAAAAATAATCAAAATATAGAAAACAAGTCGAATACATACCTCGTTCTCTGTTAATAAAGAAACATCAAGTAATTTGGTCTGTATAGGGACCAGTGTAACAGTTTCAAAAGTAAGAAAACCACGATTCTTGTGATTATAACGAGTATTTGCCTTTACTACCAATTCTATGTTTTCGAGTCTAATGCCAAATTTTTCGTCTTCGTAGTATCCCGGTTCTAATTATAAGATTAATTATATTAATAGTGTATATGTATAATGTAAACATCGATACTTTTTATATTTTATACCATTTGAAAGAAACATCCCAGGCTGTAAACCTGGATCATCTGGATATGGTCTCCAAGAAATACCAATAGGATCTTCGTGAACATTTAGGTACGAACCTACTCCGTGTCCAGTACCATGAAGATAATTAAGGCTGTAATTGTACATTGAAATATAAATAAATAGTATTTTCCATTTTATAAGGAAAAAAATATATCTACCCAATGCTCCATAAATTTTCACGAGCAAGCGTATCAAGATAATTTCCTTGTATCATTAAAGGAAAAATAGCAGATGAAAGATGACACTGGCCCTTGAATACCCTTGTGAAACATTCACGCTCAAAATCTGTTGGATTACCAAAATGCAATGTCCTAGTAACGTCGGTAGTTCCATCTTTGTATTGAGCACCAGAATCGCAAAGATAAAGTTCTTTGCTTGTAATTGGTACATCTGTCTTTGATGTTGGTAGGTAATGAATTATTGCTCCATGAGGCCCAACAGAAGATATCGTTGGAAAACTGAGACCGACGAAATGTTCCTGTTCCCTTTTGAATATTATATATTATAACTAATGTTTGTTGTATCCAATTTTTATATGTTTACATGCAAATTTTCTTACTGCCTAAATTTTTCAAGTTGCGTCGCTCCCGACACTTCCGTAACAATTTCTTTGTTACTCTTGATTTGATTTTCCAACCAAGCAAAATATTTTACAAGTGCCACTGCATCTCGTATATGTGCTGCCTTCATCCCTTCTATTTCAACATTATTTTTTATAGCTTTCATAACGTTTATCAATGTGATAGCAGTGTGTTTTTTTGCTTCCCCACAATCAGTATGTAAAGCATAGCTGGAACCATTGCTTATCCATATTTTTTCATTATTAGTACATGAACTTGCAGTTTGCTTCAAAAATGTGTGTACATCTTCGTACGAGTGATAAACTATATTTACCCCTTCCCCTGTTAACTGCTGTTGTGCTTCCTCGCTTAATCTGCTCTTATCGATAAACAAATGTAAATCATCTAATGTAAGAATGACATAAGCAAAGAAAACAGGATTATAAGGTATATCGGATCCCCTTAAATTCAAAATGTATGCTACTTCATCCAAAGCTGTGACCACAAGTGCTTTTGCTTTATTCTTGTTCATTTCTTTTCTGCAAAGCCTTACTTTTTCTTTTACAGTACATCCTGAAAACTGCAATGGGTGTGGTAAAATAATATTACCCGTAGCAAGAGGTTGTTCTGTGCCCCAAACTTTATCGATTAAATTTTCTTCAAGCGGCATCAAACAGTGGCCAGCAGCATTTAAACTAGTGTGCAAGACAGCCCATTCTGTATAACTCATTAAATTAGAATCTGCACCAACAGTGGATTTAGGTGGTAAATTAGAAACCAACCATGCAGCTCTTGTTGGAGTGTCTAATAAACCTTCTCTCATAAGTGTCCACGCCCCTTGTGGATCAAACTCTGCCAAAGCTTGCACATAATATCTTCCATCTGTCCAAAGCAAAGCTTTATTTGGTGTAATAATTGCAGTTCCAAAAGAACCGCTAAAACCACTAATAAATTGAACTCTTTTGTCTCGTTCCCTCAAATATTCAGATTGATGAGCATCATTTGAATTTATGATCAAAGCCTGAATACCTTTCCCTTTAATACCACCTACTTGAACAGCTTCCATTAACTGGCGAAGCTTAGTTAATTTAATTGCATTACTCTTTTGTGCCATATTGGTGTTCCTGATATAACAAATTTCTTAATAATATCCTAGCAATATTCCTTTATTTCTATATAACGAGCAGTGTTAGTATTTACCTGAGCAGTTCTTCTAAATTATTTCAGTTCAATTAAGAATAAAAATTGTCACACGTAAAATGTCAACCTCTTTGTCTCAAGTACTTACGATTGTAACATTGTACACCTTATCATAATAAGATAATCTTATCAGATATACTAAGAAAACATCGAACAACTAAACATTCTTCCGTTTATTACAACTATTGAGTTTCCATTTACTACGATAATTAGATTTGAAAATCGAATGAACCACGTTTTAGATACCGACAATGCGACAATAATCTTACTTGGGGTTAAGATGACATTTTTTTCCCAATATTTAGCAAACTGAAAATATATGTAAATATATTGAAATAAATTGCATTTATGAATGAATAACTTGTATTCATAATTTGCTAAAAATAGGTAATATTAATTATTGTCAGTGTGTATTTCAAAACGAAACCACATTTCATAGGAACTTTGCGTATAAATTGGTTGCATTGTGTATCCAAAAAAGTCATTGCTCACTAAGCCGCTCAGTGAGCAGATTTTAATACCAGTGGCGCCATCGGTGGGAGAAGGCTCAAGTTTATAGTGAAAATAGTTTTCACCGTTTCTGTAAGATAGCGCCACCAATATCTTTTTTTTTATTTCTCATTAAATGCATAATTACTACGCTTCTTTGTTTTATAACACTACAATATATTAGTTAATATGCCAAATTTATAATTTATATGAATAATTATTTAATGCAACAATAAATATCGACCCTTTAGTTAGTTTCGCCATCTATCAGAGAAAGTGGGAACTATTTTCCCTATAAACTTGAGCGTTTTCTCACCGATGGCGTCACTGATATTAAAATCTGCTCACTGAGCGGCTTAGTGAGCACTGGCCTTTCCTTATACGGTCAAAATTAACAAACACGTGTATGCAATTATATGTTTGTAATTAGTGTTGATTGAGATAATATGTAATTGAGGGATTAAAAGAAATGATAGAGCGTATTGTTTAACTTTGCAATAAGTTCTTATTTTATCTACGTTTAGGTATTAAGTTAGTGAAAATATGTGATATGAAGTGGATATCACTGTTTGTTTATAGTGTATTATTGAGAAGAACGTAAAAATATTATCACTGAAAGTAAAAATATAACATAAATAAGTACATATACGATTGTGTTCTAAAGTGAATGTATAATTGAGATAATTGTTTAAAAATTAAAAATTGTTTTAGCATGTTTAATTTGACGAAATATTGTGCCTCGATAATTGGAAGAAACAATACAGCAAGATTTTTACCAATTCGGCAAAGTTTACATACATGTATTCTCAAACCTGGAATTACAAATAAAGCATTTCTGTTAATGAAAAGAGGTTCCATTTATTTACACAAGGTATCATGCAAATAATTTATAAATTTAAATTAACGTATGGTAAAATGTATAAGTTAAAATAAGTTTGAACTATTTAACATTGGTTTTAGGATTTGTTTAAACAAGGAAATATAGCTTTAAGTTTCGCAACAAAGTCAAGTAAAAAATCAGATAAAATTGTAGGAAAATGGATGTTAACTTGCGGCGGCATGGTATTTGTAGCTGTAGTTTTAGGTATAACTGGTTACTTTTTATTCTATTACTCTATTTGTACTATTGTAAAAATGGTTGTAGATAAAACTTATGGAAAATAATTATCTTTATCTTTACCTCTTTTTAAGCTATTATATACAATAAATATTTAAGTTCTTATAAAATAGCATATGAATAAAATGTATTCAAAGAATGCTCAATAAATTATTTCTCCTTTCCTATGTACTTAGGAGGTGTGACAAGGCTTACAGAATCTGGCTTATCCATGGTTACTTGGAAACTACTTGGTGAAAAACTACCTACCTCTGATAGACAATGGCATGCAGAATTTGAACGATACAAACAGTTTCCTGAATACAAAATGTATGGGTTAACAACACAGCGAATACAAATATTATAAAATTATTATTTGTTCATAAATTTCTATTGTAGAACCAATCGAAACATGACACTGGAAGAATTTAAACGCATCTGGTGGATGGAATATTTACACAGAATGTGGGGACGTTTGATAGGTGCTGTATTCATAGTTCCAGCAGCCTACTTTTGGGCAAAAGGTATGCTGAAGCCAGGAATGAAAACTAGAGTATCCATTCTGGGATTGTTAATTGGTTTACAAGGACTTATGGGTTGGTACATGGTTAAATCTGGTTTGGAAAATCGTTTCACGGAGCCATCAGACGTTCCTCGTGTCTCGCAATATCGCTTAGCGGCGCATTTGGGAATGGCATTCATTATATATACAGGATTTCTGTATAATGCTTTGGATCATTTAATTCCCGCTCAATCATTAAGCCTGAATACTTCAAGTATTGAAATTAATGTTGTAAAACAGAAGTTAAAAAGATTTAGAATGTTAGTTCATTCAACAAAAGGAATAGTCTTTCTTACTGCTATGTCTGGAGCTTTCGTAGCAGGAATGGATGCGGGTCTTATTTATAATACATTTCCAAAAATGGCAGATAAATGGTTACCGGATGACCTACTTGCGATATCACCAACGTGGAAAAATTTTACTGAAAATCCAACTGCTGTACAATTTGATCATAGACTTTTGGTATGTTCTTAAAATAAAATTAGAACTGAATGATGCATCACCAATATTATAATTTACCTTTTTTTTTATAGGGCATTGTCACTTTATCGTTGATAACTTTTATTGGGATAGCATCTCGTAATCATAGACTTCCTGGCAATGCAAAAAAAGCAATAGCAGCCGTCCTTTGTGCCGGCTATTTACAAGTATTATTAGGAATTTCAACATTATTGCACCATGTACCTCTGGCATTAGCTGCAACTCATCAGTCTGGTAGTCTTCTTGTTTTAAGTACAATGATTTGGCTGTGTCATGAACTAAAGTATTTAAAATACATTGTTAAATGAAGTTACAAATAAATGTAGTAAACATGTTTCATTCATTACAAAAATATATAATGTGTTGTATAAAACTTTGTTATTTGGTACAAATTAGGAACTGATAGGTGAATATTATAACACTTCCACAACATTATGCTTTATTTGACAATGCATTAAGTTATAATAATCAATATTCATAGAAATTAATTTACACGTGTGTACTTTAAAGTAATATAGCTACAACCAGAATATCAAAGTTTAAGTAATTTCACATTGTTTTGTAAGTATATTTAATTTCATATTTATAAAGAACAAATAAATACCTATCCTAAAATAATAGTAAACAAATCATGTAATGTGTGTAGCATTTTCACTCTTTTTATAATTCATTAGGATTACATTTTATGAACTTGACTGGATTATATATCCAATCTGAGAATTGAAATAAACTGACTGCTAACATCATTTGGTTTTTTTGTGCTTAGGCATATATCAAATATTAAATGATGTTAGTATCGGCATCTAATTTCAAAAATCAGCTTTGGTAAGTAATATTAAACAGTTCAATAGTAATATTCAATTAGTTTAAAAAATGTGTAAACCCTGCTTAATTGATAATTGCTACCTAATTACAATAATATTTTTGTTAACATTCTAAAAGGTTTTTTTTTATAATATCATATCTCCTAATAACCTCTGATTAGCAACACAGTGAATTCCGCTTTATTTTATTGGCAGTTGTTCTACCTAATCTCCAATCAGTCATTCTTTGATTTCTTTTTTTCTAAAACGCCTTGTATGCATTGGTCCAACATAGCAACATTAATATTAAGCAGCAGCAATATTTATTAGGCGTTTTGAATTGCACTTCCGTTATTGTAATGCTCTTTATTTACACTTATTTTCATTTTCTTGTATGGCAATTGTGCCTAATCACATTTTTATTCAACATTACATGGATATGAGTATTAAAGGAAAATATTTTTTATCATTCATACAAATAGAAATTACACCACTTAAAAAAAGAAACACAACATTTATATAGAAAGGTTCGTATAGATTCGTATGAGGGATTTATAATTTACTTGGTACTATGCACAAAATATGTAATGTTTCTGTACTGTCTGAATATCAATCAAAAAGAACTTAATGCAGTCTCTTTTCTATATTGCAAATAACCCAAATCCTATATCGCAAAACTAATATCAGTCTGATAGAATTTGTTATTCCATTGAGAATCTTATGTCTTACAAGGGAAAGGTTAGTAATAACTGTCGTCGACTTCAATAAAATCAGTATTGGCTGATAAGTCTGTTCCTACGAAAATCGAATGTATTAAAGTATCACAAGGTCTAGACCTATCGTTCTATATCAATTTTATGAAAATCGATGACTGACATTACTGAACCATTCGGTAACGAATGTCTTTTCCATAAATGCGAAATTACTATTTCGATATTTATGAACTTAAAGAACACGTAAAATAATACTTTAAACAGCTTTACTGTTTTACTAAAGAAATCACATGCTTGATCAAACCAAAAGTATCTTTTAATTGCATACCACTGATGCATCATTACAGATTATTGTACAAAAAAGTTTGTTCCTTTGTATAAAGTTACAGCTCTTGAACACAACGATCTAGCAGAGAGATAGAAGAATGGTATATGTATGTGGAACTCTTAAATTTTTAGACTGACAAGTGCTATTTTATTTGCACCATTATTTATAATATATACATATATATGTATATATATAAAGAAATGCATCGTAATTAATTTAAATTTCGTTTTTTATATGAACAGGGTTTTATACACTTTTATGTTCATATTTTTAACGACTGCTTCCAGTCATTTTGCACGTGATTACCCGATTTATAAATAAGTTATTTATAAGATTAAATATTTTTGTTTTGTCACTCGAATTGAGAATAGTGGAACTGATATATGTATCTGTATACATATATACTCTATATATTATGTATTATACATACACCCACACGCAATACTATATATTATAATTTTATGATCAATGCATATAAGAAACAAACCTTTATCACCGTCGTGTTAGTACAGTCAATAAATTCACACACACAATATGCCATTTTTGTATAGTTATACTTTAGACAATTTTTTTCGTGCAACATGTGGAGCAGAAGTAAGAATTAAGTGCCATTTAAAATTGAACTAGTAGTACTGTTTTTATTGTGTCAACACTTTTATCATAAGCACAAATAACACAGACGTGAAGACGATTGTGCAGATAAAATTGTGTAAAAATTATACATTCTGCACCACATGCAATTCAATATTAGTCTTATGTTTTCTTCTCTGTGCATTATTCGGCTGTGAAGACCTTATTTGATATCCTATTAGTACTTACAGGAAGGAATCGTAGCTTTTAGGCCATCGATAGGCCTAAAAAGAACATATACTCTAATCAAATAATGCAAACTTACGACCTATAAACACTCGCTGTTTGTTTACAAAAATTTAAAGAACCAAGTCAAAAACAAAGTATCAAAAGAATTTTATCTCCTATATATTATGCAAAAGTGACATAAAATATTAGTAACCGCTCCTATTAATTTGATCTGAATAAAAATCATAAATATTTACCTTGCATTTTAAAAACTTTCAAAGTGGAATCTAAAAAAATGAGAAAAAATGCGTCATAACAAGCAGCATATATCTTGTTCCTTTCTCGCTATTGTCCATTGATGTTTTTTTATATTCAATATTTATGTAATTCTCTTATTTATTATTACAATCTTCTTTAAGTGTACGACTTATTTCTTACATTATATAATTATGCAACATGGTTCAATAAGCAGCATAGAATAATTTTCTATATGTATACTTGGTTTTCCGAGTGTTACAGCACCAGCACCTTCGTTGGTAGTAACAAATAAGTTTGACAATATCAGGATTAGAGTATAACCTTTTTCAAAATATGAATTAAATGTTATTTCCAAACCAATTTTCTTCTTTTTTTCTCTTTATATATGTTAAATTTTAAACCAATCATAAATTTGAATCAAAATTCCCTAATAGCGTATTCTCATACGAGGTTATCACTCTGAAGTATTTTTCTTTTGATCTAGTATAAATTAACGAAAATTAAATAATCACAACCTACAATTTAAACGCAATAGTATTCAGTTCTTATAACATTTACGTATATTACGAAAAATACGTTGTAAGTGCAGTTTATTGTAAAAAATTACTTCAAGAATTGCTGCTCTATCCTTAACAATGACATGATATAAAATTAAAAAAAAATGTATTCTTACTTGAACATGTGTAAGATAGTGCTTATTAGAAAGGTTGGTTCAGTATGACTCGTATCTTACGTATACATTAGTTCAGCTTGTTTTCATTGGACTGTCATCCACTTTTTCTGGATTCACAATTACTTGTATAACATAACCTGGTTGTATTTTTGCTTCTTCTATATGCATTTTATCACCTAATAATTTGCCACCAAAAAACCACCTTTGACGAGATGGCTCCAAACCCTCCTGACTCTATTAATACAGTTATAGAAAGAAAAAAGAATTAAATTACGAAGCTTTGTTACTATATATTCTATTAATATAAAGAATCCCATACAAACCTGCAATTTCTTTTTAGCAGTAGCAATAGTGTCTTTGCTGTAAACAGGTAATTTAACTTCACCTAATGTAGTTGATAATCTGAGTTTTAATGTCTGTTCGACACCACTATCAACAGGTTCTGTAAATAATTGATATAATTTCTGTTACTATCTTAAAAATTAAAATTTTCTCTAACAATCTTTATTATATTACCTGAACAATCAGCGGGAGAATCTCTTCCACTGTCTTCTTTTACAATATTAATAGGATACGATAAGCAGTAAATAGGGACTTGATATCTGGTTCCTAACTCGTCATAACATTCTGTTAAAAAGCCATTAGGCACAGATATATTAGCCCCATCTAATATAGCTTGTGCTAGTTGATAATCTTGAGCTTCTGCTGCAGTTGCACCAGCTCTTAATGCATCCCATATCTCTTTACGGCCATCAAATGCAGGTGCTGTATCCCAAAATTCATCCCTTTTACTTCTGAGTTGACCCTCTGTCAAAGGTACATCTGACTTCCACCTAATGACTTCGTGACATAGCGGATGATTTTTTCTGGAATTTCCTGTATAAATAAAACATATCTTTACAGTAACAAAAGTGCATCAAAAATTGACAAAATTTGGAATAGTCGTGTCAAAACACAAATTTATTTTGTCCTATTACAGTGTACTATTTTTAATTTTAAGTTTCAGCAAAATGATAAACAATCCTGAAATGCAAATATTTACTGAGAAGAAATCGAAGCAATAAATGAATTACATGAAGAATATTACGTTCGATATTGCTAATGAATAATCATCGTAAATACGGAGACGATTAATTACTTGACCTACCATGTAAGAAATAATGTGTAAATATCGAGTCATAACACGTAGTAAATGCTAGGTACGAAGGTAAGGGAAAAGCTGAAGTGTCTTCAAGGTTAGCCTGCTGTTGATCGCATTTCTACGCATTTAAACTTGATCAAATTTTTACCTGAATTTACCCTCGTCGAATTTCCTGTAGTGTCGTCGACAGAGGCGTTTCTTGCCCTCGTTATACCTATGCAGCCTCCCATCCTAGGCGGCTGGAGTGACCAAACATTTCACTGAAATTTAACAACACCTCGCATGCCATTTTCGTCCATCTTATCCACTAAATTACGAATCGGTACCATAAGAGGCGCTCTAATCGAATCTTCAGTGACTTAACCTGAAACATTCACGCGCACGTAAATGGATAAAACAAACTATATACACACACAAACAGTTCGGTAATAAATATTTCACTGATACATGTTACATGTGACGCAACAATTACATTCAGACACTCTGCTTGAATTGTATCTAATAATTCACAGTGAAATCAATAATAGTAAAAATTCGATAAAGGTATATTTTATTGTCACGCTGAGGTTAAGTAACCCAGCAAGAAGGCATGATTTGCGATGGCTTCTCTTGCAAGTACAGTTTCTAAAGAAAGATTTCTTACTGCTTTCAAAGAGAACGAAACACTGAATGCGACATGCCAAGAGATCGCCACAGGTGTGTATTAATTACCATAATTGTACTGTCTATGCATGCAGATGATTGGCCTTGATGCTTAAAAAGAATAAAAACTGACCATACACTGAGATAAAGCTTGTTTGTAATGTATCAGAACTGATTACAATTTATTTGAATTAAAGTAGAAAATTGAAACATTTTTATTTATTTAGAAATACAATCTGGACATGTGAAGCTTTCAACAGTTGTAGAAGAACTTGGACCTTTTGTAACTGACAAAGATGCCAGAACACGGGAGAAGGGCATTGATGCATTGTCTTCTATTTTGTCACAATTGCCTAAAGATTATTTGAACGAGGCTGAATTGCACTTTATAATAACATTTTATTGTGATAGACTCAAGGATCACCACAGCATCATACCAGCAGTATTAAGAGGAATTTTGGCAATTGTAAGTGTTTTGCTACATTTTGTGGTTACAATTCTTGTTCTTGTTAAATAAGTTGCGATTTCTAAGGATTCTCTGCATATTTGTGCAAATAATAATTACATAATGCTATACTGTTGTTTTAGGTTCAGATGAAGTACTTGCCTCAAGATTCGCCCGAACGTTTGTTTAGAGTTTTCTTTGAAAATGTGCAATGCCAATCACAATTATTGCCTGATCGTTGTAATATATATTTAATATTTACAACGTTGTTACAAAATAGAGTAGAGGACTTGAAAGTCATGGGGCCAGACTTTGTTTACGGAGTTATTAGTTCTATCGATGGAGAACGGGATCCTAGAAATCTTATGCTGTTATTTAGCATACTTCCACATTTTATGAAAGAATTTTCATTAGGTCACTTAACCGAAGAAATGTTTGAAGTCATTGCATGTTACTTTCCAGTTGACTTCAATCCTGTAATTACATCAATCAATCAAGATTTTAACTGTTTGCCATTTTATGAATATAAATTGTAATTTGACTTGACATTTTTCAGTCTGGATCAGAAGGAGTAGGAATAACGCGCGATGATTTGGCAGAAAAACTAGCGCCTTGTCTTTATGCTATACCACAATTTGCTGAGTTTTGTATACCTCTTGTACTTGATAAATTGGTCTCCAATCTTAAAGTTGCCAAATTCGATTCTTTGAAACTTTTGTCCAATAGTGTACAAACATTTGGCATAAAAGGCCTTCAACCACATTTAACCGAGATATGGTCTGTTTTGAGAAAAGAAATTATGTCTGGCAGAGACATAGAATTGAAAAATGCAAGTTTGAAAGCAATCATATCTATAATTGAAGTTATATCAAATGATTCCAAGCTTTGTGAAAATTTTATTGATAACATAATCACCGACACAAAGTCTTCCTTGTACGATTTACAACTTAGTTTATTCAGGCCAGCTGTGAAATTGCTAGAATGCGTAGCAACAGTTAACAAAGCATCATGTGTACAGGTGTTGAAAATAATAATACCACTATGTCTTGGCCAATATTCCACCAAAACTTCAGTAATTGATAAAGTTATTTTAATAGAAACATTAAACAATTTTATTAAAATTAGTTGCGATCATGAATTTAATATCAAGAGTAAATATATATTTTATACATTTCAAGATATTCATTCGTGAAAAATATCTAAAATATAAAACAATATTTGGTATAGGTGTTCCAGAACTATCATGGACAGATGTACCACAATTATATTTAAATGACCTCTCGATACAGCATACAGAATTACAATCAAGATTGTTAGTTGGGTTAACAATACAAAAAATGTATTTGAATGAAGTACATCGAAAATCACTTTACGATAGAATTTGTAATCTTATTGAAATGGGCTGTAATGAAATAAGGACAATTTGCCATACATCTATTTTAACTTTTGCCACCTTATATCCGCGTGACATATCAGCTTTGGTACAAGAAAGATTTCAATTAGATACTGGTAAATTGATAGAGTTAGATTTTGTAATATATTTGAACGTGTCTGACTTTAAAATATATATGTATGATATTTTGAATGTTTCAGACAAAGGAAAGGTAGAAGTACAAGTTCGTAAACTGGAAGTACTAGCAGCTGTTGCTAAAACATATGAATTAGGTATTGAAGTTCTTCCACGCGTTGTATCACAGACAAATGCAGTAAATTTTGAAATAAGCTTTACCGCTTTAACGTGTCTTCACAGGCTAGTTGCTACAAAAAGCATTGACTATGATGTTCAACATTATCTGCATAATGAATGTAATATTATTGAGAAATTGGTTGCATTTAATATTGATCCTACGGATCAGAGATTACATCTAATTTTATGTATTTGCCGTTTAATTGTAAGAAATCTAACAGTTGAAGAACAGCAAAAGATTATCAACAAATACGCTCCAGTATTAAGTGAAAAGATTTCGGAAACTAATGCTGCGTTAATAATGAATATCTTCATTCCCTTACGACCAAATGTTGATCTAACAATAAATTTGAGTTTGTTAGAAAATTTGTATAATTTAGCACTAAACAACAATTATTCGAATATAAGATGTATAACGAGTAAATTCATTGCTGTTATACTAAACAAAATGAATGACGATAATGAATGCTTTCAACATGTTTTGTTATATTTTAAAGAAAAAATAAATAATAATCTGGAGTCAAACATTAGCATTGAAATAAAGAAAGCATCAGCTTCTTTGCAAATTTGGTTAACAAAGGCCATAATTACGAAAGGTTCGGGAAATGTTGAAAACTTTCTGAACGAGGTATGTAATAATTTACTGCCAAATTTTGTTAACACAATATGCGTCTAATAATTAATATTTCTTAAATATATTGTCTTTATAGCTTTCAAATATTTTCAAACACGATCAAGTAGGACAACATATCGCGCAGGAATATAAACTACTAACGAATAAACATGAGGATGTTTTGGTGGAAGAAAATTTTTGTAATATCAAAATCTTTTATAAACAAAGAGTATTTGAACACTTAATAAAAAAAAATTACGAATTTGAGAATTTATCCAGGCAAAACTATTTGACTGCATTAGTACATCTATTAGAGGAAGTACCTATGGACCTTCTATTTATGCACTTAACAAAGGTACTTATTAAATATTAATTTAACTATTACAGTTTGTTTTAACGATAAATACTTTTCCAGTTGGTTCCTCTTTTGATAGAAACTTTGACACTCGATAACGAACAATTAGTTTTTTCAACGTTAATAACATTGCAAGTTTTATTAGAGGCTAAACACCCTATTTTCTGTGATAAAGCACAATGTTTTATCCCAAGATTTTTTCAGTTGTCCAGCTATAGAACAATGGTAATATTTTACAAAATTTCTTTGTACTATTTACCGCATTCTTTTACGCTTTTTATACCGTAACATTTTTCAGAGAGTCCGAATTGCAGCTTTAGAATGTTTAACAAATTATTGCAATTATCCGACGGTTTTAATTAATACATACAAGCAAGATGTATTAGAAAAATTAGCAGTTTCAATTGACGATCGAAAACGTTTGGTTCGAAAAGCTGCAACAAAAGCAAGAACACAATGGTTCTTAGTTGGCGCACCAGGAGGAATCGCAGAACAATGATCTGTTTATTTTAAACGAAATTAAATTAGTTACAAATAAAATATTATATAATTTACAAATACAGACATTTATTTTTATTTTTTAACGTTTATACAAAACGCGAACTATACGTGCCCGTTTATAAATATAAAAAACCATGATCTTCTTTGCTAAACTAGATTTGCATGTAGCAGTATAGAAAGTAAGATTCATTATATTGTATCCATGCTATATTGTACATAATGTACATAATTGAATAAAGAATTGATTTCTGTAATAGGATTGAAACCTGAAATGCTTTTAGTATACCAGAAGCATGGGTGATGGTAAGACTGTATTAGTTTACAGATTGTGCAAAAACTGTGCCATAGTTAAAAAATTACAAATTTGTACAAGAGAATTTATTTGTAGGTGTGGTAAAAAATGGTGCGTATAAATACGAAGATGGCACAAAATATATCGGAGACTGGAATGGGAAAGGATTAAAACATGGTGCTGGTTCTTTGCTTCTTCCTGACGGAACACGTTATGACGGCAGTTTTCAAAATGGATTGTGTTCTGGTTTAGGAGTCATAGTGTTTCCAGATGGAGCAAAGTAAATGTTATTATCAGATAGGTCTTTTCGGTTTTAATAATTATCAAATTTTTAATGTTGTTCATGAATCAGATACGAAGGTGAATTTATGCAAGGGTGGTTTCATGGCCATGGTGTATTTTGGAGATCTGATGGTATGAAATTTGAAGGAGAATTTCGTGGTGGCCGTGTATGGGGTTTAGGTATGTAAAGTATTAGCGTATATATAGTCTTACACAGCACTTGTAAACTGTTTATAATTTTATTTCAATCAAGGATTGGTCACTTATTCCGATGGATCTCATGGATTTCCTAGAAATGAGGGTTTCTTTCAAGATTGTAAACTTGTACGTCGTAGGCATTGTCCAGAGATAGTACAAAAGGCACAGAAGATTTCAATGATGGCACGTGCCCAATGCAGTTAAATATTAGACACAAAATAAGTGATGCAAAAATCAGTAGTATCGGATCTTAATAAAATTGTGTAACATTTCATGTTGCTATTTTATTTACCAACTCTATAAACAGCATTACTCTTTCTCAAGGGCTAAACTTATTAATCGGTATTCAAAATGAAATAAGTAATGTCTCATTACAATTTCATACAGTTTGCATAATTTTAAATATCATTTCGATTCTATATCCGATTATTGAGTCCGCCGAATAACTATTAAGATTTGTTCATTTGGTGTCGTAATAGGAAATGTTAAAATCTTGATTTGACATTAGGTTTTAATTACGTAAAATAAGAATAATATAGCCATGATTTTGTTTATATTCTAAATCTGTCGAACACACGTGATCGAGAGATTGCAAAATAGTAAGTATATAAACTGTATATATAGACGACAGCGAACAGAGTCTATCTTATTCTGAACTTTGTAATCCACGTTTCTGAAAGGAATTATTTCTCAGTTCTGTGTTCGAAAATATTTAAGTTTATCGACGACATCACGTGGTCGTTTTTATACAGCCGTTTGACATTTTCAATAAAAACTTAGTAGGACGGATCGATGACGTCAGTAGTTTGATGTTACACGTGGGTACAGGAAAAAATTAAAAAATCGACGGTTACATGGCTTCGCGACCGCTGTACAACGTAGTCACAAAAATTTAAAAAGCAAATAAGGGTTAAAAGAGGAAGGAGTATCGCGTCGGTTGATCTTCACATGTTCGCAAGATAGTACTGAACGACATTATTGTACTGAGTGGTACTGAGCAGTACTGAGCTGTTTGCTATTACGGGGACGAGACGTCTCTATATCTACATAGACTAGTTTAGTGAGTTTGATGAAAGTTTTAACAATTTCTCTAAATTCGACTAAAGAATTTAACGAAACGAAAATCCATATTTGAAATCGCGAGTAGCTAGCTATATATATATTGTTTACGCGTAAGTGCTGAACCGTCGATGAAATGAAATTATGATTCGACAAATTATGACCAGTTAGTCTTCTTAGTGTTAATTTTGATAACTGTTCCACAACGAGTTCCTAGAACAATATCATAACTCGTAAGAATCTAATATTTCCTTTGAAATGACGTTACCAGGTAAGAGTATATCACTTCTTCTTTCTTTTACACTTCACGCTTTATATACCGTATATGATATGGTTATTACGCTTTCATTCGGTTCCATTCGATTCGTTTCTCCATCGTTGGCTGGCGTGCACAAAGTGGTAGTTGTATTTTGTCCTCTCGCGTGTCTGTGGTTAGCCAATAGTAGCCACGTACATATCTAATATACTGTCGATATCGTTTCTTTTTTTTTCCTTTTTTGCTGACTGAAATTCTGATAAAAAAAAAACTTGTCAATCGCGTGATATCTCACGATAGTTCCGAGTGATTACGTTTACGCGTATCTGCTGACGCTCGTACGACTCGTTTAAGATCGTCACAAGTATCGATGGCGTTACTTTGCAAGTAATTATCAACGATTTTAAAGCCCAACAATTTTGTAAAATTCTTTAACGTTTATTGTAAATATCTATGTAACGACGTTAACGTTACATACATCGTTTCACCGTTTTCAACACAGTCGCGATTTTAATTAGAAATTTTCAAATACAGTTTTTCGTTGATCGGCCCAGTCAGTAATTAAATTGCAAAGTAATAATTTACTTTTTATTACCATGAACGCCGTGTCATGCACTCACTTAAGTTTAAGCTAAAACGTTTCTAAAACATTTTAGTTTAATTATAAACCGTTGAGCGAAGTATGTTTTTAATGCCGAAAATGTCGCATAAATTATTATACTAATCTAACAATCAGAGAAAAACTTATATATAAATAACTGTTTATTTAATTATAATGAACTAATTCATATACTTCCTTTATCATTTACTTACAATACAAATGTACTAAATGTTTACTCAGCTTTCTGTAAAGTATCACTATACTTTTTATAATGACCTGAATAACATATAATATAGTCCTGATGTCTAATTAAAAAGTAACCTTTGCTATCTGCTACTATTCTGTATACCATTACATGTTTAGAAAAGGAATACTATACAAAATAGATTGTATCTTGAACTTCCAGATACAATGCAATACTTTATGGAAGTTATTTATTTATCTTTCGTAATTTAAATTAAATGTACAATACATTAGCATAGCATTGATCTTATGTATTTATTGTGTATGTTAGTATCGAGAATTTATGCAAATTACATACAGAATACATTTCATATGCAAATGTGATATTGCCATTTTATTTTACGTATATATTTTTTATATCAGTAGTCTAATAATTAGTAATTTAAAACATTGATATATCAATGAGTATTTAATCATGGCGTGAATATAATTGTTATTTTCTTTAATTTTTAGACAAAGAATTTTACATTGCATTGGAGAGAATTATAAATAACTCAAAGTTTAACAATGAGTCCTCAGAGTTATAAAAATCATATTATTACAAAAGTTATGGCATCCAATGGTTACAATGGTGCTGAAGAATCAGCCAAGGAATCCAAAAATCATTCATCACCTTGTGAGCCATTAAATTGTGTGTGCTTAGAGTAGCCACTTTTATTTCTTTATGATAATCATTTCCTAAACGTGATTATTGCTTTAATTATAGCTTTGTTAAAATCATTTAAAAAGGAAACACTTATTTTACTTTCTTTTTCATATTTCTTTACACTTATTTATATTGTAAGTGTATGTAGTGCAAATGCGTATTTGTTTCCAATTAATTTTGCTGCTTGTTATTGTTCGCCAGAAAGTTGTGTTTTTCATGTATGCTAAGTTATTTACATTAAACACCTGCAACGAATGCATTTTATTTGACAAGTCCCCTAAGTGATTCAAACATTTAAATATTATTTTACTGTATTATTACTAATTGATGTAATCATATTATGTTTTCTACTTTTTCATTTAGCAATGCCATGGTTTGGTATGGATATAGGAGGTACATTATCCAAATTAGTATATTTTGAACCGAAAGACATTACAAGAGATGAAGCAGATGCAGAGATAGAAATATTAAAAAATATTCGGCGATATTTAGTTAAAAATTCAGCTTACGGGAAAACAGGTCACAGAGATACGCATTTACAGGTATGTTTTTCTATTGATTTAACCTTTTAAATATTTACAAAGAAAGCTACACCATGCATATAATATTATTTATATTGAAGATGGATAATGTCTGTATCAGAGGTAGACGTGGTACATTACATTTTATTAGATTTCCCACAAGTGAAATGGGAAATTTTTTAGCCTTAGCCAGGTCTAAGGGAATGGCTAATCTTGTAACAACAGTTTGTGCTACCGGTGGTGGAGCATATAAATTTGAAAAAAATTTTAAACAAGTGAGTACAAATATAAATATATTCATCTTATTGTTATTAAATTCGACATAAATATTCTTTTAACAGGAAGTAAACATGAATTTAGCAAAATTTGATGAATTAGATAGTTTAATACGTGGTATACTTTATATAGAGACAACTAATCCACATGAATGTTATTATTGGTCTCATCCTACGGATGATAGTAAATGTCAGAAGGTTCCTTATGACTTTTCTGAACCTTATCCTTTTTTGGTATGTACAATCTTCATATATTCAGTCATATGCCAAAGAATGAACATTTCATTTTACAACTATTTTTTACAGCTTGTAAATATAGGATCAGGAGTAAGCATACTAGCTGTTTATGGGCCAGACAACTATAAAAGAATATCTGGAACCAGGTATGTTATTTTTGCAATAACAATAATACATAAATCGTATAAAGAAGCTTAATATTGATGAATTTATTTTAAATTTAGCCTAGGTGGTGGTACATTTTTAGGATTATGTTGCTTACTAACTGGATGCAATACATTCGAAGAAGCAATAGAATTAGCAACAGGAGGTGATAATACTAGAGTTGACAAATTGGTTAAGGACATTTATGGTGGCGGTTATGGACCTTTTGGTCTTCCTGGAGATCTTGTTGCAAGCAGGTCTGATAAAACTTAATAATTATAGAAACAAACATACTGGACTTTATGTTTCATTTTTATGATTTACTTTTTATTTAAGTGATTTACTTGCATGTTTTCAATATGTATGCAGTTTTGGACAAATGAATTCCAAAGATCGTCGAAATACAGTTCGTAAAGAAGACCTTGCACGTGCAACACTTGTCACTATTACAAATAATATTGGTTCTATTGCACGTATGTGTGCCGTCAATGAAAAAATTGAAAGGGTAAAGGAAATATTACTCATGAGTAATTTTACACACACAGTATTTAACAACAACAACAACAACAACAACAATAAAAACGATGATGATGTGTGCTGGTACTTTTAGGTAGTGTTTGTAGGAAACTTCCTTAGAGTGAATCCTATATCAATGAAACTTTTGGCCTATGCTATGGATTATTGGTCTAAAGGAACAATGAAAGCTTTGTTCTTAGAACATGAGGTGAAGTACATTTGAAATACACCTTTAACTGATTCTGAAAACATAAAATGATCTTAGTCTTCATTTTTCTTTCAATTACAGGGTTACTTTGGTGCAGTAGGATGTTTGCTACAATTCAATGGCGAAACATGCTAAAATCATAGAAAATTGCATAATATTTAGCATTCCATTTGATACTGCAACTCAAATGAATCTTTTTCATAAGGATGGTTATGCAATTATTTAACATAATTATTTATTTTTGTTATGCAATATTTAATTTCTCAGGAATTATCATGTGTATATGTTATGTATGAAGTTATAATGTTGCGTGAAATTGATCTATGGCACCAACCTGTGGTAAGGTTATGTCTTTAAATGTAACCGTATTTATTACAATTTTGAATAAGCACACTATAATAAGTTATTATTTCGAAATACGTTACATGATTATTGCATAAAGACCTAATGTGGGCACAAACCTTGTGCGAGTTTAACGAAAGAAACTACAACGGACCAAAACCCAAACGCATACAACTTACCCGAATATTCTTCACACGGGTAACAAGGGTCTACCTCATATTATGCTTTTTAAACATTTTAATAGATATATATTCAGAATCGTTTTAATCGTTCGGAACTGCTATTAACACAAAAGTCAGTAATAAATATTAAGTACGTATTAAATTATTATTATTCATTTTGCTATGAATATTTTTTTTTACTTTAATTAGTAGAAGTTATGAAATATAACAATTGATTAATGTTATGTTACAATAATTATTAAAAATTATACAAATTACATGTAACGGTCGGTGGCCACATTTAAGTGTTATTTACATGCATTTTTTTAGCTGTTTGAAAAATGTGAGGAGTACTGTATCAGATAGTTATTATTATTGAATTTTAACAAATGTATAGCGTGCCACAAGAACACGTAAGAAATCAGATGATCATTGTTAGACATTTTTTTTATAGATTAATTTTACAAGGTGACGAACAATAGAACGTAAAATATCACGAGGATATTTGTTTTGTAGCACTATAAAAGATGTTTTTGCTATACGTATTTTACTATATGTTTGACGTTATAGTTAACATGTGTATGAATTTAAAGATAAAAGGATAAGAAATTTGTTTATATATTTATTTTTATGGGGTAGGAACAAATGTAATTTTCTTATATTAATAAATGATTCCATATTTGGCATGAGATGTTATACGGCTTAAACTATTATTACAAAATTGAAAATGCGGTTTAAATTATATTATTAGATTTTCATATATTTATTAGGCTTTTATTACATTTTTGGTACGCGTAACTTGTAATAAAATGATACAATTCTAAAAAATACATTAATACGTATATTATATTGTGTGTTCTATATATCCCCTCCTCCCCTTCCGTAAATCATGAGTTTTGGTCACTTAGCAACTGTTCTATCAAAATAGTGTAAGTGAGTGTAACAGTACTTTGGAGTCAAGTAGTGATGTGCTACTCTTTATCATATCTGTCAGAAAAATTAAATATTTTATAATTACAATTACTCTAATCACTGTTTTTAGAACTTAATTCGTTAAATAGTTATTTGTATCTCTTGAAGTTGTGACTAATATCACTTTCTTTTATCCTACTTGTTTGTAAAAATGGTAAGTTTTAAAGTTTCGATCACAAATGTAATTACTAATGAACGAAATCCTAATTATATTATTGATATAAATTGTATTAATTTTTCTTTTATCAAAATTTTGTAGGCACCGAAAAAAATAAAGGCAACTGATACAGTAGATGGAGTTGATACAACCAAAATGAGTAGAGAACAGTTAGAAATTTATTCGCACAAGATACTTGAAGAATTGGAACGTGAAAGAGAAGAGAGAAATTTTTTCCAACTTGAAAGAGACAAGCTCAGAACTTTTTGGGAAATCACAAAACATCAACTAGACGAAGCACGTACAATTGTCAGGTGTTATTGCAATGTGTATTTTAATCAGAATATTTAATCGTGCGTTCAACTAATTTATTATCTGTTATTCATGAAGAAATAAAGAACGTGAAAAAGAGGAACTAGCAGAAAAACATGAAGCAGAACTCAAATTATACAAGCAGAAAGTTAAACACTTAATGTATGAACATCAGACTAATCTATCAGAAACTAAAGCTGATCACATAGTTGCACTTAAACTGGCACAAGATGATCATATGGTTCAAGCGAACGAATTGTATAAAGATAAAAAGGATCTAAAAAATATACAGAAGGAACAAGAGCTAGCCCATATTAATGAAATACGTGCATTAAAATTGGTATGAAAGAAATGTAAAAAATTTTTTAATGTTATACAAATTTTTGCAAATTAAACTTTATTATCTAGCAAAATGCCGAGGAAATAGATAAAATGACAAAACAGTTTGAAACTGAAGCTGCGGAAATGGAACAAAAATATGAACAAAAGTTAACAACCCAGTACGAATCTCTTATGCTAAAACATCGTATGGAAATTACTGAAGTGGAAGAGAGAAAAAATACACAAATTGCTAATTTAATAAAAAATCACGAGACAGCATTCTCGGAAATGAAAAATTACTATAACGATATTACTTTGAACAATCTATCCTTGATTAAGAGTATGAAGGTACAATCCATATAAAATACAAAATTTATTAGTATTACAATGCTATTGTAATATGATGTCGTAGGAACAAATGGAAATAATGAGAGGTAACGAGGAGCGGATGAAAAAACAAGTACGGGAATTGACGATTGAGAATAAAAAATATTCTGTGGATTTGAAGTCTCACGAAGAGTCTGTAGCGTATCTTAGTCGTCAACTTGCAAGTTATGAAAAAGATAAACTATCTTTAACCGTTAGTATTTTTACTTGTCTAAGGCGATTGTATGATATTTTGAAAGCTTCATTTTTTATCATTTCAGAATACAAAAAAAAGATTAAATATTGTTCAGAAAGATTTCGAAAATTTGAAATGGGAAAACGAAGTATTGGAATTACGTTTTGAAAAAGTATACCAACAATAAGTATATGCTTTTTTTGTTTAAAAAAAGTCCATTTTTTATTTTACTCGAACTACGTCTTATTCGTTAGTGTCAATCTGAAAGAGATGAATTACACTCAAGATTTGTCTCAGCTATACTCGAACTTCAACAAAAGACAGGATTGAAGAATGTCCTCTTGGAAAAGAAACTCGAAAAATTATCAGATTTATTAGAACAACGTGAAGCACAAATCAGTGAGGTACTTGCTGCTGCTCAGTTGGATCCAATGGCTGTTGTCAATGCTAATAAAAAATTGGAGGTTTGCAACTTTTCAATAATTTGAATCCTTTCTGTTTCTACATTCGTGTAACTCACATTTTCTTATACAGAATATACTGAATAGAAAGAATAGTGCTATACAAGATCTCCAATATGAATTGGCGAAAGTTTGTAAAGCGCACGAGGATTTACTTAGAACATACGAAGCTAAGTTACAGGAATACGGGATTCCGATTAGTGAACTTGGTTTTCAGCCGCTACGTGTAAAGGCAGTAAGTTCAAAGTTAGGACTGGGACCAGCTGGTCTTGTTACTACAAATCGCTAGTATATATTATTTTAATAAATAAGTAAGAGTAGTATAGATGATTTTAGACTATATTTATTTTGTAAAACAGATAAATTTCAGCACATCTGTATTATTTTTATACAAATTACATAAAATTATCACAGAGAATGTACAGAGTAGGTCATATCAGTGCCTGAAAGTTGTATACATTTATAATTATCCCTATTCAATTTATATCTCAACACTTTCATAAATTCTGAATTGTGATACAGTTTCATATCGCCTCTTTGATCGTACTTTTTCTTATAATTAACAACTAACAGGCATCAAATACAATGAAGATGCTTTATATATATATATAGATGTTAACATATAGACATAAACACATCGACTAAACTAATTTATAAAATATTATAAATCGAATATATCAGGTCACGTGGTTAATAAACTTGAAACACTTATACACTGGGCTTATTGTAAAATACGTTTTCCTTCGATCTATTGATTTTTTCAGTTTCAGAAATATTTAATTGTTAAGTGAAGAAATAATCCATCCTTTTTTGCATACTTGTAAACATTATATAATACCTTGTATAGATATAACTTCATTGTATATGTGTGTGGATGTGTACATATGTACACTAGTAAATGTATATATTTTCTGCACACACACACACACACACATATTTATATATATATTTTTTGTATGTGAATGTATATTAAGAATTTTGGCACAATAAGAAATAGAATCACAGTTGAAATCATTGTACATCATAAGAGTCATAGATCATTAATACTTTTTCTTTCTACATCTGCAAATTTGTCTTTGCGTGAAAGACGTATTAGATGCATAATGCAAGTACATTTAACTATGCTCTTTTTCAGATTGTTACATTATATCACGAAAAATGTCTAAACTAGTCAAGTACTTATAATTTTGAAAACAATAATATGAACATCCAAAAATCACTGCTTAAATCTGACCACTGTGAAGGATAGTAATATTTTCCTTTGTAGATTTTTAAATTATTCTCAGCTGGTTGGTTCGTTATGTCAAAAGAATATTGGATCTATTCAATTTTTCAGGGCCGTGTGTGTTTGAATCACAGTAGTAAAAAAAATAAGCATCTGTTTTAATTTTAGACATTTGTGGTCCATTGTTCCGTTGTATCCCTCTTCTATGTTAGATCTTTACAAATTCTTTAAAATATGTAAATTTTCTTACTACTATTCAAGGTGCACTGATTTCTAAGATTTATCTAATAGTGCCATAATCAAGTGAAAAATTATGCAGATTGTTTGTTCTTAAGCAATTTATCAGCATTGTACTTGTATCATTTTGATAAAAATTTAGTGAAATATAATAATACACTTTCATTTATTTTTTTTTTTAAATTGTTGAAACAATATATCGGAATGATGTAATTCATTATTTATCAATTAAAAACGGTGAATATTATATCTAAAAAAAAATATTATTTTTTTGTAAAAATGATAAACAATAAACGGATATTCGTGCCCAATATAAAATAATGTTATGTGAAAAAATTTCATCATTGAGCATTTCTAATTTTGAAATAAACATCATAGAATGTTACCTTCACGTTCTAAAATCGAACGAAATTATCGTTTGAATCCGTATAAAAAGTATTTTTTAATAAAGTGTTTGTACACGCGTTATTTTTAATTTGAGATCCATAAAAAGTGCTCTTTTGATTTTAATTCAACTCATTATCTTCCAGTTTGGCAAAACTTCGGCAATTAAGGTAGAAAAGTATGTCGTTACATTGTACACTACAGTCTCACCAGCGGCTAAAATTGCGCCAAATGAACCGTATGTACCATAATCTATAATACTGTGATTACATGCTGATAAAACTGCAAGGTCTTTGCCAGGACCTTTTGCGTCGATATCGGACACAAATTTGATTCTATGTCGTTTACTATGCAAATTATACTTGCACCACACTATATTATCGCTAGTTACTACAAATACTACATTATTATACTTGCCAATAAAGTAATCCATTGCCGCAAAGTAGTAGCTGACAGGGGCAGGTCTAATTTTCAATTTCTGCCATAGATAATCTATGTAATCTGTTCTTCGTACATGAATGCTTACAAACGTTGGTTCGAGCAAGTTAAATTCTTCCGCTACTTCTTTCAGTACCCTTTCCGCGTAAGTTCTTAAATTTGGCTTAAACGTAAATTCTCTTCGTATATCGTCCAACCACACCAAGATGAGAGACCAGTAAGCTGCGTATCTGACAATAAAAACGTTGAACGACTAACACGATAAATAGTTATCGTCAACTATAAAGTCGCTACCTTGGTATGATGATGTTTTGTTCTGTACTGTTCCATTGTCCAAGAGAATTGACAATCTGACTAACATCTAGACTGCATCGTCCGATGTAACTGAGCGGCGGAATACTGAGATTTTCGAAGTATTCCTCGAGGGTTTTCAGTATGCAACGTGGCATGAATGGTTCTAAACCAGTTCTTCTAGCAGTTGCCCACACAGAGACATATTCCCATATTTGATTTCCAAGTCTGCCACCTTGTACTGCCGAAACTATTCCATATTTGGGACAAGGATTTCTCCACTCTGGTGGTATTCTGACATTCTTTAAGGTGGTACGACAAAGAGCTTGCTCGTACGTCGATATTTTAATGTGACGAGCTGGTGGGTTGGATGTGTACATAGGAAACAGGAAGACATGGATGCCAAAGACCACTATCAGAGCGAGAACTATTGCGCTTGCAAGTACATGCTGCTGAGCGTGACTCATTCTCCTTATTTGCTCTTGTACGATGCTGTCACTACGTACCGATCAATTCTTTTTCTATCTTCTGCGCTATTGCTCTCTGTTTTTTACTTTCTACTCTTCAACTTCCACTAGTCCAACATTTTGTATCTACTGGTGTGCCATGTCCTTTGCTTTCCGACGTACATCTTTATAACGATAATATATCATTTATATGGAAGAGCACATATATTCTAACTATAGACAATAATAGAATTAAGGGATACATAACTAGCAAGAATAATAGGAAATGGTTGGAAAATGTTGAAAATTTGTATACATTTTGTATTATAATTTCAGAATATTTTAAATTGTTTTACATTTTGCATACAAAATATCAAAATTTGTTAGTCTACTAGGGAAACAATGAATACTTCTATCGAGTAGTACATGCCTATTTTAGACAAATAGCGAAAAAGGACATGGCCTAGTAAATAACTGTTTTAAAGCTACTAATTCAGCAAGGATTTATTATACAAAGCACCGTATATGTAAATTAAAATTGCATTTGTTTATTTCGAATCTAATAAAATTATATTACACGTTGCATAGGAAATTATGTTACAGAATGGTTAACAGGTGATGAGCTTCAGGTGTTACATGAACTTTGTCATACATATATACAAGAATATCATTGACTGTTTGTATAGCTACGAATAGCACTGTAAGAATATTCGAAATGCTAAATAGTAAAATAGAAATTAATATTTTAATTACTTACATTTAAATGATAAAAAAAATTGTTTAAAATATAATTATTAAAAGAGAGTTCATTTTTGAGCGGTCTCATGAGATCAAGAGAGATCAAATTACGTTGATGTTCGAATAAAATTTGTTTAACTGTAAACGACGGTTTTTTAGATCACTCACCGGTTCCAACAAAATATTCGCATTGGATTCGAAGAGAACTACCAGTACCACTCGTGAGACTCTCGTCGATTCGTCCGCTGTTTCCGTCACTCATGTTTTCCCGGTGAAATCGATGTGTGTCTCGTGCATTGACGCTTGTTGCGTATCCACGAGATGCTTTCTATCCCTTGATCAATGTTCTTTCGCATACACGAACAATCACGATATATCATTTAGTTGTCGTATCGTAACACTTTTCTAAAAATCATTTTCAAAACTGTTTGAACAGGACGTCAAACAATGAACGACACTTTGTTCTGGTCCAACTGCCATCCTTGGAACGGGGAATGTTGTCCCGACGGATGACGTCATGGGAAACCGTCACCCCTGGTCGATATGATATATAGATTCGTAATTTCAGTTGGCGCCGGACGGACTTGGTCGGACTAGATATACCATCTATTCTAAAGACGCTTTAACAACTGACGAGTAGTGGCAAAACCAACGATTTTTTTACGAAATCGGTGTTTCAAACAACGAGTTTCTTGTTATATCTGTAAGCTGTTTATTTCCATTTAGGACCTCGGTAATTATCTGGATTGCTCAGCGCCTCTATGGGGAAAATGTCCAAGTTTGTCCTTGAATAGTTACTATTTTTAAAGGTAGATGGCGCCATTTTCACTATGGTTTACCGACGTTATGGTAATGTACCGACAGGTGCCGGTAAACACAAAGTAAATGGCGCCATCTAACGGTGACAAACAAAATTATTCGAGGACGAGCTTGGGCGTTTTCCCGGTGGTGCGCTGATCGGAGGTCGGAATTTTAGTTCGACCCTCTCGCCGCGAGATGGCGATACCATCGCATACCCCGTAAAATGAGGGCGCCAATATATTGGTCGAATGTCAGGATAAAATTACGAATTGTATTATAAATCGTGGATTAAATTGATGAGCGATGTTTAATTCATATTTCACTGCAATCATTTTCTTATCTACCCTTGTTAAAGAATGAACGAGGAAGGATTAACGTGATAAGACGTCGAAGATGCTGAAACCAGCTCTGGTTGACGCAAACTGCAGTCAACGTTGAAAGTTTACGTTGCCGGTGTTTGCGTTGAAATTGCATTTCGGCTCGCTGGGAATCAAGCTAAATGAAATTTGATTGCGTAGGCGGAAGTCAAGGGACGAGGAGCGCGTGGACGGAAACGTGCTTCGCGCTCTGCATACGAGACAGCAACATCGTCATTTATTCGCGTAGAAATCGACAAACTTATCGAGTTTTCTTCGAGTCTTTGTTGCTGAAAACAAAAAAAAAAAAACAAACGAAACATCTGGATCTTTGAAAAACGAAGCGAACAAATTCTTCGCAAGTAACTAAAAAATATACAGCTTTTCCAAACAGCGTTCCTTCTCCTCCTTTGAAACGGCTACTCGAATATAACGTTGTCATATAGACGTCACGACCACGCAAGAAAATATATGAACAAGCAGACAGTTATATAAGGAAGTAACCGTTAGTACATAGCGAGTCAGTAAATAGAAAATTAGCGAGCCTCTAGATACGGCTCGTAGACGCAAAGCAGGAGAGAAATTCGTTACTGCCGCTTGGTAGGAGGGCCCTAGCGTCGAGAAGGACGAGGGATAGGGGAAATACTGGTTTGGCATCTACGCAATTTCCTTCATTAGCATCGAATTTCCGCAAGACACTCTTCCCCAGGCTTGGCCGCCTTCTCTTTCCCTCGATGAGCTACCAGGATATTTCCTCTTCGTTCCCCTTCCCAACTTAGTCCTTACGTAAACCAAATCTCTGGCCGAGGAGAGATACACAAGGTATCCTCGTTGTCACCAGCCGCTGTAATTTAGTTAGTAAACCGAGGCTGTTTATACGGACGCACCAGCTGGTCCTTAACCGCGTCGACTGCCCGCCAACCGAAACCAGTAGATCGATCTCTCGAGATACCGATGAACGATGAACGAGTGATCAGAAGTGACGCGTCAAGGGTTTACGTACTTGTTGCAGGGACGATGCAATGTTTTACAGGATAATCGAAAGACACCGAGAGAACTCCCAAGTAAGAGGATTATCATCGCACAGAATCGAGAAGGAGGTTCTTGGTGGTCTTCCACGTTATCTCTATCTCGTCAAAGATGTCTCTCTTATTTAAATGGACTGCCAATGCGACCAAGAATAAGGGAGGGACGGTTTCCAAGGGCTGCGGATTATGTCGTGCCCATTTCAAGGATAGAAGAGAGGCAGGGTGAAAGGCCAAGAACATCCCCGTGAAAACCGTAATCGATGAATTATTTGCTCTGAATACAACGACGAAAAAAATCTGCTCCATAAATATCGACGAAAACAGTCGCGTTGTAATTTTGTTTCTTATGAACCGAACAAGCACCCCCAAGTTTCACCCCCTTCCCGACAGCGAGTTTCCAAGGTAGCACGATTATTAAAACGTGCGTTAATCTCGTTGCGATACGTCTTCCCGACTGGAATGGGAATTTCCAACTATCGACCACCCTGCTTTTCATTCTCGTTGCAAACCGAGCCGAAAAGTTTATGCGGTAGGGAAGTTCGCGATACGAAACTCGGCCACGCTTCGTGCTTATTCTTAGCCGGTTGCATCCCGCCTACAATTTCCTACGATGATATTTCTTCGGGACCGGAAGCGCTCGGAAATGAAAGTGTCCGCGCTGGGAATATTTAAGGAGGGATTCCAGTGTAACAGGTTCAAAAAATCGAATTTTTTTTTGCATAAATCAAAAGAACAATGTTTCAAGAATGTGTTCCTGACGTAGTATCGCAGTTAAGATTGAAATAACGAAATTACAATTCATTCAGTGGCATCACCTAGTTACAGTTTTTTTTTTTAATAAACAGGGAACCGACGCTTCCCAACGCGGATTTATCCAACAAGCGAGACAGCGCTGTACTTGGCAGACCATATAAATTAGAATTCTTGAACCGCCTGTAAATCGTATGTGCCTGTCAACGGCAGTCGTCGGACAATAAACTGTCTGCTCAAGGCCATCGGAGAGGACTTCCCCTAGCACGCCATTTCGTTGTCCCTCGCTTCATTTCTCGCTTCTTCGTTCGGACGCGAGTGCTATCGCGATTTCGCGACGCCGAGGCGCGGAAATACGTTTTAGAAAAAACTTGCCTGAGAATGCTGATAACGATGCGAGTCGGCTGCTAATTGCCGCCGTAATTAACGCGAGAAAAAGTCCTGCTTGGGCGGACTCGATTAACCGAATTCCATTTCCATTACGATCACGGATGGTGATCCGGTCTGCGCCGCGCAGCGTCCTCCCCTCCGTATCCAGGTCGAGTAAACAAACTTTCATTCTCGTAATTGCGAGCGGACGATATAGTTGGATATCCCTTCGAGAGTTTGTTGTTAACAAAGTATCGACCACGAAATAACGAAGAAAAATAGGACTATGGCGTCGAACGAGCGTGTTATCGGTACATTACGAGACAACACTTGAAACTGACATCGCAATCATAGGAAACGTTACATCGATCGAGGTAACAACGCTAAGCCGTGTCATCAATCAATGGTTGAAGTTTGGCGAAGGTTATTCGCAGGTTAGGCGATGCCGATGGAAACGTAACCGACCGATGCGAAATAAACTAGTAACTTGATTCGCGAGATCGCCCGTTGCGTAATGCGTTTGTTTCTCGCGTTAAAAAAACGAAGCTCGAGGTTGGATCGGCGTTTCAGCACGATGGTATTTCTTTTTATCCCGTCCTTCGTTGTTGCGTACGGAGAAATTGGGAACAAACCGACAAAAAGGAAAAAATAATTTCGATTTCATTTCCGTCCACGTTTTCCTTCCCTCGTTTCCTATACTGTCCGGTATTGTTCACTTTCGTTCTTGTTTCCTTTTTTCGACCTTCCACCCCCTGTAACTCGGATCGCGTTGATTAAAAGGGTGGCGAAGGGTTATCGAGACACAGGGGGTGTGTCTGGATGGTGTTCCGGGGAGAGATCCGTCTTAGCGAAACGCAGCTATCGTATCGCCATCGGTAGTCTGAAAAATCTTTTCGGTTGCTAAAATATTATTATCGCTATTAGAAATTAACGATAGCTTTCGAATTCGATATCGATCGTACGTGCAAAAGACAGCTGGGGAAAAGAACGACGACGAAAGAAAGCGCGCGATGTTCAGTATCTCGCTGATCGGGCCGCGTTAATACATCGGCTGCGTTAGACAGGTTGTAGTCAGCTGCAGTCAAGCTCCGCTGCATCCCAGAGGTCCTATCACACTTTCGATTTCCTCTTCCGGGGTGCGCAGTACGGAACAGGACAAAGCCATCCTTTGTCGCTTACTCAACCGCGGTACCTCTCGATTCAACGAATTCTCGTCGATCCTCCTCTGTGACGTATTGATCATTTCGCGGCTGCGAGAACCGTCAACGGTGCGTTTCGTTCTTCGTTCGCGACGCGTGATTATTTAAATTCGAGGTTGCTTAAACTTCGATGTCCAAAATCGCTTCCCAGCGTGAACAATTTTATTCTCGATTCTCAAACAATTCAAAGCGAACGATATCTCCGTGCGATAAACTAACGCGATAAAGTTACACCCGATCTCGGACTAGCGCGCGGCCAAAGCTTCGTCTCGGCAAGGGGGAGACCCTATTACCTTAACGAATCCATTAATTAAAAGTTAAATCGAGTGTATATTTGCTCGCGTCCGCGCGACCGCATTTTCAGCCCTATTATTCATGCAGACCGATGTTACTTTGTTATATTGCACGGTAGGAGAATGCTTTTGAACTGTTTACGTTCGTCGAGTATCTTATGAATTTCCTATGGGGAGGCATATTATAGGAAAGTTCGATATTCCGTACGACCGAAACACGGACACACGCGTGCATGCGAACGCAGAGACAAAGTATATTGAAATATTTGTTCGTTGAGAGTATTCGGCGACGGTAACATCGATTGCAAAGTTATACGACCAAGGTTCGCGAAAGTCTAAAAAAAAAAAAAAAAACGGGCAGCGACTCGATTCGCGTTTCGAGTAAACGGACAGTATCTTATTTTTGTCTTGCGATATTTCCGAAACGTTCGAGTTCCCAATAAATTCGATTAAAATCTTTGCGTCCGCTCGATATATCTCGATTCGACCCCGTATTCGTTCGAGTTTACGAAACTTTCTGTGAATAGACCAACGGAACACGAAGTCGAGGCGTGGGGAACTGGAACCAGAATATTTGACTTATCGTTAGTTGTTTACTTCTGTTGGCTGACTTCTGCGTAATGAAACAACGCCAAGAAGCGCATCGGGAAACACCAACGAACCGCGCGTTGTTTGCACGAGCAATCTCGATCCAACGAGTATCCAATGGCGGGGATGATTTTCAGCGTTGATACTTTAAAACGTTTTAGCGGAAACCATGTTACGTAGCAGCTTTATTAATCCTGGCTTCCCAAATCATCCTCCCTCGCATATCCAGTTTTTTCCCTTCGTCTTATATACGGCTTCTATCTCGCCGTTACCGAGTATCGACGACCTCGGTCGTTCGTGACCGGGATCCAAAGGATCTACTAAGTGATTGGCTATGGTATACGTGGGCGAGGATTTACTTGGGAGCCTCGAGATCTCGATCGAGCGGCTTGAATAATATACCGCGAATAGTTGGTCGTATCTTCATCTTAAATAACGCGAGAGCCTGCTTTTATTCACGATAACTGGATACATAAGTACGAATCCTCTTTGGATTGTAAGATGAGTTTGTCGTGGAGTAAGGAGTACTCGAAGCAGCATCGAGACGAGGAATTTTAGAAAAAAAGGCTGGCGTTGTTGGTAAATAAAATAGCGACTCCCGTTTACTTCGTGACATCGTCCTTAGAGAAAAGGGACGAACGGTACGGGAATCAAGCCTGGTAGTCACGCATCTCCTGGTCCAGAGAGAATTGTTTAGAACAATGTGATCGTAACGGACGAACCATGTGCAGTTGTGTTTGCAGATTAAACTTTGATTCTCATCGTGCCTTCCGTCCAAGTAGAACGAGCCGATATATCTGCACCATTTGCCGAGCAGAAGCAGCGATGGATATCTGATTGGTGTGCTTCTACAGAGGACACATCCTCTCTATAAATTTTCTTTGTGTCAACTCTGTATTGGGGAATATAAACGGCGAAGCTTCTACAAGAACGGGGAACGTTCTGAAAAATTGACGATTCCGTCTTGAGATACTTTGCCTTCCCCCTTGATCAATTTTAAATAATAGAACTGTGAAAGCTTGGGAAGGTGGTTTTCGCGTAAGGCCAAGGTAAAGGGTTGTTCCTCGCAATACTTTAGTCTCCAAAATGAACGTCTTCCACTCGAGTATCGACTGCGAGCAGGGCCAAAGCGCTGGCAAGTCGGTCCAGCGGCGAGTAATATATGTCTGGGTAATTTTCCCGACGATATTCCCCCGGATTTATGGGTTATTAATTTTATGAACACCGGACACTACCTTACCTTCTAAGCGGGCGCACGTGTTTCACCGACGATATCTCAATTACGGCGGATCGTGGCCGAATCTTCCGCACGACCAAACTCGCCTTACACGGTTCCTCCCATTGCACCGTCGAGCTCGTTCTTCGTGTTTCCCCTTACCGTAGATTTGTCATCGATGCTTCCGCTACGATAAATAAAAAATATCTCCATCGTTTCTATTACCGAGTTTCTTCGTTTAATTAATCTTTGAACGAGACGAAACGAAATCCAGACCAGAACCTCGGATCTCCCGATAATAAAGCAACAAGAAGCAACCAAGTTTCCGCTCGCGTCTATTTTCTTTAAGTTCGTTTAATAAAGCTACGTTTATCTCTACGTGAAAGATAGACGAAAGCAAGATAAACACGCTAACGAGAAAAGCCTCGTCCCAAAAAGAGGGGCAGCCCTCGTCTCCGTGAAGTTATCCTCGTTTCCCTTTCCGAACTTTAGGCTTGATTAATTAAAACGTTAATATAATTAATCCACGGAACGCCTTCCGGACAGGAAAAGAGAAAGAGAGGGAGACTCCGGACAAGGACCGTTCGCCTGGAAACGTTTACGCGCCGAGGGCTGGTCTAACAAGTCAGAAGACACTCCCTGGTCCTTTGATTTCTCTAGTTAAACATTTGCATTGTTGGGTTCCGAGCTTTCCATCGGCATTCCCGAACAATGGCCCAGTGATTCAATGGATTTTAACGAGTGGAAGTCAAAGATGCGGCTTATTTCAGGTTCACAGTTACGGGTCCATCTAGCCAATCGGTTTTGTCGCGGCTCGATACTTTGTCGAACGAACATTATTTCGAATTCTCGATCAACTTTCTCCACCGCTTGCGGTTCATTTTATTTCCCAAAGAACGAATAGCCATCCAGCCACCGTCGGCAAAAAGTTAGAAACGGAAGAAACTACCGTCATTAATACAATTAACTGTAGGCGAGCGGATAAAAGCCATTCGCGAGTAGCGGGGAAACCGACCAGCGTTCGTGCAGCGTCATTGCGCGTCGCTCGTTTTCGAGAGTCGAGGGTCGAGCACAGGGCGGTTTCCACCCTCTTATCTGGCGCAGAAGGGGCTCCAAGATCCGTGCGCCTTCCAGGTATTGTGTTCCGAGTATCTGTCCTTGTACTCGCCTCTCTTCCAGCGAATACGGTGTCCTTTATTTTCGGGTAATGTTGCGTGATAACAACCAACGCTGCCTGCCTACCTACCCTTCGGTTGAAATTGCTCCGCTGGGACGATTATTAATATCGTCGACTGGATCGCGAGGAGAGATCGGATCGCTAACAGAAAGAGTGCTAACCTCGAGATTTCGCTCATTGACTTTTCAAGTGGTCTAAAAGAAGAAGGACATGTGGGGCACGAAATCGTACACGACCGCATCCTGAAATAGTGGCTACTTTATTATTACACGAACATCATTCATACGTCACAAGTGAAAAATATCGTTCGAACGGATTTTTATCGACAGATTTTATTATGTAATATAAACTTATGTGTTATACATTGCTACATGTTCTTGCTTAACGGCTAGATCCTATCCGCTAAGTCCTTAGAGGCTAGAATGCACAGTGACTTGTACAGAATCATCCTCCTTCCTTCCCTTCGTCGCTCTGTCATTGATTTGTCGTATGTCCTGGAGAACCATTCGCGCGCGAGTGAAGAGAGAAACAGAGGACGAAGTGTATACCAGCGAACGAAAGTAACGGAGAAGGGAACGAACGAACTGGGTCGAACGCAAACGTGTCAGAGGGAACGAAAACGAGAAAGAGAGCCGAAAAGGAACGGCAAGGAGGGAAAAAATATACATTTACACGAGTGTTTCTTTGGTAACGTCTCCTCCTTGTTATCTCGCGCATTTATTTCTTAAAGAAAGTCCGGCTACTACTCCTTTTCTCTCTCCGTCGTCGAAACTTTCGTCGCGAAAGCGTCCCCTCGGGCGTTTAGTTTATAAAACGTTAATCCTTAATGCTGCTAAAACTGCGACGGCTTGGTCCTTCTTCCCTGTAGAAATTAAAGCGCCTTTCCTTTTCGCCGACTGTCGTCGACTCTGTGCTCCGAGAAATTCCATCCTTCCATGGCTGAAGCGAAATCACGAGCGTTCGCTCCTCCCTCTGACCCACGCAAAACCCTTTTGCTTCATTTCGAGGAAAACTTCCGGGATTAGCTTAGGTACCATCGACTTCCGATCAAATTTATCGATTTAAATTTTTTTCCAAAGAAATTTCGCAAAGATTCGAATCGCTATACGTGAGTCCGATAATTTTTGGTTATCGTCGATTACGACTAGTTTTCTATCGAGTGATTTTTGATCGTTCAATGTTACGATACAAGGCGAGAAGGGCAAGCCGACGCGCACAACCCTTCACGGGCGCCTTAATACGTGTCTATTTAAATTATTGTGTTACGATTAAAACGTTAGTTGTTAATTATTATCGTTAAATTTACGCCTAAGATATAATACACTCACCTAAGACGTACCTGATGATATCTTTTGTAAAAATTTCCCTATCACGCCACGAGCACAGACGCATCGTAGCACCGGCGAGGGAAAGATTTTTCGCGAAACGAACGTTCTTCTCTTAAATGGTATTCTCTTCTCCGTTCGGGGATCTCGTGCGAACTCGACGAGACGAAAACAGGCGTCGCGAAATTACCTTCTCGCGCCGATATTTTCTCGCAAAACTTTCACCGCCGTGTTTCGGACGATCGATCTTTCCTTTCAGCCGAACTCGAATATGAGGCGAACAATCGACGTCGGAAAATCGAATTAATTTAATGTTTTCGGTCGATAGATTTAATCAATCGCGTAATTCCTTTCAAACGAAAGTATTCGGCATTCTTACCACTGCGGATAAACCAATTCAGCATTTTCCGTTCAACGGATCCGTCTTCGATACGCTTTTAACGAGGGGAGAATTCCAAAGAGACCTGTATCGATAATCCTCTGGAAATAACACTCGAACGAAAGCGCAAACTCTACTCGAGAGACGAGAGCAAGCGGTTAAAGGGTTAATAGAATCGAGAACCAAGAATCACGGGCACCGACAAAGGGATGCGAACACGGAACCGTAAATTGCGGTCCATAAATTTCGGGTTACCGATCTTTCTTATTTTTTACTTGTTTCGTGTTTATTTTTGTTCGATTTAATTAATCCTTTTCGAAGTCATCGACGGTTTTATCGATATCGAAAAGTTTTAAAGACCGGAGAACGTCGATTGTAATATACTCCGATGTAACCGAGAAAGTTATGTGGGAAATAAGCTCGATCGGACCGACAAGATACAATCAGGAACGTCCGAATTTTCTGTGTTCGTTCGGTCGTACAGGAAATATCGCGCGAGAAATGCAAGGATGATTGGCGATCGGTTGAGAGCACGTTGGAAAGTCTGCGTCCTCGAGAGTCGTCGTACCGCTCCTCTTTCGTTAAGGACTCGAATTATAGGCCAAGGAGTGCGCAAGATCATCCGCTCCAGTTAATTAAAATTGATGTATCGGAGTCCATTTTCGTTAGCTCGATCCGCGATCTATGAACAATTCACTCAACATTCGAAGATGTACGTATCGACTATATCGATAATAGCGATCCATATTTACCAAGAATATTAAAAATATTTTATTTCGCGATATCCTCGCTTTTTATGGTCGCTGTTCGAAAGTCTTTCGAGTCTTTTCGATAACCTGAGTAATTTTTGCTTGCGAATAAAATTGGATTCATATATGTCAGATCGATAGAGTTGCTCGAATCGATTAGTACTTTTATGAACCTAACGTTATTAATACCACGACAGCTCCGCAGAATCTGGAAAACATTGAGATAACTTTCGAGGTACAAGCCGGCACGCCGATCGCCGATCAAGCATCCCGACGCGACGCCGCGTCATCACGTTTTCTGCCGCACGAAATCCTTGATGCTACGACTACGATAACGTTATTGACGCATTTTAGTAGATCACTAATGACGATCCACCGCGCTCGTCTAGGTATTTTCACGCGCGAAATCCATCTCAAGGCTGTCGAATTCCAGCCATACCCGATCGCTCAGGGTAAATCGTCTCGATTCGATGGATCGCGTTCACGGGATCGATTCACCGACGACGACGACGACGACGACGACAACGGCGACTACCATTGATAGCCGTCCACGATGGATTTACCGTCGGAGCAGGGGCTCGCGCTACCGCACCACTTGGTCTCCTTCAATGGAGGACACGACGATCCGCCGCGGCGGGGTTTTATCGTTATCTTCCGCGTCCTTTGGGTTTCCCCAACCCCGCAGCTACGACTACAGGCACTCCACGGACCCCATTCTCCGACCTTACAGTCTCTCGGAGGACCTGGAACAATCGAGCACCATTCTTACTCGGTCTGCCGAACAAACTCCGGTTCAACTTAAGATTCGGATTTAAAGGCGAATCTTAATCGAGCTCCGATCAACGTTCGATCGACCGCGCGCCTGTCGAACGAAATCTCGGATGCCGGTCGGATGATTCGAGAAGAGGACGAGTAAGGGTTTTGGCGTACAAACGTACGTTCAGTCCGTCGATCGAAAAATATATGACGAACTCGAACCGTAACCTGTCTCGTTTGAAAATTACATTTTTTTTTATGTGATACTCACGCGTTCTTAAGCGTTTCCCTTTCGACGTCAGTCTGTGATGCTTCATTCTGAGCCTGTGCTGACGTTGGGGGGTAATGTCGGTAGAATTCCACGAATGACCGAGACCGTTTCCGTTGGTCGCGTTCGCGATCTTCCTCTGGATGTCCTCGAAGATTTGAGCCTTCTGCGCCTCCGCTGTCTGCTTGTACTTCTGATAATACGACCAACCCGTCTTCCCATTGTATTTGGAGAATTTAGGGGCGGGTGTTGCGGCGAGTCTTGGCCTTTGCAATCCGTACGATGACGCGATGCTATCCATGATTGCTGCTTTATTGTCCCGTGGAACGTCCGTCACCGCTTGCCCGTTTCCAGTAGTTGTCCAGTACCTTCGACAGAGATCGATCGCTTAAAGATACCGTTCGAATCAATATAGGTGAGAAGTTTTTCGAGTCTTATTGTTAAATCGAAGCGTATACTTTTATGCTTTTTCCAAAGGCAGACGATATCTTAACGAAAACATCGTTGGTAGACAAGGATTCATGAAAATTCCTTCTCCTACTTTCTCTCGTAAAATCGATTCAAATGTCCTCGACGCTCAGGAACGCTTTAGCATACATCAGACGGGGTTCGATACGATCGTCTATTCCGCTCTTGGTTATTTTTCCAGGTAGAAAATTATCGGAATCGCGAGGCAACGATGCGTTGTCGTTGCGCTTGTTGTCGCGAGGTCGCATACATAATAAATAATACGCGTTCGTCCCGAAATGTTGAGCTGCAAACTTAGAGCCTCGCAGACTACATTAACAGAACGATCATAAACTTTGATATACTATTTGGTAATGATAGGGAATACTTGTGGTAAACAAGGTATTGTTTATACATATATATCCTACCTTTCCTACCACATTTTACGCTAAACTTTTGACCACGTTATTCGAGATATTTTCCGGTGTACGATGTCACGAGTTGTTGCTCGAATTTCTGCGTATCGATTTGCTGAATCCGGGATGGGCTTCGAAAACAATTTCGAGAGTTGATTTACGGTTGCTATGTCTACGCGCGTACGTAACGAGAGTCGTGGCATCAACTGCGAGGGAAACCGAAAAGGTGAAACGAGCAGGCTCAGACAAGAGGGAAACAAGGGAAAGAAAGAAGAAAGAAGAAAGAAGAGCGATTCGCGTTTCACTACCGAAACTTATTCATCCCTTCGCTGCAGTCTTCCATCCTTCCGCTCGGTTCGTAGGAATGTTCGATCTTCTCGTGTTTCTCGGTATTGGACGTCGCTGGTCTTCGCGTGGGATCAAATTTCCGACGAGGAACACGAATCTCGCGTACCGAAAATTATTTAGAGCTTTATCAAGGAGAACCAGACGCTCCAAAAATTTGTTTTACGTTTTATTTTCTGTCTTTCGATTGACGGGGAAACGCGCATCTGCGAGAATCGATCGGAACGTGATTTTTTTTGTCGCACAACGAGGGGCAACTCGTGTCGACAAATGTGAAAATGAATTTTTCAGACGGCACGCCAGGACTTGTATCACGAGCGAACGGCATCGCGAGGAACCGAGCGCGAACCTTCCTTCGCGGAGCTCATTTACGTCGTCCCTTATTATTAATGGTCTCGTTAATATTAAAAATTGTGGACGTCGTTTATTTACCTTGCACGGTTATTTACATTTACGCGGATCCGGCAGAACTATTTTTCACTTTCTTTTTACCTACACCCTCCCTTCTCCTCCCACTTGGAGCTTTAAACTTTGCGTAAAACAGCGAAATAAAGTACGGTTCCACCCTCTGGAATTTAATTACTTTTTTCCCCAAGTGAAAACGGCACAACCGAATCAAGAGGAGAATGCTTCACATTTTTGCGGAGTCCGCCGTTAACGTATCGTCACGAAAACAAACGGTTTTATTCACGAAACGGTCTTTGACGTTCATCTCGATTCCGCTAGCTTCGTAGTTTATATTTCGATATCGTTTAAACGATCGAAATCGAGTCACCTCTACAGTTTTTTACTCGAATATGTTACGTCGAATGAGTGTTTCAACGATGGACAAGTAGGTTATATAGACTTGTAATCGGAGCCTAGACGAAAACAGAAGCGCTAGAGTTTAATTTAATCTAGCGTAGGCCATTAATCGTTTGACAGAAACGGTGCGGTGGTCGTTTCCTTTGGCGCGGAAGATCGCTCGGAACGTTTGAATTGGCGAAGGCAGCCGTGGATCAACAGCTCTGTGTTTGCGCTTACTCGCGTTTGTTTTCATCGCAAAGCAAGATCGGAAACGGCGAAACAAAGCGAGCTTTTCATAAGTGATCGACGAACAAGATTAACTCGTGGCGAGATTGGTCGTGCCGATCCGTGCGCAAGCTTTTAACAAACAACCGCGATTTCCTTGATACATGGATGTTTCCGTTAACCTGCGAGCAAATAAATTTGCAACGCGCGTTTACCGTATAAACGAAAATCAATTAAGCGAAACGTCACCTTCGCAGGTGTAATTGAAAATATATTTACGAAAATACGGTTATTATATAGGATTTGCAATTCAGATTACTCATTACCGCGTTGTGTCGTCCGACCAACAATTTTAAAATGCAAATGCGCGCACGGGCATAAATTCGCGTCCGACAGCTGACGTAAATTCCGTGCTGGTGGGCGCTTCCGGTCCGCGTTGTGTCGCGTTGCTCCGTAAAAAATGCAAAAACAGTTGGCGACGCGCGCGGAACACGTTCCTCAAGGGTACGGAGAAGTTTCGTTTGAAAAATTCACCAACGTCTTACGGTATCTGCAATGTTTTTTCTTCGGATTAATCGGTATGCATACCGCCGCACCGTTTCGCGACGACGTGCGTCGAGATCTGTGCCGCGAATAATAGCATCCTTTTATTTGTTGTATTTCAGCGGTTCTCGAAGATCAACTCCAAAATCTACACGTACTCTTGCTCCTAAATATCTCTAAATAGCTGCGACAACCAATTGTCGTTTCTGATAATGGTTTTCGTGCTAGCGGAGCTGGCGAAATTCCAACTATACGTCGATTCCAACAGGCAGCGCAACTGGCATCTTGATCGATTTTCCCTGTCCCATTTTTACCCTTGTTTGGGGTACCTGTCAGTTCATCCTCGGTGAAATCGAAGACACTGTGAGTCGCCACTGTTGGCTGGCCAGGTAGCGTCGAAAGCCGACAAGAATAGAGTTTCCTTTTACCGTTATTCTATTTAGAGGAAAAAGTGGGCCACTTTTGTGAATAAGCGACTAGGATACTGTACCAAGTATTGTTCGAAGCAGCCTCATTGTCCAATAACAGACTTCTTTTTACCGTGAAGCAACATTGTTCGGGCAGCCGTCATCCGCGGAAACGTTTCTAAAGTCTTCCTTTCAATGGATTATTATATCTATTCGCGTGAGTCGCGTACTTCTTTCAATTGTTATGAAACGCTACGGCTTCTATGGAACTTGTCGTTAATATTCGAATCAATTTTACGGAGAGAAACGGGTTGCTGAGTTACGATTATTTGTTGCGAAAACGTAGGTTGAAAAATTTGCGTCGAGCTAACAGGAAAAACTGTACGTTTGATCGAGGCGTTGCGCTTTCGAGGTACCGTCCGCGAAGAGAAAAAACATTTTGTATAAGCTGCGAAATAAAAAATAAATTCACTGTTCGACGGCGCTCCAATTTGGTTAAAAGTTTCGCGGCCCGGAGCAACGTATTTTACGCTTGTCGTTGCTGTACCAGCGTCGGGTATCACGGTGTTTCGCAAAACAATTTCCCATTGTCGGGACAAAAAACATTCGTTCGATCGATCGATCGCTAAGGGGGTCTTTTTTTTAAAAATACTGCGGCGCTATTCCCTGGCTTGTCGATTTGATCGTGCGTCGTTACGAGGGCAGAAAGTTTCTTGTAACTTTTACATCAAGTGTTGAAATTTGAAATTTGTTAAATAATCCTTAAACATTTTCACTGGTGAATTAAACGGTAGTAGAAAAAGCCTCTATGCGGAATTAATTCAATAATTTGCGATGTAAGAATTATAATTATAAACAGTTAATTTAGGAGCATCTCGAATAGTATCGTTTATACGCGTTACGTTATATTCGAGTGCAGCAATTAAACGATTAACATAAGCAACGTATACTCGTTGACGAATGAATTCCAAATTATTTGCTTCAATTTTAGAGAATTAGTCTGCTTCTTCAACGAATCTATCGAATTCAAATTCCAGCATTTTCGTCGGTCCTTCAGACAGCTTTAATCGTCTCTTCCGATAACTTGACTGCTACTCTCCCGTCTCACCTCAATCGTCTTAACGTTATATTGGTTCGTCGTGTTGATACCGCGCAACGAACTCGACTCTTTACTTTACAGCGAGTGTTCCGATTAAATAAAAATTGCTGTTTCCGAAAAGGGTCGACGAGGCGAAGATGGAGAGGAAAGTATAGAGCGAAGGAATATTACAACGATAAGGACACTCCATTTTGTCCAGACGTATCGTAGAAATTGCTACCGAGAATCGACAAGTCCGCGGAAAGTAATATCGTTACCGTGGCATCGGATGTCAAACGTATATGTACATTTATTGGTGACTCAAGGGATCGAAGGAAACATATACGATTCGCGGACGCGGTTATTGCATTTGCATGGAATCGATGGTTTACGATGGATAAATAATATGTAAAAGAAAATGAAGAAGAGAAAAAAAAGTGGGTGCGTGGAATGTCGCGCGTTAGAAGTATAACTTCTTAGACGCAGTGGTGAAATTTTATTAATTCTTCTCAGCCTTTGACGAATCTATCGATACTATTCGCCAACGTGTAGGGTAATTTTCGTGGTTTCGGAGTTTGATCGATGTCTATCGTTCATACGTTTAGGAAATACCGTTTCCGAAATATTGTATTTAATTTAATATATTGGATGCGTTCAATTCGAGGGAAGAAATTCGACGAAAATAAAGGGGACAGGGAACGTACCTGTATCTCTGAGTGTCCATTTCCTTTCGTTCCTCGGCGATGGCCTCGTTCAGGTCTCTGTTCGGATCGATTCCCCTGGGGGTCGGATTGTTCGCTAGTAGATTGTCGTTGCTGACGAATTCCACCTCGACATCGTCTTCGTGATACGTTTCGGTTAACGTGTACTCTCGTAGCTGTAACACACGAAAAACGTGATCTGTATGAGAAATATTCCCTGGATGCACTCGATATTAGCGGAATTCCCGCTCTGTAGCTCGAATTCCCGTTCATTTTGCCTCATTACGTAGTCGCTTTGTTTTAAAGTACGATGAAAAATAATGTATTTCGCATGTTTTAGCGCACTTTTAAAACGTCCAGTTTAAGCGATTTTGTTGCCGACCAAGTCCTTGTAAAACGATAATTTACTATTTCCTGTAATTCTTTCACGCGAAACTTGGCCAAGCATCTGTTTCTGTTTCTTTCAAAGTTTATAATATAAATTTATATCGTATCCGGGTGCACGGCTTGCAGCTTGGCTACGAAGCGCCGAGGAAGCAGTCATTTTAAACTGCTCGAGCTCCTGCGGAACGTTGCTTCATCATCACTTTCGAAATTTGTATCGACGGAACCGAGTCCAATAGTCGCCTGGCTTCAAGGTGAGCTCAGCGTTGAACTTTGTGCATTCTCGCGAGAACAAAGCGCACCTAAATTATCCAGCAATGCCGTTGGATAATAACCAGTCGTGACGAACCGAATAATCGCGAAATAGTTTACCAGGCGCTGGTATTCTCGAACAGGAAACTCGAATTCTGTGGCTACGCGATCCAGCTATCTGGTTGGTTCTCTTCGTTAGGTGTTCGAACGACGAATGCAAATGCAAAGTATGGTGGAACGAAATACAGTATCGTCAAGGATATCGAGTTAACGTGTAACAAGATTCTATCCGTTACAAATGCTATCCACGCGATCGCACAGACACGTGTGAAATTTCGAGCCCATCGGCAGACTCGAAAAATTCGGCCAACGTTGTCGAACGAAATTTTCAAAAGTGGTAATCCAACCGTGTCGGGAACCCACACGTTCGGCTTTCCACTCCGTGATTAGTTCTCGTACGGAGGGTCCCAAGGGACATGCTTCGCGACGAGGTATCGATTCATAGTCGCAATTCATCGGGTCGGGTTGATCGGTTCAACCGAATTACAGGCGATGTTCCTATGTGTGCCTTTGATCCGACAAGGAACCTTTTTTTCGCTCTACGATCATACAGAAGGACAGCAGGTTGGTTTCGTCAGCAACGGGATCCAAAGAGGAGAAAAGTTCGCCACGATTATCGAGGCGAACACACGACGAGGGTCTCTTTCGTAGCTGATTTTGAGTCGTTGGCGCGATAAAAGTCGATGACCTGGTTCGCGATAATTGTGAGTACTCCTTTTTATTTTATCGACCGTGTTCCCATCATCGTTGTAGTCCCTCGTCTAGCACCTACACAAATTAACAAAAGGTCTTCTTCATCGAACTTGGAATCCTGCAAAGTCAATCAAGGACTCTCGTATAAACGGACGAATTTTTCCCCAGCTTGAACATTTTTTGATGTCCGGGTATTTTAGATAGACGAGGAGTAATTAACTTTATCGGGGAGAATTAGCTGTATCGTATTTTACAGGGCGCGAAGATAATTACACGGCGATAAGGTCTCGTCAGCGTCGAGCGAAGGGATTAAATAGGACGTACGAAACCCGTCCCTTTATCTCTTCCACCGAGTTTTCGAGGGTAATACGATGACGAAGTCCCAGCTTGCTCTGGAACCGAGCCGCCCGCGTCGCGTCGTCGGGACTTTGAAACTGGGCCGAGTGCTAATTAAGGTCTAATTAATTGTTTCACGTACGGTGGCAGCTTCCAATTATGGTTTCCAATCGATTATCAGGGTCTGCGGCAGAAGTACGGGTTCGTATAGTCCGGGATGCGACTACGAAGAAAAAAGATCGCGAGAAAAAGGTTAATAAACCTCGTATCTTCGCTTTTCAGAGTGTTTCTTGCGATCGGTTCGTGGTTCTCGATTGGTAATAATCTCTAATTGACGTTGTTTGGAGAACGACGGTTTTTTGACTAATTGGCAACGATGCTCGAATAGGTTGGACACTTGGACACAGGGAGATCGGGAGAGAATATCTACTAAAACGATGCAGGGGGATTTCGAATTACAACTATTCGCTTCTACGATGTCTCGTCGACGATACAGCCGATCGAGTTGCTTTCCAATCTGCTACATCTCGTCCGTTTAACCCGTTTGTCGTCGTCATTGTCGATTCACCCAGTATACACGTGATTCCCAGACACGAGGAAGCGAGGATTTAGAAAATCGAATACGTTTTCTCGTTACAAGTCCGAATTCTCTCGCGCCACTTTTCTTTCTTATCCTATGAGATCGCGAACGTCCGAATAGACAAAAAGTCTGGCTGGCTACGGAGAAAACGGAATCGTGAATGGGGGCTGTAGCCGATGGCACGGAGGGTTGATATTACCAACGAAAACATACCTACCTGTACGTGACTGAGAAAATTACCTCGGGCGCGTTCCAGCCATACCGGAGCCCGCTGTGGGCGAGTTTTCGCTTTGTGCCTCCTACATTTCCTTCCAGACATCGACGCGCCTTTTTGCTTCTACTTATTTCCCATCCACCGCCTTTGTTTTTCTTTCTCTGCAGGCACTTGCGATTTCTCGTCCTTCCCGGGGGACACTCGCGAAACAAGGGCATAGGTGTTCCTCCGGGTTCTTTTAATAAAAAATTTTGATTTTAGTGTCTGTTACGCGTATTTATGGAGATGAAAACGATGCGATTGTAAATAAAACCCGGCACCGTATCTACCCTTCGAATGAAAACAGTCGACTCGTATTTACGAGCGGTGCATTTACGCGTTCGTTTGCACGTAGCAGCAGCGAACGTTGGCGAGCAAACGGGAGGAACATCGAGGGTGAAAGGGTGGAGGGCAAAAGGGTTGGTTGGCCTCGGGGCGTAAACACAAATTTGAAAATTTTCTCCCCGTCCAGTTTCCGTGCAAACGATACCTCCTCGTTCATTAGCGGCCCGTGTCGCACGAAACCTAATCTACGCGAGAATATACACCGGCGCGCACCGGAAACTCGCGCACAAAACCAATGGATCGTGCAGGTGGCTCGGGGCCACTGGCTGCGAAGAGATGGAGGTCCGTGTATTTACTCTCGCCAACTAGAACAACTCGCATAAATTTCGGCGATCAGTTTTTGGGGCGGCGGGGCGTGCCGCGACAACGAATTCACCTCTCCGAGTAACCTCTTCCCGTTGTTGCTGCTTTTTCAGGCTTCATCGATGATCGAAACGTTACCGCGACCAGTAAACCGAACAGGGCGGCCTTCTCTTCGTTCGTTTGTCATCTTTACCGTGCAGTTCCAGAGAAGCGTTCTTCTTAATTACTCCGAGCAGCGGCCAGTCTTCGAGTTCGTCGAATCGAGAGTCCTCTTACCGCGAATGGTAGCTTCATTACATCTTTGCACTATCTCGAACGAGTCATTCTAAAGGAGTTTCGAGTCGCTTTACGGGGTCCATTCCTTCATCGATTTCTATGAAAGCACCTTGGCTGCCCTTGGCTCTTGCATCACCGAATGCAGCGCGCAGCACTTTAGGTTTTACCACTCGAATGCTTCCGTAAAGTTCTACGATCGCCGTTTTCGATCGAGGGATCTCCTTCAAGTGTAGGCGAATTCGGTGTCTGTGTTTGCGAAGCCCACGACGAACGCTGAAATTCTCTCTCCGAGGTTCGTCCAAGTGAATGCACTTCCAACGTGGCCGCGCGCGATACCTACATATACAAACATACACACATACACATCATACACATAGTTTCCCTCGGTGATTCTCGAGGCTGCTCCGTATTTGCACGGACGTGATTTTGCGGGTGAAATGTCCGTTTGTTTTGCACCGTGTTCCGAACGTTCGGTGGTACCGCGGCGGAAATTTGTAATAAACACACGCGCGACACGCGATACCTTCGTTCGATGTATTTCCGATGTGTGTGGAATTGGGAGCACGCTTTATGCGATAATATCGTTGCTAATGCGTGCTCTCTTCGCTCGGAGTGCGTTTGCGTTTTGGGAAAATAAGGTATCGTTACTACGAAATCGGATATCAAAATAAGATTCATTTTACCGATATAACCCCATAAATTTTCCATTTCTCCTTTTGGAAACGATGTTGGTCGTCCGTTCACACGAGTTTTCGTCTGGCTAAACGCTCCAGCGTTTCGGAGGCTCGCATGTTTCCGAGGGTGTGCGTGGAATCAGCCGTACCGTGCTCGCAGAAACACGGAGAGTTTCGGAGTGTTATTACTTCCGGGACAGGGCTGTAATGTTGCGGCCGGTTCGCGTTTCTCGAAGGTGGCCGTACAAAGTTATACGTTGGCGGATCACGTCATCTCTTGCACGCTTCGAGAATTTGAAATTAGACGGTGACGCGTACGTGTAACCGAGAAGAAGCATCCTTCGGCTTTCATCCACTTCCCGGTAGTTTCGACGCGACGAGATGCGCGTCGAAATGAACCTCCAACGTTTTCATTCTGCCCTCGACCAACTTCTCACCCGACGACGAGTTTACCCGATATTTAAATAAAAGTTGTCGACGTTGTTGCAGAACTTTCCTGGTGTTATCTTCGAACTTATCAAATTTCCTAACTGAAAGTTTCAACGCTAAAAACAAAATTTCGTGCCGTTTATTTTTTTCAGGAATTTTACGACATCGGGGCATCGAAAGATGCTAAAAGTCGTCGTATTCAACAGTTGGGAAAGTAAAACGCGCCAGTATGAAAGTTCCGCGTTCTATGATCGGCGATACTCGTCGAACTTCTAATCCTACATCGATCGACTCGCACTGGTTAGTTGTATGGGAATTGAATCGCGAGATATTTTAGCGGGGAGAAGTTTGGAACACGTCGGATACGTTTTCGCGGCCCCTGACTCCAAAGGGTAATTGCATAATACTCTATTTGTGCGAATCGTTGGAATACAAAGGAAACTTGGCCAGGTACACGGGTCTCCGCGACCGTTTCGACTGGTAAACTGGAACAATTCGTAGGAGTAGCAGGGTGGAGTTCTCGAATCAGCGACCGTCTGTTGACTTAATTTAACCAGTAATAGAGTATGGTTAGCCTTCCTCCTGATGATATCGGCATGTTCGAGCCACGATTTAACGCGAAAACTATGTATGTCCGCAAGCCGCGCGCGATTCCTTCAACTTTGGCTTCCGAATAGTTCGCTGATTGACTTACAAACTTGGAATGTTTTTCATGGGAGTAATTGGGCTGTACGTGAAACGAAACTATTTTCAGTCTGCAAAAGTAAAATGTAACCCGTTAACTAAATTTTCACCCAACCTTGGATCTATAATACGCTACGAGTTCGAGTACGGTTCACGGGTACGGTTTAATTACTCGAATCAAGGTAATTACGTTACTTCAATCTTAATTGCGATGCCACTTTTGGAACAGATTCTTGAAATATTGTACTTTTGATTTATGCAAAAAAAAAAAAAAAAAATTCTACTTTTTGAACCTGTTACACTGGAGTCCCCCCTTAAAATCAGAATGTTTTTTCCATCGAGTCGTCAATGTTCGCGATGATAAATTTTGCAATTAAAATTTAAATCATTCGCAAACGGATGACCCGCCATAGCATATTCTACGATGACCATTGTTCCGAAATTAGCTTTTCATGTAAATTAATTTCCACCCTGTCGCCCATTAACGCTTTCATCCGGCGCAGCGTCACGAGCGACACTTTCCTCTTGCCAAACAATAACTCGTTATTATCGATAAATACTTAAACGCAATCAATATTTATAACTATAACCAACAGATGAACGATAGACATCCATTTCGGAATAAGAGACGCTCGATCGTTATCGAATACTTTTTAATCCTTTCTATGGCGATTCGAGACGCGATCGCGAAATCGAGTTATCGGAAAACCATCGAAACAAAGATACCACTGCTTCTGGAGCATAAATCCATCGAGAAACGGCGCGTCGTAAAAGATTGTTATAGCATCCCCGTCTTCGCTTCATTTGGAAAAGGACGTTGCATTAGCAGAATCAACTTTGGTTCTGTTCATTTGCGTAATTCCTCTACGCTTTTCGCGATTGATTTCTTCTTTGAAAATGAATTTTCTCCCAAAGGAAACTGGCGAAAGTTTTGTCTTGCCAGGGAAGAGTAAACAGCGAAAAAGTCGATTTCGATCATATTGCGCGGGGTTTTAGCGCTTCTGTACCAATTAATTCGAAAGACAGCGAACAACCGATCGGAATTCTCGCTGTTCTCGACAGGCTGGTACGAAAACCATTTTCCGCGGCTGTCACGTAGCTTTTTACCGACGGAAAAAAGGCTTTGATTCGGTTACAGTGACTGCTACCGCGATCGGAAAGTCCAACCACGACCGCGGGAGGGAACGGCCCTCGACAGCGGGACAGGTGGTGGAAAATTTAGTTTGCGAGGAACTCGAATAACTCGCATAAATTTCGCCTTTTCGGTTTTTGGATACGATCGTCGATCATTTCACGTTACCGATTTCTATTCGTTGCAGGCTTTCGTACGTGTCGTAAAGTTTAAAGCGGATGCATAGTTACGGGGCCGAGATGCTTTCGTTTCGCTTCAATGTTCATCGTCGGTCTCGAGTGACTTACGGCAGCGACAGGATCTTGCATTCTAATCAATTATCCGCAAAACGTAATTAAGCCGGTGAAATACTACACCACATTATTTTCCACCGGTAACGCCGCAAAACATTCGAAATTCTCGTTGCAGTAGCGTAGCTGGGCTCTCATAAATCTGTGGTCGCCGAGGTCCACCGAGTGTCCTGCGACCGCCATTCCTCTTCGGACGATCCCCCGCGACACTGCAGTCCGTCTGCGGGTCGTATATGCTCTTCCTTGTAAAACCTGGCCGCAAGCGATACACAAATTCGCACGCGTTACTCGTTATTCCTTTTCGACGATCAACTTCCCCTGGCCGAGTTACTTTCGGCCGATGGTTCAGCTAATCGAACGGCCAGCCTCGCTGCAAGAACATCCATTCGTCTAAACGAACTACCGACCTCGGGAGCTCGTCGAGTCAATTTTCTCTCGTCTCGATCTTCGATTTTCGGGCTTTCCAAGGGTTCGAGTCACCATTTCTACATTCTACGAAGCAAAGTACCCTTTAAAATGTTTGGAAACCACTGTTCCATAGCTTTCCATAAAAGCTTATTTTTCCAAAGTATCGGAGAATTTTGGTGCAGTTGGAATTTTGTCGGTTGCGGTTTCACGCAGACGTCAATTTCGCGAAGCGGCTCGGCCGTTTCGGTGCGAGATGTTATCGCGGCCGAGAACAGCAGAATCGCTGGCGAAATAATGAAAGCGGAACTGGAAGAGGAATCGTTGCGAACGATCGAGGCCGGCCGCGTACAATTACATTGATGTAGGTGGAATTATTGAACGGTCGGATCGATTAGAATGACAACGCGGAATTAGCGTCGTGACAATAGCACGCGTATTATTAACGCGTCCGCGAAACACCAGGTTCCCCCTTCGAGTTCCACCGTGGCCGACACAATTTATTATTATTAATGCATGCAAACTCTCTGGATCACGGGCTTTTTGTTCGCATGCGTGACGTTTGTATTTAATGTTTTATGCACACATGACGCACACCACCCCATACACCATTCGCTGATTGGCCCGCTCGAGATTGAAACTGTACCTTTCGACCGTTTCGTTCGCTTATCGTTCGTCGTTGGGATTTTTACGCCGCGCCGTTGAAACGTATATGGGGCGCTTTTTCTATTTAAACGTTTCGTTCGTTAAACAAGATCATCGGTTAGACTAGAGCTTCGATGATTCAACGCAAGCTCGAGTAACTTTCTTTCTTTTAAACAACGCAGAAATATCTTGTATTCGAGTAAAACGAGAAAGAGAAAAAAAGGGTCCAACGGAGAGCCTTTTAAATCATTGCTACGAGGAAAAAGCAGCGGAGCAAGTATCGTAACGTCAATCGTGTTCGCCTATTGTATTTGCCCGAAACCAATAACTCGCACGCTGTACCGCGCGAAGCTCTTTTCGAGTGCATTCACGTGCATGTGCACCGAACGTGTCCCGAGATGACTCGCGGAGGAAAACGTGACGTTTAAAAGCCAGAGTTGTCTCGCGGCTTTCGCTTCGCGTCGCTCTCCTGATCATTTTTCGAAAAAAAAAAAAAAAAAGAAAAACTCTCTACTAATGTTTCGTTTCGTATTTTATTCTCGCTTCTTTTGTCGCGAAGAGTAGTTCCATTTCCAATTGTAACGAAAATTGCGTCGCGTCGTACGCCTATTTCGTTATCGAAGGTTTAATACTGGAACAACGGCCGACTTTACCGTCGACTTTCTTTTCCTCGTTCGTAATTCGTAGCGCATAGTGTTCCGCAAAAATGCATTTTCCGTCTGCACGAATACAACTTTTTCATGGTCGAAAAACGCGTCTGCCAGGCTGACGGGATTCCTCGCATTCGACCGCGCGAGAAAGCTTTGTGCCCGTTCTTCGTTTGCGTCGGGGTTAGCGCAATTAATTCTTGAGAGTTTATTAAAAATAATTGCAAAAGTAATTGCTCTCCGCGGTGGTGGCGAGCGTGAGCTTTTTATTCAGAGGCCGCGAACTCACTGTGCTCGTTTTTGGACCTCGTTCTGATGAACTTTTAAATTAACTGTTTCGATTATACACGTCGACGTTCGTTTACGCGATCGAACGAAGACGGGGGATGGATGAATGGAAATGAATGCGAAGGTACCCCGTGCTCGCCACCGTCGAGTTTATCCATATTAATCCTCCCCGAGGATGATGCGAGTCCCTGTACGATGTAATCGATATTAAACAACGATGTTTGCAATTAATACGTTTTTTTAATGCTTACTTTGCTACTTTTACGATTGCGATTTGATTATTATTTCTAGCGACGTTGACGTCGTCGAAGCGTGCAGGAAGTTCTGTTTGACGTTCGACGGGTGCCGAGCAACGCTCGTCGCCAACGAAAAAGAAATATTCTTCGTTTTTGCTACGCGTAACGAGAGTCGCGAATCGATAGAACGGTTTTTCGCGATGGTAGGATATACAGAATCGCGGGTTCGCGCGTACCCGGCGTCCGACATTAAACGGATTTTGCCAGCGTAAAATCTATAATCTCAACAGCGGCGATAATTACAGCCGCAGTTGTCGCTGTAATTTAATAATTGCTGGTAATTTTCCGTCGTTTACTTCCACCCGACGAATCCCGAACACCGACCGGTGACCGTACGATCGACCCGTCGGACAGGGAATCGTGACAAATTGCAACGACGGCCGAGTCGGTTCGAAACGATCGACGAATTTTTCGAAATCGAGACCTCAAAATATCCAAACGAAATAAAACGTGCTGTATTTATCTGTTGCTATTAACCCATAAAGTTTCATCGCTCTAAATAGCAGTGAGAAGTCTATCGGGCGTATAAGGTAATGTTTAAAAATATCGTTGCGGGTGTTGACAGAATAGGACAAAATATACGCACCAGGGAAAAAATCCATTTAAAAATTGTTACGAAATGATTCTAAATGAATGGAACAAGAACGGTAACGAGAATTGCCGCGGTCCTCCGAGTTTCCCTCGCAAATATTTCGCGAAATTCCGTGGAATCTTGTTCCATTGTTTCTCGTTTAGCGTTCGTCGCATAGCGTTTCGCTTTCGCCACGTGTTTTTCGTGACGCGTTCAAAATCGATACAGACCTCGAACGTTAAAACTTTGCCAGACATCATTTTTCCTGAATGTTCATCTTTATTAGTCGTTACGTCGAATAGTTTCCGCGTTACCCTCGTAAACTTCGGACTTAATTTTATGTCGAAACTTTTCCGTTCAGCTTGTAATTAGAAGTCGTGGCCTGCGTTAAATATGCCCCGTTCGGGCTTCATTTTATCCCGTTCCTGTGTACGTCGGAATTCGTTAGGACTGCGTTCCGTGTACTGGTATCGGAGTATCGAGGTTTCTTTTTAGATTATGAGAAGAAAATTTATATCGACAACCGGTTAGCCTGGCCTGATAAATTACGACGATCAGCGATTAGGTCGAATACCTACCGCTTTAATTATCGGCAATCATTCTACCCTGTGTTTGCGACTCCGTCTTCGATTTATCGCGTCCAAGCTCTGCTCGTAACGTTCACGGCGGTCGGGAAAGGATCGTTGAAAATTTCATTCGGCAATCGGGAACGTTGATTAAATCACGCGATTGACTTTCCATCGGATCTCGATGCTACCAGCGTATTCCTGCCGATCTGCTGCTAGAGAGAAAAAAGTCTCAAGGCGGGACCGCGTTACACGGGCTGCTCGCTCGGCCAACGGAAAACGAATTTAGCCGTCTGTCTGTTTTATGAACGGTGTATCGATATCAATAACGAAATAATCGAATTCGTGTGTTATACCGCCGCACATCGCGATCGAATCCATTTCAAATGAAATTCCAATCTAAAGGATTACCGTTAAGCGAAATGGTCGTCGATCGAGCTTCGAGACGATCGTAATCTAAAGAAATCAGTTTCTATTCTTTGGACGATTCGATCTTTCTCCGAAACACTCGTTCTTCGCAGACAAATATGCGTTATCGCGTAGGATACCTTCAACGTGGAGGGAAGTCGCGAAATTCGCTCGTGTTTTCGATGTTTCTCCGTAAAATTCGTAGCGTTTACGGGATGACTCGATATAATTATGCGACCGGTCGTTCGGCGTCGGGACGAACCGCGTCGAAAATACGTGGCCGACCGCGTAGCTTGCATCACCACCGGGCAGCCCGACCCGGTGGTTAATCCGTCGATAATCGGACAAGCGTGACAAACCAACGCAACGCCGAGGGTGAAATTTCCGGAGAGCGAAAGAGGGAAGGAGTAGTGGACCGACACGGACGACGAGCAAACCGTGACACTGAGAGGAAAAACGGTTAGGTGCCGGTTGCAACTAAAATGGCGGAATAGAAAAGGGGATGAAATCAGCAACGTGAACGGGGAGAAGGTGGAATGGCACGTGGTTTAATTGGAAACGAATGTAGTTTAGGCAAGAGAGTTCTCTGATCGATCGACGGAACAGGTTGCGCGTCGGAAAATTTAACTACTTGAAAGTTAGGTTCGAATTGTTAGAAGTTGGTTCGCGCTGTTGTGGTTGCGTAAGGAAAGTCGCGCATTCGGATTCCCTCGAATAAAAGTATTTAAATTTTGACGAGACTTTCCTTCTCGAAGCATTCGACTCGAGTTATCGGTAATCGTTCTACGGCGCAAAGTGTTCCGAGCTCGACGAGAACGAATAGATCGACACGGAAATAGCCGAACCATGTTTCTATAATATAATACCATTTCTTTTTCAAAGATAATCCGACTTGTGGCCCGTTCCAGTTTTTCAAATTATTCACTGGGAATTGTTGAATTGATCAATGCGGACGCGGATACTGGATAACGAGGACGTAGAACAGGCTACACAGCACGTGCACGTTTTTCTAGGCGAGGCGAACTTTTAACAATCCGTCCTCGCGGCTAGGTTTACCGCAGTTGCGAGCGCCGCAGCTGCAATCGAACGATAAAAAGCTCTCGCGGACACACGATGGCCTACGACTCCGATTCCGGGATTCTAGTCGACCACGACGAATATATCGGGCGGGACACCTCGGCTAACGTTAATACCACGATAATGTTCGATTAATTTGATAATTCGGAGGACAGTAGAGATTGGAAATCACCCTCTATACGCGTCCGAGGATCGCGAATTTGGGCGGGAACCTCCGTTATCGTTTATGCCAATTAAGTTTGTTTCGCTTAATGCGACGATATTACCCTAACAAAATGGGCGCGAGGCGCTTGCTCGCGCGTTTGTTTTCCGCTGTACCGTTTAATGCCTCGCCTGGAATATTAAGGCACTACTCGCGATGCCGGAGAACATCAGAAACGCAGTTAAGGCACAGCAGAATTAGGGGATTGTCGTATGCACGCTCATCGTATACTCCATTATCTATTTACTACCCATATAATTTCATTTGTTACGGCTTCCAGTGGGACTAGTTGATAGAAGATTTTACGCGATGGCGTTGAATAAATTTCAGAGAAATTGTGCGATAGTAAAAGAATCGAAATGTATATTTAACGCTAATCGACTCCTCTTTTAGGTTAAAGCGGCGAATATCAGGCGAGGATAGTTAATTTGTTGGTAAAGTTCAAGTATGCAAACTTTCAAACGAGGCGCAGCTTTCTCCAGCGGCGCGACGGAGTGTAGTCAGGAATTTCCAAGAGGTTTTTCTAGGGTCGCATCGATTACACCGATCATCCCCTATTATAATTGTTCTCCGGGGAATGGGTTGCATCCCGTGAGGCTCGTTAACGCTCGTAAGCTGTGAGTTAGTATCGCCGCGCGTAGATAAAGGGGGTAGACGCGTTAGTTGGCAAAGCGGCGCCACACCGACCGGATTATCCCAACTTGGCTGAAAGCAATAGGGCTTGGTTAACCGTGACACGGCCGTATGCAACGGCATATTTCGATGTTCGCGCGTACTTTGCGTAATTACCAACAATTCATAGACGCTTGATTATCTCGACTGTTCTCGATTACGCTTCTCCTCCTGCAGAGTAATTTGTCTCTTCCTCGTACGGGATTCATGGAGAGGTTGGGTCCGGAAATTAATCCGAATCGGGTCGTAGGTAACGCGTTTTCTGTGAGCTTTATACAAATTTCGATAAAAGAGTAATTTGTTTGAAAATCTGGCAAAACTTCAGGATACTTGGCCGATCGCGCTCGACAATTTTTTTATCTCGCTTCTTTTTCATCAACGTTGTTACAAAAGGTTCAACAGCCTGTCCGAAATGCTACGCGGACCGCGTCGAATTAAAGAAGAATCATGTCGCCGAGGGAAATATACGAGGGAGGATTATTCAGATTAAGCTACGTGCAATTGGGATGATCGTTCGCGACCCTCGTGACCAATTCAACCCCCGTATTCCCGTGTCAACGCTACGGTGTCAAGATAAGCGACCCTGTTTCCAAGATGAATGCGAGAGACCCGTGACTCCGTTCTCACCCTCGAATCACAATCTCGCTGCTTATCGACGAGCGCACTCTTTGTCGCGTATAGCGGGATACCTTCCAAGACTGTCTCACGGTGATAAGTTGACCACCATATTTCCACCTTCGATGGGATTCGAATCAACCAAGACGTTCATCGAAATCCCGTGTTTGCTATACTCCAAACGATCTTGGACAACTCGACTTGAAAAATGTTCTGTTTTGCACAAATTTTGCAAGGGTAGTCAATTTTTTTCCAAACGCAATCCATCCGTCTATTCCGAACGATTTTATTTCGCTAACAAAGAATCCCTGAAACATCGAACAGCCTTCCGATCGACAAATTTCCGATTGGTCCGACCAAAGGGATCCGCACAGTCAGAAAATAAAGCGATCTGAAAATATTTTTCCCTGTCGCGATATATACAGGGCAGATCTATTGTTCGTGCAAAGCGTTTCTCTCTGGTGCCGGTGAAAACTCGATTCCAGAAAGGAAAATGTGCGCGCGTGTGCGTGCACGAGGCAGAAAGGAATTCCGAGCACGCAGTCCTGGAGTAAACAGCGCCGTGACCGTTGAAAGCGTCTCTCGCATTTTCCCTTTCGAGGGGTGTGAAAGACCTCGTTATTATTTTCGTCATCTCGTAACGCACGTAAATAAGCGGGTATATTAGATTTTGAAGGCTGAATTGCTGGGAAAGAGTGTGCTTCCCATAGAAAACATGGGCGTCCGTCATTGCGAGGGCGAATCGTGTTTTCGAAGCCAATTTCGGAAGAATTCTGATGTTCGAGAATCGATGGACTATGTTAGTCCGTCTGTGCCCTACGGCGGAATGAGAAATATTTGATGGTTTGTTCGTGACAGAATAGGTATACCTGTGGATTTACGTTATTCGAAAATGTTTTTAACGTTAACGTGTGGTGCCTTTCGGATCTCAACGTTTCTGAGAAGGGAAATGCGTGTAATAATGTCAGGAATAATCTCAATCGGCAGTTGGTTCGATGAGGAAATTTCTGGCGGAAAAAAAAAGAGTAGGAACGAAAAAGTTAGATTCGGAGCTCGGTGAAATCTCAATTTTCGTGGGTAGAGAGAACTGCTCGTACGCAAGAAGTCGATAGAGGGTGCAGTGACAGAGGACCGCTAGCTCTCCTTCCGGTTGCTAGCAGTATTTCAAACTCCGACGGAAACGTAAGAATTTATAACTGGTGACACGTTATAGGCTTTCCCGACCGTAAGGATTTATTTTCCGTGGTAGCTTTTTCTCCCCATCGCTCTCTAGCTCTTTACGCTTTCCGACTTGGTCGAGAAATCGGGACATACATATATCTATCTTGTTGCCAGGTGAAGCGAGACTGAAAGTGCATTTTACATACAGCGAGATTCGCGAAAACATTACTCGCAACGTGTCGTGTATATCGATCTCGAGCATTTTTCTCGACACACGAATCGACGACGCTTAAGAGGTGAATTACAATTCACAGTAAATCAGTAATTCACAGTAATTCAAAAACAATTCAAGAATCGCTAAGGATTCTCTGAAATTAATTAACGACGATAAATATTCTGCCAGTACTCGATCGCTCTCGAACCGATCAAAGGAATTTATCTTTATGAAATTCAATAGCGACTTTGTCCGAAGCCAACCTTTGCGACACGCTAAACTTCAAGGGTGAAAGAGTTCTCGCGTTTCATTGTCACGGATCACGAGTAACCGCGTCGAGTTCCAAAGAGTCGTAGTTTCAGTTACTATATAGCGGTCGTTTCGCCAAGTTCTCGTCGTCGTTCGAACGACGACGAAAGATAAACTCAACTAGACGCTCGGAAAATTCACTATTCGATACTTTTATTGAAAGGTTCGAATTCGATTGGAAAATTATGAATAAACGAATTAGATAAACAGACTTTTCGACGAGAAAAAGTTACGCTGTCCCACTTTCCTTCTCGTTCCAATCGATTCAGACAATCGTCCATGCATGTAACCGACAATTTGCATCCGTTTTCATCCCATCCGAGGACATAAACACTATCGATTCTCGGAATCGCTGCAATACCGATAGAACTCATCGCGGCGCGAACCAAGCATTACGTTCGCGCGTTCCAATTTCGAGCTTAACGGAGAGTGCCTAAGATGCTCGAGCTTAATGGAAGCGTTCGCGCGGTTGTTTTGTAACTCTTTTTCTCATCGTCGCCACAGGGACTCGTGAACGCGTTAGTATTACTCGTTGCCAGCTGTACCAGCAGACGTGAATTACAGAAAAAAGAGCGGTGAATTAACGTTTCACGGTTCGTCGGCTTCCACGGACTCGATAAACGCGAGAACGATTTCGACGGAGTGAGAGAAACGGGTCGAGCGCGCCAAGTTTAATCGGCTGTGAATCGCGTCGATGTTTTTAGTAACTCCTGACTCGATACGTCCCACGATATCGTCGCTTCGAGAACCGAGACTTTTGGAATCTCGATCGATAGCGATGCTACTCTTTCGTTATATTCGACAAGAGCCGTGAAAATAATGAATTTTTTCCCGTCGTTGCATGATGTTTATATCGAGGGAGAATAAGACAACGATCCGACGAATCCGGTACACATTTTCTTCGCATCGTTCAACTAGCCGAGATGCTCGAGCAGCTTGTCGAAACTGCTGACGAGGCGGCGTCGAGGAGGCGAGTCAGGCTGGATTACGTAAACGTAGCGGCAAGGAAATTGGTTGGAAGGGAGGAAAAATGACGGTGGCCGGGCGGCGAGAGGTCTATCGGATTAGCGAGGAAAGTTTGATAATTACGCGGTAAGCGGTGCCAGGGCTGAAACGTGGAAGAAGAATCGCGCGGTCGAGGAACAGGAGACGTTGACTGTCGCGGTGGCAAAAGCGACTTGTCACCGAGGAGACGAAGGTCCCTGAAAGGGCCGAGAAATACGACGACGAAGACACCGAAGCAGAAAGTAAGTTTCTTAGAGAAGAAGGAGGACAGGTAGGCGGGCAGACATAATTAGCAAGTTTAACAGCGGTCGTCGGCTCTCGAATCTCGTTACCGGCGCTGTCGTTTTTCGTTTGAATATCGCGCGAGCGGAGAAGGCATCCGTTGTCGGGACCGGGTCACGGAGGAAGAAAAAGATTCCTCGCGAAAGCGGAAGAAGGGAATCGAAGGTTGAAATTTGTGTAAGGAGCTACGACGGGGGAATTACCGAGGATTCCAGAGTGGTTACAGTAAATAAATATTGACGCAGCTCGGCGACGACCTTCTCGCTTGCGGGAAGTGTGTTCGACGTCGCAGATGACGGTATCGATGTCCTCGAAGTAGAGGGATTTCAACGAAGGATGGTTCGAGTGAATCGATACGATGAACGTCGGTGCCGAACGCGTTGATTCGACCAAGGAATGCGACGATGATTCGATCGCTTTGATTTCGCGTGTTTTGCGAAAATCTAATATCTCGGATAGATAATTTACTACAATTCGGTCACGAAAGAAAGCTGAATTACCTTGGTGAAGGTGAGGGTGGCTATCGGCGGCAGACGGGGTAGATTCGGATAATAGAAGCTCCCCGCGGGATGCGCCGGGTATCGTGACGTGATCCTGTAGGCGATTCCTTGGGGCTGCGTTGGCCAGTTGGCAGCCGTGAATGTGAACCCGTTATCCGTTCCTCCATCCAGCGGGTCCAACTGCGGAAAGAGACGAACAGAAAGCGCACGGTGAGTATTTCAATGGCCGAGCGGATTTTAATGAGATGGGAAAAGACTGCATTCGAATCGTACGGATCCTCCCTCGTAAATGGGCCACGACCTATATACTTCTCGATCGAGGGTCTTCAAACCTGTCCGTTTTTTCCCTAGCCCTTTTGCAAACGAAACTGCTGGCTGCTCGAACGAACGAGGGATTACCGCCGCGGTACCGCGTCCTCTTTCTCAACGGGAAATTTTTTTTCTGTTACGAGGTCAGCTCTTTCAGCGCAGGGCTCGATACTCTAACTTCGACGAATAGAACTGTTACCGTCTGTTGGCGAATTTAAAAGGTATTTCGAAGAGTTACGCAGACTTGCCTGGAAAAGTTAAGCAAAAATGTGGACGGTACGTTCGACGTTTCGTTTCTTGACATCGACATCAATTTCGTTTTTATTCCATAAACAAACTTTATAGGAAGATATAGTGTGCAGCAAAACAAAAAAAAAAAAAAAAACGGATATATTTTACAAAGGTGAAAGACAACGGTTAAGAATAGAAATTTGTTTGAAGTTATCGATTCGAAGAAGCGATTACCTCGACTGTCACCGTATCGACCCAGTTGCCCTCGACGCAGAGCTGGAAGGAATCCACTCCCACGAACCAGTCGGGGCTGGGGTTGATGCGCGCCATGATGCTGATTAGAGTGTGATTGCCATCCAAGAAAGCTCTCGCGATACTGGTTCCTTCTCCTTGCGGGACGGGCGGTCCCGCGAACGAGTGAAGGCTGTTGGGAGAATCACCGTCGGCGTCTAGTCCGTCGGTCCTTCCGGTCTCCACGTACAGCCTCGTACCACTGGACAGCCTCTCGCCCAATCTGTACAGAGTGTAGGTGGAATCGTGGGTTCGGCCTGTAAAAATACACGCAACGAACATCGAGTTAGTCTTTCAGTTTTACGCATGTTTCGCGACAGAAATACGCGACATTTGATTCGATAACCGTTTTTGCTAATTTCACGTTATTTCAGAGATGTTTATCGTAACGCATAATCTCTATAGAAAAGCACGTTGTGTTTAGTTAAGAGCACGGCTGGATCCGCGCGAAAACAATTAATGAACGATCCGCCGTATTTTGGAGTTATTCGCGTCGTCCATTCACTGATACCGTTAAATTGGACGCGATACGCGGTCGCGTTAACCTAGCGACGATGAGCATTTTTTTGAAATACGACAGACCACGGCCGACATCGAGGATCAGGTTAAACTGTTATAGAGATCGTTAGCAGCCAACCCTTTGGCGAGATAGTGGAATTTACTGGAGACAGGGAATTTGTAGTCAATGAATGCAACCGGGGAGAGAGGTTGGCATTTCTGAAATTATCTGATATACTTGTATCTGGCGCATTCAACGTTTTTGGAAGTGGAGACCGAAGCAGAATGTAACAGCGGTTTCCATTTTTCTTAACGGATACCATTAATGGTAAACGATTAGGCTTCCTCGTAGTTCCAGCATCCTCGAAAACGAGAGGTTTAAAGGTCACCGACGATCCGAGATTTTCGATCATACCGCGCAAATTCGTTACTCGAAACATTGCCGTTATAAGATAAGATAAGAATATATTGTAAAGCATAATAAAATATAAAGCGTGTGCTCGGTATTCCTGGCACGTAGCTTTGCCGCGGAACTCGTGCACGAAAACAGGAAGACGTTTCTCATCTCTAGGCGGGGCCTCGGGTCATGGATAGGTAAAAGTTTGCGTATTACCAAGGATTCGACGACGCAAGAATAAGCGATGACATTTTCAGGATTTTCGAAGGACGTATTTTCCGTCTCTTCTCGTGGGAAAGAGACGAGTTGAACGTTTTTTGGTAGAATTTAGCGTCACGCTTCCCGGTCGGAGTGCTCAGCAACGATCGGTAAACGTCTTCCGCGAACACGAGGCGAACGAGTATTCCCTTGGACCATATTCGAGACGTTGGTCTGAACAAATGTTCCGCGTAACGTGGCGGAAATAAAGGGTAACAGGACGTCGTTTGTCTCCGGGGGAGCTGTTTTCATGTTTGCTTATGCGACTCGGTGATGGATTAACTTCCAACTCGTTACTCACGGTAATATCGACTATCGAATGATGTCGTGCATGGATTCTATTTGTATTTAATATTCTATACGGGTTAGAGTTAAAGGGAGTAAAGTGAAAAAAATTGTAAAGTGCAAAAGCGTAAAGTGCAAAAGTGTAAAGTGTAAAAGTGTAAAATGTACTATTATAATTTTTTTTTTTCCAATTTCGCGGTAGTTTAACCGTTGGTATTTAACGAAGCTTTGAATATTTTCCACACTTTCGGAATATATACGATTTCCTAGCGTTCGGAAGACACGGGTGTTCCCCGAAGCGGAGAGTCGGCTCTTTTAGCAAATTAACCCCAAAAAGAGGTCCGCGAGTACCGAACACCGTGCTCTAGTTTGAGAGGCGCTAGCTCGAACCTATTAAAGCTCGTACAGACACGTATAATCGACGACGTAAACGTTATTCAAATGGGCCCGTTGTACACCGGCGAGCATTGCGATTCAGGATCACACGGCCGCCATTAAAATTCATGAGCGCCGCCCATGTAATTTCGTTTTTATTCGCTCGTACGCATCGATACGACCTCTGAGCTAGCAAGACCTCGGATTCGAGCATCTCCTTCGAACGAGAGCTAGCTTTCTCGCGGGAGTTATCGGGGTTGGTTCGCGCGGAGATCGCGGCGAAACTTCGGTCGCGTTTTCAATTTGTCCAGCTACCCGACGAAACGTCACCGGCTGCGGTTTCTCCGTCGAGTCTGGTCGGCTCGAACGGCCTGAAATTCGCTTTTCAAACGAGAGAACCGGGGTTTCCTGCTCCCTTCCCCCACGGTCTACAGCGAGTGCTGCCGCCCGTAATCCTATCCAGTTCCAGGGAGCAACTTAATTAGTTGTAAAATTAGGGAAAACCACGAGGGAAATGACTCGGACGCGAGAACTCTCCGTGGACGAGTGAAAAGGGTTCGAAAGGGAAACCATTGGATCACAGAATTCACGGGGTTGTTCGAACGAAAGCACGGAAACGAGGCAATTTGATATCTTGATAATACGCTTTACAACGAATGTTTGCGTACCTCGGTAACAAGCACGACTAGATAGTTTAGTTATTTTACGACTATTCGAAGTCGTGTATTTTCGCAGTCCGGATAAAAATGTTCTACAACTGCGATAGAGAAATTGGTTAATGGACTTTATTAAGAGCACGTAAATTCTTGTTTGAATATTCATCGATCCAGTTGTTTGTTTCAGCGACAATGTATGCATACCGAATAAATCGATTGCTCAGCCAGCCTGCTATTTAAATTCCGAGGGATCTATATTTTGTTCTATATTTGTTCGTTAGCAACGTATCCGTTTCCGTGCGTGTCACTGAATTTTATTCAATTCTATTCAATTTTATTAGAAAAAAAATAGATAACCTGTTTATACCATGGTTCATAAATTTCAGAGTATTTCCTATTCCCATTCCTCGCCTCTTCATTGTTTGCGATTCACCCCCTCCGCTCTCGTCGCTCGATGAAACGATTACCCTGTTCGTTTCATTTCATTTTTGTTATTTTTCCTAGAGTTCCAATTTACGCGTGTACGCGTGTACGCGGGTTTCACGTGTAACGCGTAAGATCGTCTAATAATTCACGTGTTTTCTGATATCCGTGCCTTGTAAACGTTTAAACCGGATATACGTGACGCGCGTACCTGTATATCGCATTGTACGTGTTTTAGACGAGAGCTCTAATTTTTACCCTAAAATCGATTTCGCATTCGATCGATCCATAGCGTTTTCAATGGATCGCGGAGCAAATCGTTGATCGCGATCGTATCGTCGCGTCGCGCATAATTCACGAAGGAGAGTTGGAAAAGGGTGGCGCGCTCCGAGAAGTAAATAGAAGATTTGATTAAGCTTCGTTCGAGCGTCGGTATTGAAAAGGAGTCGCTATGTATATTCGGCGGATTCGAGCTAGTCCGCGCCATCCGGTTTTTCGTTCTAAATCCATCAGGCCGGAGACCAAGCGTGCCAAGAACAAAGCTGCTTTCACACCATTGGCCCGCAGAAATTCCACTAGCCTCGATCTGGCCCGAACAATGCGCCTTCGCGACAATACGGGACCTTTTTAATTAGCAACCGTGCTCCCAGTGTGTGCCAGAGAATCGGTTCGCGGCTTTTCGCTTTCACTGGCTCGGATATCGAGAGCTCGGAACAACGGAATTTGCCCTGACAAATTGTCCGGGGGAGGACTTTCGAGTCCAGAACCATTTGTCTTGGACCGAATCGGCCGTCTGCCAATGCCTGGTTCGACGATTATGCATTCTGGCCGCACGCGCAAAAAAATTTATATCTCCGACGCGAAATTAGCGGTTTCCGCCATGTCCAGGGTTCATTACGTTTTCATGCGATTTACCCGGTACCTGGACCGTACGTCACGAGAGTATTTTTTTTATCGTGTAAGCAGCGAAGCAAGGAAACCTACTTTCAGGTCACCGAAAAAGGGTTCGAGTTTCACGTTTCCACGGTTTGTAATATTTTCTAACTAGCGAGAGTTCAACGTGGCATAAATTACTATAATATTTTTAAAAGTCTGGAAAATATGGAACGGAAAGAAACGTTTAAAGCATGGATGGCGATGACTGACTGACTATTCGTAACGATCATTTACAATCGGAAACGGAAACGATAATTCGACCAACTTTTTTCGTAAACAAATTAATTGGCAGTTAGCACGAGCTGGGGAGCGGGAGCTATCATCGATGGAAGTACGATTTTCCAATCGACCGAGTCGGGAATGAAAAATTTCCAAGCGGCAAACATCGTAGCGGGAAACGGAGGAAAAAATAAACGTTCGAACAGCCCGGGCAACGAAGTCGTTGAAAACTGGGACGCGTCTCCTCCCCCGGCGATTCGACAAATTCCGCTCAGGTTTTACGAATAGCTCAGCGAAGTCGCATCCGTTAGAGGTTCGCTCGAGAAAGTCCTGGAACTAACTTCGACCCCGCGATATCCCGTACGCGGAAGGAAACTCTGCCTTATCCAGCCCCTACTACAACCAAGCTTCAGGTTTAGACGTCTTCGAGGAACTTAATGGACCTCCGCGGGACTCTCTGTTCCGGCACCGATGCCAAACTATCGAGTAACACCGACAAATCCGCTCGCACTTTCAGCCACGCGTTCGATCGTTGATCCCCGAGCCTCTCCAGGAGGTTGTTAACGAAATTTCCTTGTCTCTTGCGAAACGTTAACCTGTTAAATAATCAACGAGTTTCAGAGCGGAGGCGCGTGACTAGCTAACCGATACCCTTCATTTTGTACAGGGGAAATGATTGGAAATCGATCGTCCAAGATGCCCCTCGAATTCGCTCACCGAATTGTTCAGGATCAGAGAAAACGAAGCTCGATTAAACGGATAGTAAGATCGTATATAGCTCGGAATCACCCGTAGATGAAGTTTCAGCAGGGCAAAGGAAAGTTCAAAGACGCGTATGGGCAAATCCCAACCAGCTGGAGCAGGGAGTCTCCGTAGCTGGGTGATTCAAACTTGATAGAACTTTCCTAACAAGTCGGTCTTAACTCGGTGAAACCGCGAGCCACCCGTGTACCACGTGCAACTGCACTTCCATGCGCATCTTGCCGCGTTTCAGCCCGTGGCAGCAGCCGCCTGAAACGCAAGTAGACGAGACGTGTTCTCAGAAAGTGGATAACCCAATTTTCGTGTGGGTTCCCAGTGCCGTGTGTGTAGCATGTCGTCGATGACGGTACCGCTTCGCGCGTACCGAGTGTCAGGACCTCCGGTCCCTGACCTTTTCTTCTTTTCACCATGGATTTCAACGTTCCTACGCGTCGGCATTCGCGTCGATAATCGTTTACGGAAAGCTTCGGAGACACGAGGTTTTTGGTCGAGAAAAACAAGATGATCCAGACCGTACTTGATCGAACACGACGAAGGAATTAGAGAGCATCGTCGAGGGAGGAAATGAAAATTCACTTGGCCAGATTCCACGGGAAACGAGCGATTATTGGACAAGTAACCGAACGGTGCGTCGCGTCGCGTCATTGCGAGGAGAGGACCGTTGGATTTCCTGAAGCTGACGGGGGACGCACGAGATATAATTGGTTTACTAATGAATTTATCGGAAGCGGCAATTAATTTGCATCGAACCGGCCGATCGATATCGTTCGCGAGGGAGAAAGAAATTCCAGCACGTGCAGGGACCGTTAATCACGAAAATTTGCAATCCGTCGTCGAGAGTGAATTTAGCGTTTGATCGCGAAATCGGATGGTTTAGTTAGCGGTGTTGCTCGAATAATCGGTGCCAAGCGACAACTTATTTACAAATGTAGTAACTTTGATAGGTCATGCTTGAATAGGAGAAGATGTCGGTTTCGGCGTGTTCGTTTCAATACTGCCAACGAAGATACCGTGTTTTTCCTGCTTCTCGACTTAACTCGCTCGACATGGATTCAATACAATAACGTCTCCCTTTCATTCGTCATAGCGAATTAGCTACGCGCTGCTTTCAACGCGAGTTTTCCTTTCATCGAGTCGAGGGGAAAAAAGATGAAGTTTCATTGGTGTGTAACATCCACGATACGCTAGGAGCGAAGCAAACAAAAGCTGTCGGTCCCGGATACACTGGCGCAGACTGCGTTAACCATAATAAATAAACCAGCCGTTTGTGTTTCACCGTGAAAATCCGGCCGCGAGGAGAGAAGAGGGCCCATTTTTAACCTGTTGAAACGCATCGGCAGCCATTATGACGCTTGGTACGATGGATTTTTCGCGATTTTTTCATTTCCGTCGAGTTATCGGTCGGTGTTCGCTCAAGTTACCGTTTCTGTACGCTCTATTGCTCGACGATAGTTGCGTTGAAAAGGCATCTATTCATTAGCGGTGATTGTTTCATGTAACATTTCGATATAGGATACGTTTGAATGAAATGGAAAACACCGTGTCTCGGAGTTTTGACGTTTCTGGCACCTTTTCTACGGAGTATCGGTTGTCGGGTGTGCGATGTATCTAGACGTATTCGCGATGAATATACAAAAAGAGATCTTTTCGTCTAGCTTTTTTTCTTTAGATTGATATTCGACGAAAAACTTTCTCGGAATTTCCGCACGTCCATGAATTACAAACGGTCCGAGGGGCTTTCATTCAACGAGAACTTACCGCGGATTTAACATGATTCACCCTCGCGAGGAAAGTCTGCCGGTGGCTTGGTTAATAGTTAATTAGCGGAAAGTGGGTGCCGAGGGATCCCTCGCTAGCCCTCGAATTCTCTTTCGCCATCTTTGTACGCAAACTTAAAAGCAGATTCAAGGGAATGTCGACTTTCTCGCAGGTTCCTTGTTGTGGTTGAAAGCCGAATATCAATCAGCGACAGACTGCTACGTTTTTGCGTGAAACTTAAACGGAAAATGATATAATCCATTGAACGAATAGTCTTTGAGAACGTCGATGCTGTCCTTTAAAGCGGCAAAGAAATTTACCATTTATTGTCGGGCGTTGTAAAATGGGCGGCGTTGGTGGAAACGGTTTAATTTCCATGTTTATCGTTTGAAATATCTCTCTCGTCGCAGGTGTCGGTTTCAGCGACACCTCGGTTCTTTAATTGGATGTTGAGCGAGTATCTCGAGCTGCCTTTCGTTTAAATATTTCATCTCATCGGAGGACTGACCAATTAATCGACGAAAATTGTTTTTAAGAGTCGGACGAACGAAATAATTTGAGCGTAGCGTGACATTTACCCAAAACTATACGAGTTCGTGGCACGAGTGGCCGACTTGGCAGGATGATCTAATTAAAAATAACAATTAATAAGAACGTGGAGAGGAGTTGGCGTCTTTCATCTCCACTGTCGCGCCTTCAAGTAACCCAACACAGCTCGCCAGAACTTCTTCCATTCCCTTCGTCGCGTCGTCGTGAAAGCACACTCGACCCAAAAAAGCTCATCTCCGTTATCTCGCGAGTCAGAAGGAAATCTTGACGAATCGTGGCAGCGTTTTCGCGAGGAAAAATTCGCCCAAACGTTCACGGAATGAAACACGCCTCGGCGCGAACGCAATTTCGCGTCCTGACCCGTTAACGAAGCTTCCCGACGTCCCGGGCGAAAAAGCTCGCGCAATATCGAGGTTGAATTTGCATTTTATTAGCCACGGAGTCTTGACAAAGAACGTGCGGTAACTGACGCAATTATTTTCGAATGTCATTTTCTAGAATTTTCACATTGGAAGAAAAAAAATGATTCTGGTATCAACGAATAATAAAAAAAGACTCGACGGATACGAAACGGTATAGGTATTTTTTAAACGCAATTTTCAATGTAAAAACTTTGGTCACGATTTTCATTTTTTCGCAAACATCCCGATTGTAAACACTTATCAAATAGTTATTAAATTGTGCACTTACAGGATTGATCTTGTTACCACAGCAAAATATTACGTAAGAAAGGAATTATTTCACCGTTTCGGTATCATTCGTAACTGACATTCGTTCCGATTTTGCCACTCGGATCCGAGGCGGCTTTTTGCGATACGAGACGGTTCGTTTTTTGCCCCGAGAAGTTGGTCTTTCGACACGCCCAGACAGAGTAACGAAGCGTCGTAATCCTTCCACGACACTGTTTGACTTTCAGCTTGAAAAGCCGCGCTAACGAAGTTCTCGCGACTTGTTTGGCCCTTCGGTCGAAGCTTCAAGGAACACCGGCGTCGAAACCGCACGAGTAAACGCGTCAAACGAACGTACCCCGTTTGGTCTAGTAATCTTCGAACAACCCCTGCATTCGAATCGCGCGAATATTAATCGAACGGAGCCGCGTAACGATAGACGACGATTATAAGTGGATTATCGACATCGGACGAAACGACCCTTCCGCAATAGCTACTCTAAAACTACGAGAAGCACTCTCAGCCACTTTTTACGATCCTCGTGATTTCGATCCGCGTAACGCGCCGCTCGTGTCGAGTCAACGAGGCGTTTATTAACCCTCGAGTTCAAGTGTTCAAGTTTAATTTCAAACGATTGGGTAAATTGCGAAAAAAAATTTGAAACGTTGTCCATTCTTCTCTCTTTCAAAAATAAAAAGTTAAAATGTTCGTGTTCGAAAGGAAATCAATTACTTCGATGGCCTTTAAAGAATTTATTTTAGATTAAGCGAAAGATTCGGGCGAAATCGTCCGAGTTTTCAGGATTTCGGAGGGAAAGAGCCCGTTAGCGTTACGCGAAAGCGCACCTTAACGGCAGTCGCGTCGCTGTCGGATGACCAAAGTTCTCTGTAACGAATTCCGGTGAGAGACTTGCGTGTGTCGACCGCGAATGTTTGACTCTCGGTTCCTAATTCGCTGGGTTACAACGAAACAAGCCAGGAAGGGTAGAGGTTGTGGGAATTAGGGTAAAAGTGGCTAGGCAGAGGCGACCATCCGCTGGCATTACAGGCGTACGTTTCAGCTTCGAAATCCTGCGAAATGGTCGAGAGGAAGCGTTGCCGCGGCTAATGCGTGCCATTTAAACGTTTCACGGGACATTGTGCCGGAACACGGTACTTGGCGCGAACACCGCCGGTTCGTTAGAGCGCCGTTTGTTTGCACGGCTTCGAAACACTCGTTTCCCAGCTGCGGCCCGAATGACCGACCACCCCGTCCATCGGCCTCGTCGCCGAGTTTTACGTCATCCACCGTGAAATCGACGATAGGAAAATCTCGCGAGTACTCGAAAACTCGAGTCGATTTGAATCTCGGAACGTATTCGACGTGGAACTGATCCACGCGCGTTGAGCTACATTTCGTTGATGCTTTGAAACGTTAACGCTGACCCAGAACATTTCCTAGATTTGTCTGCTGATGTTTGCGGTTCGCACGAGCACGGCCAAACGACCGTTAATAGCTCATCGCGACGTCATTTTCCCTATCTTCGCGGTTTGCCCCGACAGCATCACATGTCCGCGTATGCATATTCCGCTAATATATTATGTCGTTTCATTGGGAAAGTTTTCGAAGCATTTTCGTTTTTGTACGAGCGACCGATACGCTCAGGGAACACATGACACGATCGATTCAACGGTCTCCGAAACTTCCAAGTCGACAAGGATTCGACGAGTTCAGGGAAACGGGAACGGAAAATAATCAAATTTCAAAGAAACGGTCTGTGCATCGAGTAAATTTTCGATTGGTTCGCAGGCGACAATGGTCGATGACGAGGCGAGCGGAGAATATCGCGCGATACGTGCACGCAACAACGAATGCAATCAATCAATGGACGCTGCAGCGAGGCGAACGCGAGACCAACGAGTACGTAAAATGAATTAAAATAAAATGATATTGTCAAAGCTGGCCTTGGATTAAATTTTATAAATCGCATCTCGATCGCGATATTCGTTTAGCGCCCCGCTCCACGTTCGTTTCTAAATTCTCGTAATTATGCAACACCGGCAACCACCGTTGGTCCGTCTGACGGTTACTTTCGTGGCGGCTCGGTCAGGTTGGCGCCTTGTATTTATAGTTTGACCCAATCTCACGTCGAAATCGTAAAACACCCAGCGAATGGAGGGGAGCAAAGACGCGAGGTCTTTACGCGAACGTCGTCACGCTTCTGGCATTCGTTTCTGCGATGCTGTGTCCGAGAGCGACCAAATTAACGCGAAGAGGTGAGTAACCGTTGCGTTTGTGTACTTGGCTCGGATTCGAAATTAAGACCGTGATTCGCTTCCAACCAACTGTCGTGTTTTCATCGATATCCGTCTATCTATATGTTTAAGGAAATATCGATAGTTACGCGAGACTGCTGCTAACGGTCAAAGAGATAAACTCGGACAAGCGAAACGAAATAATTCATCGAAACAAGGGGTGGATTCACCATAACAATGAAGAAAAATTACGAGTGTCAGGCGCGAGCGTGCAGAAGCCAGCTGCGGTTTATCGAGCTCAACGGCCTCGACATCGGCGAGAAATGGAGGAAATCACGAACCGTGTCTCGTTCGGTCGAGGAAACGTAAACAGCCACGGCTCGTTTCGACCAATGTGATACCGTCTTATCTCCGGGGAGACTTTAAGGTTGCCGGAGTTTAACGATCGTCCGGAACGACAGCCACTTTCCAGCGACGAGCGATCTCTTTTTCGACCTCTACCTTGGTACCTACGGAAAGAAATCCTTCGACTACACGCCGAAGCTGTCGTTCGATTAACTGGCCGACTAACTACGCTTCTATTATTTGCTCGCGTCGGAAATATCCCGTTTACCCCCGTTTCACTGTCCTCTGTATCGCGCGGAATCGGACGATCGGTTCGACGAAAAGTCTCGTTATCCAGGATCGCAAACTTTGGGACCAGGATACCTCAATCGAGCGGACGGTATCGCATCGTGCGATTATTCCAAACAGCTCGGTCGAAAACACGACTGCCGCTGGAAAGCCGTTAAACGGTGGTCCTAGGCGTCCGTGTTCGCAATTACAGAAACTCTCACCGCGAGCCTATAGAATTTGCAGGCCCCGGGTCATCGTTAGGTGGTAGCAGAGCATCGCAGCGGCGAGATGTATGCGATCGAGGTCCCTCTCCGTGCTGTTTCTGGACCCGCAATGCCTCGTCGGACAATTGTCAGGTTGGGTATATATCGACGCGTGCATTCGTCGGAACTAATGCCGCGGGGAATTTCATGTTTCCTCTGCAGCTCTTGGACAGACATCTGAACAAAGACAGAGCCGGGTTTATCCATTGGCGTTGCTACGAGCTCGGCTATACACGTCCGTCTCAAAAGACTGGCTCCATCTGATTCATCTGAAAGCCCCTCTTCCCTCTCCTACTCGAGGCCATTTGCGAAATGATTTCGCTGTATCGCCGTTCGTCTGTCCGTCCATGCCCGCGTGTTACGTGATCAACCCCGAGAGCAAGCGTTATCATGGCCGCGTTTGTACAACGGGTGTAATATGTTGGTTTTTGCGAGGCCGCGTCGGCCGCGTCCAGCTGGATGAGAGTGGCTAGTTCAACCCCTTTCGTTTGCCTTTGAAATCCGACAAATGAACCGGCATATCGTTCCCTTCGTTTCCAGCGACACGGTTTTCTTCGAGACAGCTGGTTGATTTTGTCTCGTTTTCTGCCACTTTCTCGTCCACTCTCTCGCGTTAAAGAATTAATACGCGTCGCGGCTTTTACGTAAACTTGAGCGATGCGTTTCCACCGAAATTTGTTTCTTAACTTTGTCTGCCAGAATTTGTTGGTTTCTCTATCCGAGTCGGGGATAGAACTAAAAGCTTGATCCGAATCGTGTACACGTTCAATATTTTTCGTGGCTCGGGAGACACCTGCGACACCTTCCCAGGCCTGTCCACCGCCATCAAAGGCGTCCGCGGGATCGAAATGATTTCGGCATGACCTAGAAATATCAAACAGGGACAAAGCGGGGTGTCTCTGTGTATTTGTCAGGAGGCTTTCGGGATAACGAGACCAACCCTCTGCTCTCGTACGACCCAATTCTCTCGCGAAGCTGTCGATAGCGAGGAGAATGTCAGAGAGAAGAGAACGTAATGGCGGTATCGATCGAACGGAACCGAAGGATCGAGCGACCTTAGGTCGGCCCGTTCTTCCGCTCTTCGGGGAAAAATTGAATTTGCAAGGGCAGGATGTCTCTGTACTTTTCAGAGATTCGCCCCATTCAAAGGCCGATATCTTCGGAGAATGTTAACGGGTTTCCTTTCGTAGGTATCTTTTTCTCTTTCTATCCACCGACGCCATGTGACGATCGAAACACAAATTTCGACCAAGGTCACAGCTTCGGTGATCGGTGATCGGTGTTAGGATCCTTCTATCCCTTAATTTTTCACGACATTTTTTTTTCTACTCGACCAAGTCTTGTTTCCTGTTCCCTCGACCACGCGAGTACGTCCTTTCTCTGCTCTTTCTTTTTGGAACCCTTTTCTCTTTGCTTGTCCGATCCTCGGTGTGTTTCTTTTTCCTCCCCTAGCGTTCCCTGTTTCCCTTTCCTTGGCTTCTTTGTTTTCCTTTCCCTTTTCTTCTCTTGGCGTTCTTGGTCGTACCGTTCGGTTTTTACCGGTCAGCTCGTTACCCTTTGATGTATTATTCAAAGGATTCTGCCATGGATCAACATCCAGCTATCGGAGAACCCTAATATGGAGATTAAGAACGACAATGCGCGCGCGTTCAGAGGTCGGGATAATGAAAAATACGAGGAGAAACGTCGTGGACCCGCGGGAATCGAATGTCGACCCTCCGTGTAGTACGCAACCGCGTTATCCATTTTGCTCGTTTACTGCAGTCAAACGAAATGTCAATATACAGACTGCGGCGGTAACCATGGTACGAGCATATACGGGATACTTTCTTGCGTAAAAATAAATCGAAATTTATCAAATTATTTTGTTCAACAGCTCTCAGTTCGAAAACCTAATAAATGGTAATTCGCTGATAACGATAAATTGTCTCAAAAGAGATGACGGAGTTGCAGGCTTGCATAGTTTAATTAATTAAGAAATGTACGTTCTCGCTAAGCGTTAATCATCGTTCGAACCAAACAGCCGAAACGGTGCGACGCGACAATCTCAATTTGTCGATCGCAATCGACAGGCGATGATTGCCGAGCGAACCTCGATCGTTTAGCAAGGATATTTAACGCATCGATGCGATCCTCGGAAACGCGTGGCTCTCGTTTCGTCGCTCGAAATTAGTGGCTGCGAGCGTTCTCGCTTTTTTCGCTTTCCTATTCGAGGCAAACGAGAGAGGGGAACGTCGGCAATTGCCTCGTTCATTTTTGTTTCAATTGGACATTTCGCGCCAGTCGCGTTGAAACCATGTTCGGTAGACGATCGAATTACGCTTCTGTCACAGTAGTTAAGGGAGCAAACTTTATCAGGTGTAAAAGGTCGCGTGAAATCGACGAATTCGTAGAAATTTGTTTCAACTGATGACATCGACGCGAACAAAGTTATAATTCGATGGATATCTCAAACTCGATTGAGCCTAGCTTTCGAGCGTTTTCTCTTTTTTTATTACGACAAACGGAGTTTGAGAACCGCCGATGGAAACAATACGAGCAAGCTTTGATCGCGATCGACCGAATCGAGTGCCGATTTTTTTTGCGAATTTCATTATCGAGCCACGGTATGGTTATTCTGATACTTCGATACGAGATCCGACCCGGACAGGGGCAATTGATATTGCGGTATGCGTTTTGGGGGCTGCAACACGAGCGCTTTTCAATTAAACAGTTCATCGCGCTCGCCGCTCGATAACCGACCTCCCATTCGTTTACGGCTACCTCGAATTTTTCCTGGTTCTCGATAAACATGTGCTAGTTTGCGAGTGCATCGGTGAAGTAGTATCAAAATATGAATGCAAAAAAAATTCAATTTCGAAAATTAACAAATCCACCACTCGATACGGAACAAATTGATCGATTCTAAACATTCTCCTTCTTCGAACCTGTTTTTCGAACAGCGAATCAGCCGTCTCCGGTTTATCGTCGTTCGGGTTGATAACTCATCGCGACTTTATACGAACTTCACAAACGCGTCACGTGCATTGTGCGCGCGCCTTCTTCAAATTAATGAGACCACGAGTCGAGGCGAGCCCCGTTAACATCGATAATACAGATCTACGTAGTCGACGAACGCGTCTGAGTGGAAAAAAACTTCATCGAAGCCCAGAAAGAGACCCGCGCGCGCGCGTATGTGTGTGTGTGTGTGTGTCAGCCAAGTCGTAGCAGTAGTTTCAAAGCAACGAGTGTTCACCGAATTAATAACGAGGAGGTCGGGCCAAACGTTTCTCGTGTGAATTACTCGTCGATTTTTAACGCGACAATGCCCCGTACTCGACATTGTTTTGTACAGTTTCCGCACCAGTTGTTGCGCGACTAATTAAAAAGATGAGGCACTATTCGAAAATTGTGTCAGCGTTACGGTAGCGAGTGTTGCTCGGTTTATGGATACTCGGCCGTTTCACGGGGGGAAAACAACAAATTAATTATTAATGGAGTAAAAGTGGGATCGGGTGAGTGGTCGAGTGTAAATTTGGTGGTTGCGACGCGATACGGTCGACCTCTCGGCGGAACGGCCAGCGTCGAGCATCGTCGAGTGCATGCGCAACTACTGCGATACACAATCGAGCTAATCAGCCTTTTGTTCGTGCGTTAACCAAGCGTGGAGAGAAATGCGCGATTCCAAAATCTCCGGACAAATAAGGTTTCCGAAAAACGTCGATATTAGTTCCATTCGAACGCGTTATTCCTCGTTTAGATTATGGCTCCCGAAGAGTATCCCAAAATTGAGGTCGAAATCCAGAGACAATTAATAAAGCTAATTTTAAATTAAGCTGCTTCGTATGGTCGAACAAATACTCATCCGATAACGTATTACCAACCATAACCAAAGGAGGTACATATTCGTTGAATTTATATTTCGAAAGTACAGGTATACGCGTCGACGTATTCGATTCGAAGGAATTTTAATTTGTGAAACTACCAGTCACGTCGATTCGACCGAACAACGAGAGGTCATGTAACTGTAACGCAACTTTGGAGAAGTCGCTGCAGCGAATCGCGTTGCCGTATATTCCACGATATCAAGTGAACAATGCAAAATTCACGGATGTTTCTTCCCTCTTTCCCTGCGTCTACAAATTGTAAGTCGTCTAGCGAAACGGCTCAAGGCCAGGGGAGGAGAAGGATACTTTTTCCATTCGTCTGGGATTCTTCGGTCGTCGGCTAACGACGCGAAACCAGTCCAGCCTTCCGTCGTAAATCCGTCGCGCCAGGAAACTGGAGGAATCCGCGGACGACAAAACCGGAACCGGAGGGTAACCGAGTCGTCCGTGGTTGCTGCAAAACGAAAAAACTACCAAGGAGAAAAGAAAAGTTGGAACAAGGTTTTCGTTGATCGCCGTTCGTAGCGCGATGAGATTTTGTCGGGATCGTAACGGCGGGGAACGATGAACGGTGTATGATTCGTGAGTCGAGGATGCACAAGTGCCGGCATTTAAGGTGACGCAATTTGTAGAATCAGAAATAAAATAACGCGGAAAATCGGAGTTGCCCATTAACTATCGCGCTCGTTTGACTCTAAAATTCATGTAGAAATAATTAACGCTCCGAAACACATCGATCGAACCGTAATCGAATCGATATACTACGAAACTCCGCGTTCGTAGGTAACCGAACTCTCGCGAACCGTTTCACATTTTCATTTTCCGTTTCAGTTTCCGCGAATCTCGAACGAACGCGGTATATTTGTGATGGAAACATCGAGGACTTCCGGATCAGTTGTTCCCCGGACGAGCTTTCGCCTCTCGACTTCGAAACTCGAAAGGAATATCGGTTTCGGGAATTTTCTATCGTTCGAGCTGCGGAACTTCACCCTTTCCTGTTTGAGAAAAGACCGACATACTGCGATCGGAATACCATCGGGGCGAGGATCAGAAAGTTGCGATCGAATGCGCATCCTCCGCATTCCCTTCGCCTCGTCTGCTCGCCATCGAATGTACGCGACGGTTTCCAGGAAATATCCAATTTCCGTAACTGTTAAGTTTTACGGCTTGTGGACTTTAGCGGTCAATTTTAATTTTTTTTTTTGTTTTTACTATTTACACGGTTCAAAGTAACCGATATGTCTTTTATTACACGTGCCCTTTCGAACGTATTTACAGTGCAAAAAAATAATTGAACGTATGCTTGCAAATGTGAGTCAATTGCACAGTACCCGTGTTCCCTTTCGGCATGTTCGAGTACCGCTCGTTAAAATTGTTATTACGTTCGGTCCAATTGCAAAGCACTCGATCCAACCGAGTTGGTTTCGAGTTCTGAAATTAATAAAAGTCGACGACCTAGTTATCTTTACGGCACCAAAGACGGAGAGTAGGTCGATCGATTAAATTAACGTCTTTTTCCGTTCTAAGCGAGTAATCGTTGAATTTTCATTCCATCCGCTTCGAGACTAATCAACGTCGATACACGCTACAGATCTTTTCGCTGTGTTGCTCAGTCCTGCTCCACGAATCTCGAGACACTGAGGAAGCTGAGCATTGAACTCGCGTTCGCCGATAAGTGGCGTGTCTTCGCGTCGAATGGTGGTAGTTAATCCTTTGAGGGGAACAGGAGAACCGACAGAGGACGGGAAGAAAAGCGGAAGGAAAATCCCGGCGCGAGTCACGGTTACCTCGTTGGCGTTGACTGGCTCTCGTTGCTCGGAGGGCGAAGCGTTTTGAAATCGCTGCAACAAGGATCGACACTCGGCACGAACCACTCGAACAGAATCGCGAGCAACGGAGAGGGATGAGAAGAGGAATCGAGCAACGAGGGACGTTCCGATGGGCCCCGCGGGACGAACGGGCCGACTTTCGCGCGCTGATCAACCCGACCAGCCCTGTTCGGCCTTCCGGACCACGGTTCGTTTCGGTAGTTTGTCCGAGTGTTCGACGCGCGTCGGGAATCGACTGGAGAATTTATTCGAATGCTCTGCAGCTAGAATGCGTGGGCGTGCTGTTTTACGACGAGTCCTGTCGTTATTCTTCTAACTTTCCAAGTTGCTCCGTAGCATGAAATCCCAACCAAGAACCTTTTCGGTTCCGCGCAATTAAAATTTTTATCCGTTGCTATTAAACTGCGCGCAAAATTGAGTTCGACCCGTTAATAATCGGCCGGTTACGAGAGACATTTCGCGGGCCAAGTTTCTCGAGGGCTACGCGAAACACGAGTCGACCTCGCACGGAAAGCCATTAGCGTTAAGGGCTGTTGCCCGAGGGTGGTTTATGCGGGGGTGACGTCGAGTTCAGGGTGAACGGAACGTCCAGCTGTCCGTCCGTTTATCCACTGCATAAACAGTTTGCAAACGAGAGTCGGTTTACAATCCACCGGAATAACTAAAAAGCCTAGGTAATCGAATACGTAGCAGCTGAAGATATTCCGTATGCCATCGTGATTAGCCATTTAGACGAACGGAGTCTCGTCGCCGATCGAAAGGAAGAAATTTCCATGCTCTCGCTCCCATTTCTACCCTAGCAAATGGAATTGAACGTCAGAAACTCACCGCTCGAATAAACCAATTTGTACAAGCAAACAATTCCGTGGAGATGTAAGTAAGTTGGGTGCACGGGCACGAGATTTCCCTTTAATTCATCTCTGAAGGACGAGAATCGGTAGAACGTTTTGGGAGGATATAGAGTGCAAGAGAGAGAAAAATCAACTGGTTGACGATGACAGGGATGGGGCGACACATATTTCAGAAAGTATTCCAACGACGAAACCTTTGCGGAATTTTCTTCGCGAGTCCCTAAGGGCAAGGGTCCCACGCTTTCTCGTTACGTCTTCTAATCGAGGCTTTTGGAGTGCGTCCTCGAATTTTCTTTTCTTTTTCCGTCGTTTTCTCGACGATATCTCTTCGCTCTGCTCGCGTTTCACGGTAAACTTTGTACCGAGGGGTGCACTGAGTTCTTTAAAAAACTTCTATTCGTTCCTTCGGCGCCGGTGCCTCGAAATTCCCTCGAACAAGACAGAAAGAGACGCGGCCTCGGAGCCAGCGCGAACTTTTCATCACACGCCTGCCCACAGTTCTCTCTCTCTCTCTCTCTCTCTCTCTCTCTCTTTCTCTCTCTCTCTCTCTCTCTCTCTCTCTCTCTCATCTTTTTTCACCTTTTTCATCTTCGTTCGAAACAAATTGGCCCGTTTTCGTAAACTGCGTAATTAAATTAATCGGCGAATCGAAGCGCGAAGGATTGCAGAAAAAGTCGCTCTTGTCCAAATATTTCAGCTACATCCCCGCTATTTTTCTTTTGGAAAACACCCTTCCTTCCAACTCTATTCAGCCGTGTGCGCGTTCGATGTGTCGGCTGCAACGGTGCGAGCAATCCGGTGCATCCTGTGCAGCTGGGAGCGAAATTATCGTTACCAACTCGTTACGTAATTCCATCGAGCATGATTGATCTGCGACATCGCGTCAGCCGAAAGTTATCCCGCGGGAAAGCTTGGCTCCTCGTGTGCCTGGATGAAAAGCTGATAAAGGTTAAGAAGGGTGGAGAGAAAAAAACTGTAAACGCGCAAAGGGTGCTCGCCGATCCTCCTCTCGCATTTTCATATGAATTCGTATATCGAAACGCGTACGCGTGTCCGCTTCTCGCTGGATATACATACTTCGTGTCTGGAGAAAGGATCGCGGATACTAGAAAATGCCATGCGCGGTTCTCTGAAATATACAGAAGGGATGGCTATAAACTATAAACCTGCGGTCCGAAGTTTTCAATTACTTCGTTCGCTTTTTTATAGTCCACGTGCCACGTGTGGCCGGAAATATTTAAGCGGGATCCGCGAGTCCGGCTTTGGCCATGGCAACGCGTGAACGTAGAAGCAAGAAATTTTTCGCAAATCTTTTGCGAAAAGCACTGTTAACTTGTTAGCATCTCTAGACTCGGTCAGTCTTGGAAGGATCGCGAAAATTGAATTCCTCCGCGAGACGCGTTATTAAACCCTGCGAAAAAGCGAAGGATAGGAGGGGTAAAACGAACAGCGACTTGCAAGAATTTTCGCGATGCAATCTGCTACAGGGATCGTTTGTCGAAAAGTTTGCGCTTCGCGAACGAAATTAAACGGGGAAAAATCAAGGTCGAAAAACGAAGAACCAACGATTTCATAAATAGTAAAAGAGTAAATAGTAATAGTAAAAGAGTTGCACGTATACGTCTGCTAACTTTTATTTCGATCGAAAGCACCGGTCTACCACCTCGAGCACGGTTGCTTTTGGAATACTACACGGACCAAAGCGACCGCCTATTTTCACGAGGATCGATGTTCTCGTTTTGAGAAGAAACGACGCGCCTTGTTCTCTCCGCGAAACATCCAGCGGCGTTCCGGCATTAGAGAACATTGCGAGCACCGCATGTAATATTCAACTGTCTGGTCTCACGTGTCAACGGAAGCCTTCCCTTACCGAAACTTCCGCAAACTTGTACAATATTGCATTACACGTGGCCGCGTACCGCGTGCTTTCCGCGATCTGCATTTTGAGCAACTCGTCGCTGTTTCGCGAACCGCTGCCTGCTGCTTGCAGAAAAATCTGAATGTATCGAACGAGTGGTAATTTCAATTCACAGCTTGTACCACTTTTAGAGAATTTACGACGTCAAAGCGAAGGCGAAACAAGCTGTTCCGAGCACTCGATATCGATTTCCAACATCGAAACATTCGAAATATCGGCCAAGAGCAAATCTTATTTTCCGGTGTCAACTACTTTTTGCTCTAGAAATCGTGCTACCGCCGAGTGGGCTGAAACTTAGCTTTCAAAAAGCAACCGATCGTCGCTATAATTTCTCCGTTTGCGTACGTGCAAATTGTGACCACTTTTCCATAACCTATCCAAAAGTACGTGGACGGAAACGTAGACTCTTCCAGCTGAACAATGAGAACCGAAAACAACGTACGAGAGCAAATATTTCCTTCGTTACATACCATCGAGCAAATGTACGTCGAGTATTCGGAATAATTACCAACTTTCCTCAAACACGCGGTAACGTATGAAACTATTCGGCTTAATTTCCACCACAAACACGGGAGCACGTTTTGGCATCGAAGAAACGTTTATGTAAATTCCAACCCGCAAACGCTGGTAAAAAAGTTGTATACGCGACAAGCCTATCGTGAATTCGATGTCAAAGACCTCCATTCGATGTCGGTACCAAAGTTCCGAGAAACGAAATTCTTTGAATGGTCTTTGCCTTGCTCGACGAAAAACCAATCACCAATCCAACGACCATACACGATGACATATAGCGGTTGAAGATGTCCGTATCACGGGAGAGGTTACTATCAAAATAAATCAATGTCAAGAGAGAGAGAGAGAGAGAGCTGCGTCCTACATGTTTAAATTGGAGACCGTGAAATTAAATCTATCTTGACGGGTAGCCGTACGATTCGACGATCTTTGCGTCGCGAATGGATACGCGATGTCTGACCAACGGCTGACCGAATCTACTTGGCATTCGAGCGATGCGGCGGCACGACTGAATCTGCCGAGGTGTCTGATCGGGTATCGCCAGAATCTACTGCTCATCTTGGATCGCAACGAGGAGTGAGTTCTAGACGCGAGACGAGGAAATACTAAACACTTCCAGGCGTTTTTTTCGAGTCGACAAACGATACAAAGAAACGTTGATAGCCCCCCTTCCCTGCTAGTAACCAGTAAATACCCTACTTCACACGACCAAAAACCCTCCCTTCGGACTCATCGAAGGGGTTCTGAAAAATCTCTCAATCGGCTTCACCCTTGTAACTCGTGATCTTCACGGAAGGGTGCGGTGAATACGATAATCTTACATCCCCTTTGAGCCAATCCCCGGGTCTACCTTGTTGTCCATCAACGTTGCATTATTCGTTTAGCGATGTGAAATTTACGATCGACGAATTGACTGTTGTTATCTCGAGGTCGGTCAAATTTGCTGATTACGTGATCGATCGATTACAGCAAACGACTATTCGCGGCAAGAAACTTTCCATCGAATCACTAAAGCGAAGCTTCTTGTTTCCAAAAATCCTACACGGCAATTCGTGGTGCAGCCGTGTCGAGGGAAACGCAACAAAAGGAACTGGGAAACCGCGTTGGTGCAGATTCCCCAAATAATCCCCAGCAAACTTTTATAATCCAACCAAATTCTTGGCAGAGATTCCTGACGAAATAACGCAGAGGAAAAACGCGATCCCGGCGGTGAGGTAATATTCAGAAAAAATGCCAGGCTTTTCATCGAAATTCTTTTCGGCGGTGGCCAGGCACTGGGAACCTCCCGCGGGAGAAACGAATGGCCTCGGTGTTTTTGAAGCGCGCAAAAATCTGTCGGCTTTAGGCTCGCGTCCAAAACGCTTCGATTCGAAGTTTGCTAATTCGTGGCGATCGGCTGAGCCAATCGATCCGTTCGCGTCAGAATTAAACCGCTGCGTTCGGCAGATGTTTCACTAAAAATTGCAGCTCGACACTGGTATCACGATATTTTCAACAACGATTGCTCCTAACTCGTTGTTTTACTTACTTTTCGGCTGTGACGGACACCGACGGAAAACATTTTTTAAGTATTGAGGAATTTGAAGATAAACAATTAATTTTCGTCGATCTCACTTGCAGTCGAATCGCGATTGTTGTATCTTTCCTTTGCCTCGGGATTAATGTCGTTTTTTCCTTTCCTTCGATACCTCCAAATTGTATAACCTTCTACATGAACGAAGCAGCCTCCGTCGGTGGTGGTCGATCGTAACCAGGCCACAGTTTGTTCGCCTTGATGGAAGATCCGTGACACGGTAAACTGTCCCGGTTCTCGCGGTGCGGCAGTCCGAGGACGTTTCACGTGTAATCTGCAAATCAAACACTCGAACGTTTTCGGGCGCAACGTCGACGTGAAAAATCATGCTCTCCGACGGCCTCACGCAATTAAGCGATATCAATTATTGAAACAGCGAGCCAACTTGGGCTGTTTATATTCCACCGAACGTTCCAATTACCGGCTCTCGCTTCCGACGAGCAATCGTAGTTGGGTCGTTTCTTCTGGCCGATCGATCGCGAATTATGTAAATTTTATTTCCGCCGTAGATATAAATATCGTAAAGAAAATAATATAGAATACTAGATTAACGGCGACCAGCGCATTTTCGTTCTTACTCTTCGATCGAACTTTCCTTGAAAAATCCAGCGGTGAATCCCTCGTTTCACCCCCACGTTGTATCCAAAGCGGAATTAATTCGAAGAAGAAGAGTCGTCAAGGAAACGGCGTATCCATGCCATATGCGTCAAAGGTATCGACGAAACGACGTTCCCTTTCAATTTGCTGGGTTTCGATGAAGCGCGCGTTATCCTTCGGCATCAACACGTGGACGACGAACAATGCCGAGGAATAGGATGTTTGTACTTTACATCAATGTTTGCAATATTCGCATCTACCTGGGCTGGGCTATCTACATATATTAACTTGGACACACGGGTTGGGAGAAAGTGCTCGCGCTTGTATACGTGCGAGCAGAATGTCGGGAAAATGATGTATCGCGAGGCGACTCCCTCGTTGTAGACGAGAAACGAATGATAGAATTCTGACAAGAACGTAAAACGAAGCTGTCGGGTATTTCGTGACCAGAAATCCACTCTGTTTTCGAGCCGAATCGACGTATCGAAGCTGGTCGTCGACCCGTTCGACGAAGAATTCCGCACGCCGACGAGAAACGGACAGTACCAGAGAAAATTAAGCTCAAAGGAGCATAATCGACCTACGGATAAACTGTCAAGTTTGATCATACGTGAGCGAATGAAAAAAAATTTGGAAAAATTTAGCGACAATCGAGTTCGGCCTCGTTATGCGTTCGACCGCGCACCGGAAAATTGCTCGACTCGCGGAGAAAAACAAACGTGAAAAGCACGGTGGCTTTGTCGTTGCAGTTTCAATTTACTTCGTAACTCGGCAATCGACTCCTACTCCGGTACTTCCTGCCTTACACAACAGGAAAAAAGGAAGGACGAGCGAACAACGCCGACGCGCCGGGAAATTTCAATAATCTCACGCGAGGCTCCCGTCGATTAACGATTTCGCAGCCTGTTTCGCTTCTCCTCGGCGGTAAAAGTTAGAGGCTTCTCCGAGGCAGAGGACGCGACAAAGATCGAACGACTACGTTTTAGATGAAACGAGAAGTTGCTTTCTTTTTTATAAATGTATTTACGCGCTGCATACCCAAACTTTTCAGGCATGTAATTCTACCGTCATTAATCTCTATAGAATCACGGTTGTCACATTTCCAAGATGGTGTAACGCGTTAATTACACGTTGCGTTTGAGGAAGAATTAGATCGAGTTCGTTTGTTTCGCGTTCGCGAAGAAGCTGGAATGCTCCGACGGGGAACCCTTTCGCCGACCTAAGCATACCAGAAAAGGGGCGCGGGTTAATTTTCCAGCAGCCGGAAGAACGGGTCGGAGGGTTGCGTTTGAGCGTCACAAGGACAGAGTGTGTTCTTTAAAGCTTCGGTTCTCGCTGAAGGTTCGCCCCGAAAAGTCAAAGCCCACTGCGAGTAAAAGGGCTTTCACCGAACGCTAAAACTAAAAGGGACGCGAAGGGAAGCCTCAATTTTCGCTCGGTCGGCTCCAACGTTCCGAGGGATTTCATCTCGCGTCTCGTTGTTCGATCAGCTGACCGGAAACGCATCGGAATCGATCACGGAGAAGACTAGCTGTCCCTTCCTCGACGCTCCAAACTTTCGGTTTTCATCGACCCTTGGTCCTCTTTTCCGCGTCGCTCGCTTTGTCATATTTTTCGACGCTGCCGTTCCGCTGCCGTTCCGCTGCCGTTCCCGCTGCGTCAAGGGAATTCCGTTCGACGAGGGGGATCTTCGTCGACTGGACGCTCGGAAGAAATGGACCGAATCGTCGACACAGCGAAAAAAATCCTCACGACGAACCCTATTCTCTAGTCGCCGATCAAACTATTAGAAGCATCGCATAATTTTCGTTACTCGGCGAGTCTAAAAAAATCCATTTCTATCATCGATGCCTTTATAACAGGTAAACTATGCGGTAGACGTGGAAGACGCTTATCGGAATGGAACGGGGCGAACGGAACCGTCGAACGCCGAGTCTCACGGTGAAGTTTAAACCGCCACGCGTGCAACGAACTGGTGGCAAAGAATTTACGGAATCCCATAGGCATTCGACGATACAGCTTCCGCAGCCAATGAATGGCCCATCGCTGCCAACTTCCGAAGGAAGGTATTGCAGGTATTCGCGCGCGCGAGACGAGTTAAAACCGCAAATCGGTTAAAACCACGCTGACACAGTTTATACTCTCGTTCGGAGCGTCGGCGTCGACATCGAGGTGAACGTCATTGCGTTTGAAATGTCGAAGAATCGCCGAGAAAATCTGGAAAATGTGCTGGCAAGGCTTACGCCGAGCGTCAAATAAATCGATACCGAGGCCAGCGTCACGCTCGATGCGAATTCTGTGCCGATTAATGGACCGAGATTGATTCGACTTTCCCCGGTTTCATCGATTCTCGAACGAATCTACTTCCCGTGCTTATCGGGATTTGATTTCTGACTTTCCGGTACGATGAATAAGCGACACTCGCGGAAAGCTGGAAACAGGAATCGTAAGTGGAATCAAATACAGATTTCGCCTGTACGGCTCGCAGGGATCGCAGTCACCGGATCGATCGTACCCGATGGAAGGAAAGTTCGTGTAAAATGAATTGTATAACGATCGATGGACCGAAACTACACCGATAAAGCGTAAGAAAGGAAAAAGTAATCCGCGTTATAATCGAGAGCAGTGATTCGACGAACGGAACGGCTTTAAAGCCGCATGTCCGCGTTATTATCGCCGACGAACAATTCGCCTTGGTGGTAGGCCCTGCTAAATCAGAATCGAATCTTCCGAACCAATCGCAATACCCATTAACGCGCTGGAACTCGGAGAGGATGCCGATGATCGCGGTGATGGCGGTCGCGTTGCGGTCGTTGACGACCAATCGCGCTCTCGACGTCCCCTACGCTCGTGTTCCTGGCAAAATCCAAAGGACTATCGACGGATAGACGAGAGAAACTGCGAACGGCTCGATGTCGATCCGATTTTTCGACAGGAAGGAGCGATAGAAAATTATCGGACGCGTTACGAATCGTTTACGTGACAGAGTTGTGCAGAGATTTCTTTGCGATTACATTTGTAATAGTCGCTCTCAAAATGAACGGACGGAAATAGGTCGTTGCCATCGGTTCTCCTATCTGTGTTAAGTCTCCGGTGAGTCTTCCGAATGTTGGAAACCTAAAGTACCGAAGCAAAAAGAATTCCACCCGGTCAACTGCAGATGGCACAGACTTGACTGTGTTACAAACGATGATTGCGAAGAATTTTTTGCGTCGAAAGAAGACCAACGAAAGCCAAGACCGGAATAGTCCACTTCAAAGGATCGAAGCTACCAAACGGATCGCTGTCGCGGTTTTTCCATTCGGTGCTCTCGAGTCTTTTAAGCGTTAGATATAGTTTTGTTCAAAAGTATCGTTCGCCTCGAAGGAAGAACGGTTTTATCACGGAATGGTTATTCGGATAATTATGATGGCTCTATATCTAGTCGAAGATCCCTTTGAACCGTTCCGTAGTCCAACTATCTACAGGCTGTATCGTTCCGTCGCACGAGTGCTGCCACTTCAGCTCTTCAGCCGTGCCGAGGCGTGGGCTTAAAGCACCATCCAAAGAAAATATTAGGGTCGCCTGTCACCCCCGTATGAGCTCTCCAGTGTCCCCGGTTCGCCTTAAGCATCGGTGTCGCGAACATTTACATGCCTTCGCCTTTCTACCTGCCTTCCTCTCGGCACCCCTTTCCGTTCTGTCTTTTAAAGCTGACGGAGGATCAGCTCGGTGCCGAGCCGAGTCGAGCAACTCGAGTGATAAATTGTAATTGAAAGCCCCGAGGAGTTACGTCGCCGAAGGAAAAATGCCGTGGCAGAATTGTATATGTAATCCGATAGACCTCTAACGGGAGGATCTTCGAGACGATGCTTTTTAAACGTTTCTCGTTTCGTTGAATTCGTTAGTCTCCGTTACGCGCTTTCTCGTTTAAAAATTAGCTCGACTACACTTCAACCGCAACGCAAGTTGCTTTTTAATTCCGTGTAAAATATCAAACGTTTGTCGCGAAGAAACGCGAACGAAAAGATTTCGAATAAACGACAGACAGTACGGCGCGGCGCGGCGCGGCGTCCAGAATCCGCCGCGAATGTTTACTGGACTCGAGGAGAGGACTTCCGTTCGCAGAATCGAAGGGAATTTAGGCGGGAAACGCGGTTTGGCCGATGGATTGTTTGATTTATCGTGGGATGCGCGAAAACAAGAGCCGTGCCAATATTAATCCGGAGGGAGTTTGCTTGACTGCGTCGTCTAGGCGGTCGCTGTTTGTTCGAAAACCGGTCGAGAAATCATCGGGGCCAGCAGTTTCGCAAGTGGGTCATAGTAACGCGGCCAGATCGACGATTTTCCTTGCAATTCCTCGCGCCGAAATCGGGAGATCTCGTATTAGCTGGCTGCCTGGATACGATTCCGAGCCGAAATGGAGTCTCACGCTTGGCTGCTCGACCGTCGAGCTCCGCTGTTAGCTACGAGGCTGATCTCTTCGGCTTTATTGGCTCCCCTCTCCTTCATCGCCTTCTTTTTTCGTCGAGATGCGAAGAAAGCATCGTTCCACTTGCAATTACTCGTCCAACCAGTCATCGAATTTTGCATTTGCCCGAAAACGATGCCGGCTATCGAACGAGAACCGTCCGATTCGCTGTAACGGCACAGATCGAAACGTAATCTTCGAGACACGCCCCGGGGTATCGCAAACTTTAACTTTCCTAAGGGAACGTTTTAATTTTCTACGAATTGTTCTAGAAAATTGTTCGAGATATACGCCTACGATCGTTCGTCGAGAACACCTCCCGATTTCGAACCTTCGTCCGGGCCTTGAAATAACTAATGATCGATCCATGTACTTATTCGGCAGTCCAAGTTTAAAAGTTCTCCGATCAATTTTCGAAGAAATTGTTCGACGTTTAAACATCGACTCCCCGAAGCTTTCAATTTCCAATGGGCACGAAAGTCGTTTCTACGATGCTTAGAGGTACAGAAAGAGGTTAAGGAGAAATCACGAATTAAATTGTACGATGTGGGCCAGATCACCGGCTTCTCGATAACGCAACACGATTCTCCGCAGGAAACCCCGAGAATTTCTTGGAAAGTTCGGCGGCTGAGACGACCGCGATTTCTGCTCGGTACGTTTGACAGAGTAACGACCGTTCGCGCTATATTCTCCGAGGCAATATTGCTGGAAGCACTTTCCGATATCGATTAATGGTTTAATTCGGCTACACTGCCAGCGGACCAGCTGGGAAAGGTATCGAATCGGTTTGGATCACTGAAGGCAAAAAGGAACATCGAGTCTGCAGTTTGAATAAATAATTAACCAATCGCTTTTAGAGTAATCTGTATCGCGTACAGCCATATCCGTTTTCTAAAAATCGTTTATACGAGTCATTCGATTCGATGAAAGAATGTATGGAAACGCCGAGACTCGAAGCACGAAACGTAAACAATAATTACGATGAATACCTGAGGCGAGAACTTTTTTTTGGAAATAGCCGTTGATTCGTCTGAAATCGAGTCTCCGAAATTCTATTTAAAAGAGAAAAATGTGCGCGTTAACAGGTTACACAGGTACGCGACAATAATTTTCCGTTGGCAGCGACATGCGATAGTTCCGAGCTAGGTTTAATTAGCGAGAGAAAGGAAATACGTTCACGAGGAAGGAGAAACGTCAAGGGGGTCGACAGTAAACTTTCGGGTGTGGTCACAGAATCGCAGCCAATTTTACAGAAAGACGATTTCTCTCCTAGCTAACCTTAACTCGACCTCTTCTACTGCGCTTACAACTAAACGCTGCGTTGTTCCCAATGGACTCGCGTTACTTTTGTCCTTTCGTTGTACACGTGTTCGGCACAGTAAAAATAAGTAATAGGTCCCGAGTATCTTAAGTTTTAAAAGTATCGTTGAGCGAAACCGTGGGTATGCCTTGAGAAATAAATAAAATAGGCGTCGCGCAGCTATAACGTAACTGAAACTACGAAACCCTCAACGTAGCCGTTCGAAAACGTTTAAAACGAAACGATAACCGTTCTCGAGAAGTCTCGAGGTTCCGCGGCGGTTAGGCCGAATAAAATATTCCTGAGCGGCGAGTCGTTCCTTTTCTAAGCGCTCTCGCGGCGTTTCTATTCAGCCGATTTTGTCTTCGTTACCAGAGCTCTGTTCACCAGCTAGAACACAGCCGCCTCATGAAACATTTCCCGGGCGAAACGTCGGCCAGGGTTTACGGGCTTGGGCTCGATAAACGCGCGCGCGCAGCGCCGTCCGTGAGCGAACACCTCGGCCCTTTAGGGCCGTCCGTAAAACCGGCCTGCGTTAGTTACACCACGTGAACATAAAAAATGCACCGAACCTGCATTGTCCTTTCTCGTGCTCGTCGCTAGGTTATCGTTCGGGCTGCTCGACCGGCTAACGGCCCGCCAAGATAAGCAGCAAGGAACAACGGAAACCGCCTGATTTCAACAAGCGTCGCGCCGTACCTGCACGCCTGCAGTTTTTCCTTATCGGAAAATTCTGTGAGTCGTGGCTGTGGATTTACGACATTCTATTCGAATTAGGAGACAAAATTAAGCAAATATTTATCAACGAGAACTAAACGTTCGCAAACGATAATAATAACATCTATGGCGCTGAATCTCTGCGAACGTGGAATTCCAATCTGCATAGAGAAGCACGGTCGTAAGAATCCTCGAATGCTCGAGCAATTTAGTCCGAAAGCAACGGCGATAAACAATTTTTTCTTTCGCTGGCAACAATCACTCGCGACTCGTGACTCGCCACGATCCACGGCAATTCAAAGTAATCCCCCGGCCAGAAAAACTCCATTTCCCCAAATTCACAAGATTCGCGTTATATCCGCGTATAATGATCCCACCTAATGTTATTCATGAGGAAGTTGATCGACCTATAATAAGTTTTCCTCGAAGATACCACAACTGTGTCGGCCTGGTAAGGATCGGGAGCCATAGAGTCGCAGGGAAGCGAACGCGGTAGGATCGCTCGATCGAGTTACTCTGCTCCTGGCTCCGCCATATTGGAGGCAGCAAAACTTAATAAAGCCGATTGGTAAATTGCCACGGAGAACTACGGCTTGGAAGGGACTCCCTCGATCCTCTGCCAACACCTGCGTACAAACACAACCCCTCCAAGTTCGTCCGGGTCGAGGAGAAAAGTGGGAGAGCTCGTCGACACAGAGAGGTTCGGTGGCGTTTACCCTGATTCTCGGTAATTAGCGGTCCACGCGTAATCGAGTTTTGATCTTTTTTGCGTAACAGCTAGGTATACGAGCGGTGATTAGTTCCGTCGAGGGGACTGCGAGCTCCTGTTTGATGTTGAGTCGCGTTCATGGGGTTCGGTTTCTTTGAACTTGGTCAGAGGGACCACTGGGTAAGAGTAAGTTTAGGGATGTTCTGTTTGGATATCGGGTAATCAGGACTTTGCGACTACGCGGTTTGCGTTCCAGCGACTTTCGAGCTCGTAAATAGCGATACTCGTAAATACTGTTAAAATTACCAGACGCTCTCTCGAAAACTATTCGATTTAATACAATTCAAAATAATTCCAGCAAGAACGTTTTTCGACTTACTTTCATTGGTAAGAGGGCGTTGTTTCGTTAAAATTTACCCGCAGACTCCGTAGGTATAAACGCTAGCTCCCGAAACTCTCTGTATACCGTAAGCCTAGGAGCAGCAGCGTCGTCTCATCGGCTTCAACCCATTGGGAAATCATCCCTTAGGCCTTCGACTCGAGCCAGCCACCCAACCCTCCCTGAAGATACGCGAATTGCTCCTCCAGCCGTACTCGCCCTTCGGCGATTGATACGCGGAGCTTAAATTATACATGGGCCTAATCCCCGACGCGCCTTAGGCGGCTCTGGGACACGGATCCGCCTCAGACCCGTGCTATCATGCGAACACCGACCTCTCCGATCCGTTGAGCCGTCATTTTTACGTCCGCGCCAAGGAACTCCCATCTGATGTTTTTATACTCGTATAATTTGTATAGACTGTTCGTGAATAATAATGGGATTTTACCCGTTGGCTAAATAATCGAATAAATTTGAATTCGAATCAGTTTCGATGAATGTTACCAGCAGCCAGCAGGTGACTCTCCATCGTTCGATATTAAATCTCACTGGTAAAATATTGACGTAGCGGCGAGGATACTCGTGCCAAGTAACGCGTAAGTTTGGACTTTGTTCACGATTATCGTAATCCTGGCAAACGACCGTCGGTACTCCGCGGTACTTCATCAAAGAGACTGTATTCAACCGAAAACCGCAGGATACACTACGACCGCCCGAAAGGAGGGCTCCCCGAGGACATCAAACCCATAGGCAAACGGGAAACTTTGCCACACATCGCCGGATCGTCCAATAATACTCCGTAACGCGTTACTAAAAAAGATAAATTTATTATCTGTAAACGCGAAAGCAAACATTTCTTTCCTTTTTAAAATGTACGGATAAAGAATCGCAAGTTGGATTTGTGTTAAACGATTCGATTGCGACGAAACTGATCGTTGGCGTTGTTTCGAAACGATTCCATCGGCCAGCTCGTGTTCGTTCGTTTCTGGTAGATTTGTTTCGCTAGTTCGTGGTCTCGATGACGGAACTGTGTCCTACATCCGTGGGAATTGGCTGGTTGTTTGAAAGTTGTACGTTACAAAGGACCGGACGACGGTAAAAGGCTCGCGTGGTTCGGCGAGCGTTGTCTGGGATTTTTCCGTATAACCCGCGGGCATGGTAAGCGCGAGAAGTGGTATAGGACGACGCGTGGTCAGACATCGACTACTATTCGCACCTTGGATGAAAATTATATTAAATTTGAATTTTGAATTTTGGAACGGCGCGATCGATTCTTCTTCTTCTTCTTCTTCTTCTTCTTCTTTGAGAGGTAACGAGTAAGTAAATCCATCTAATGTGTCGTTCAGCGAATGTCTCGAGTCGAGTAACGAGAGTTAGAATTGCTAGCGATATCCCGAGGCCAAATTGAACCCCGAGGCTCGACAGCTCGGCAGAAATTACGACCGGTGACATTTTCTACGTAATTTATCAGCCAGGAGGTGGGCGTCCGCGATGCCTCGAGCAGCTCGAGTTCGGCGTCGCGTCGTCAGAGTTGCTCGAAGACGGTGAAACCTTCAGGCGGCAAGTGAGACGTCGTCGACGTCGTACGGCGTAATTCGAGAGTTCGGCCAATCCCTCTGCCGTGAAAATCTTTACTCGTCTGTTCGCTACGATGACTGACGATGCGTCGATCGGACGTATAGTATAGTTCTTGCCGCTTCCAGCCCGGGATTCGACGTTACCGTACGTCGAAGGAACGGGCCTCATCCGTTACTTCCGTCGACCTTCGCGTTCGACACCGCGTTGACGGACGTTGAGTTAATTTCGCTGGCGCCTCGCAAATCGATAGTGGCAATCGTTCTCCGTTCCACCAAGTTGCCGTCCGCCGTTGAACGACGTTTGCCGAGATTCAACATTTTCAAGCATGATTATTGGGTAAATACGAACGTCGTGTCTGAAGCGACCCTGCCCTCATGTCGATATGTGGATTTATAGGATTTTGCGAATTCGGTGGAACGTTCACGTTTTCTGACTTTTCGATTTAACAATTCCTACCGCTACGAACAAGACAACCGCGTGTAGATTACGAAAAGTGATGGATTCGACGTGAAATGATCCAGAGAAAAATGAATTCCAAAATTCTTATAGTCGCGTGGATTCGTCAAAGGGACCCTTCATCCGCTGCAGTCCGAAACCGGAAATATCCTTCCTTTGGAACGGGATCCGATGGTTAATTGGATTCTGATACAGTATCGCGGCGACGATTCTACGATGAACGATAACGCATCGATCTCGAGGCTCGTGAATTCGGTATCAGTATCGTAAGTTAAGACTGTTAGGTATAGATTCCGCAGATCTCTCCACCAAATAGACTCTCCCAATGGATATCCATACCAAAGTGCATCCGTTTGAATTTCGATTAAACGGACCACCGAAATCACGAGGAGAGAAGACCGCCGCCGCGCGCGCGCGGGGAACACATCTTCGATTATAACTTTAAATTAATTCCATTAAGTTCGTAGCGCGATTACACATCGCAACGCATTCTTAGATCAGGATAATTAAGTTGTTTCCTCGCGCGAATACAAGCCACGGTTAGTTCCAAGTTTTTGTTTAGAATAGCCTAGAGTGAGACTGGTTTAACGTCGCAGCCGTTTCCACGAGAACAAACGATGCCTTTGGTATTCCGGGCACTCGTTTTTAGAAAAACACCGTCCACCGAATGCTATTAGATTTGCCGATAGAAAGCAAACTTCTCCCGAATTTTCGATTAACCGAATTATCAAAATCACGTGGGTTGTGGCGGCGCGCGCAACGGCACGGATCGGAAGTTTAAATTAGTTTTGTCGAGTTTGCCGGGCGCAGGCTAACGTCAACGCGACGAACTAAACCTTAATGTGGCGGCCATGATTTTGAATTATTGGATGTACATAATTCCCCGGTGACGGATGCTGGAGTGGACGGAGACCGCCGCTGCTGTTGCTCGCTCGGTCTCTCTTAACGGATACACATCGAACTACATCCCCCTCAATTTCGATTAAGTGCTCCATCAAAATGGCAACCCTCGAGAGCAAACAGCTAGAGGGCAACGTCTCCGTCGCGCCTTGTAATTGGTCACTTCGCTCCCGCCGCGCCACGCTGGACCCCGAAGTTCACCGATTTCGACGTCGTTAATTACGACTCGTGATTGCGATTTTTAGATCGATCGAACGAAAGAACGACAAATATTTTTCGATCGATGACAACGAATACGAGTCAAGAAATGGAAAGTACGGGGTCTTCCAGTCATCGATCGCGGTTCTCTCTGAGGCGCAGCCACTTCGCCGGCAGTTTGGAAATAAATCAGTCACGTTGCGTACTCCGAAGCGACGCAAGACACCCCGGCGACGAGGGTGGAAGACGACCGAAAGAAGGGAAGAAAGAAGTACGGGCGTACTTTCGAGCCTCTCGATTTTCCTGGTCTTTTTACGGTGTACCGCAACGACGAGTCGGTCGGGTATTTCGAAAACTCAAAGGGAATCTCAGACCGCGCCGACCTGCACACCCTTTCAGACGTTTCTCAAACTCCGCGGTAAGTTCTGATTTACGATCGTCCATCGACCTTCTTGCCTCTTCTGCTGCCTACCACCGCACCTCGAATACAAATCTCGAGAAATGTATACCGTATATGCCCTTCGGAAGAATTATTTACCTTGCTCGGATATTACCTTGAACCTTCCGCCTTCGGTGTATGTTACGTTTAAAACAACTATTCACCCAAGAGAATCTTAACGCGAGATCGAAGCATTTAAAGAAGAAACGACAGAAGAAAAAGAAAAGAAAACGCCAAGATTCTTCCAGATTGGCATGCTTCTAATTTTTTCGAGTTTCTTTCTTGATTGCAACACCTCGTTCCATCAAGGAGAACCAAGTTCTTTCTACGAGAGATTCGAGAGGTGCTACGCTCGACCGACGATCCAGAGTCTCGCTACGAACGGCAGATACTCACAAGCGTTTCCTTCTCGAAAACCAGTTCGGAATCAGTCGCCGTAAATACTCGCGTAGATTAAATCCCGCTGGGTGGCGGGTTCCCATTCGACACCCATCGACCGTAACGTGTGGTTAGATTTGCTTTCGCGTAACGTTCCTTTGCTTCAGGGGTGCGCAACTTAAATGTTCTCGCAAACCGAATCAATCGTAGTCGTAATTGAGCGGGCTTTCGTCAAAAACGTTGATTTTTCCAAGGAAAAATGAAATCGATGCATGATATTCGCTTCGTTTAAGATAGCTTGCAACAATCACAGACACTCTGTTCGTTTAGCGTGTTGCGCATCCCTGTTGCACCGGGTACCGGAATCGGAGTATGTATACAGAATTCGCGAACAACTCTATGGTCATAAGATGCAGCTAGGGCCGGCCTGTAATTATTTCTTCGATAAATATTCTCTCTGTCGTCGTCGTCGGTTGGCCAGCTCGCTCGCTTGTTTCGCTTTTATTAAACTCGTGCTGTTTCGCCGTCTCTGTCGATTCACCCCACCCTCCCCCCTCCCCCAGCCGCAAGATTTTAATAAAAGCCGATATTAAAGGTATTAAGTGCGGAGCCGTCGCGAAACTCCCTGAGCACAAAGCCGCGATTTCTTTCGTTTAACTTTCTACCGTCGCTTCTCCGGTCGAGTCCTCGATCGAATTACGGCTGATCGATTCCGCGAAGGAACGCAACGAAACTTTTCAACTAGGAGTATTCCGCAACAGCGTTGCCAATTTTTTTTTTTTTTATTCGTGACGATCCAAGACGAGATCGACCCGCGCTGAAGCGACAGACCCATCGTATACTTCGCCGATCGCCAAGAAAGTTGCACCAGATGTATCCAGCTTTCCGGAGTCTATCAAAATATCATCAATCTTCCTCTGGGTAGACAATTTTAAAATAACCATCAGGCGCAGACGAAACAACGAGCTTCCGAACGCACAGCGGCCGTATCCACCCCTTTCCATACATATAGGCCGCCACTAGGGTGTAAGGGGAACGTCGATTCGAGGGCGAACAGGATATCCCGAAAAAAAGGTCGGACACTCTCTTCCTTCTTCTCAGACCCAAAATACGATCGAGAAATCGTAGCCACGGGTGAACGATAAAATCTGCTCCTTTTTGCCTATCCTCGGTCAAGGTACCTCTCCCTTGCTTGTAAATCTTCGCCTGATGTCTTACTTGCTTCGATTGCGCGTCGTTAATATCAGGTTTGAGAGACGCAAACCTTTCGTATACGCCAATACAAGAAAAAGCAACGAAATAAAATTCTCGAAATAATATTACGCGCGTGATCCCTTTCGTAAGATATGTTCGTTCTTGTAAACGCGATTTTACGTCTATTCCTGAAACGGACGTGTTCGGCCATGCCCACGGTTGCAGTGAAATGTTTAAGTAGATTACGCCGTGGTTGGTCAGACGTCGGTTCCCAAAGCATCGCAGGATTCGCAGGTACGGTGGCAGAGTTTGGTACGTCAAAGTAGATGCGGGCATTCATAGTATAGTGGCTCAGAATTGCCGAGGCGTTCTACGTGAAATTCGACCAAGTTTAATCGTTAATTGTCGGTACGTATGGAGTAAATCGGTGAACGATAAATATTACGATTTTTGCTCGAATATACCAAAAAGTAAAAAAAATCGAAAAGTAAAAATGATCTCGGCGTCGAACGTTTCGCAAATGTTCTTCTTCGGTTGAACGCGTCAAAGTAGATACAGACGCTCGTAGACGATCGCGGCGTTACACGATGTACGAGTTATCATCGTTTGCATTACCTACGGCAGCGCGGATACGGTAAAGCGTTTTCAAGGGAACAATTCCAGTCCTCGAAGATCAAGAGCCCCGTTAATTCCCCCATGAACATCCCGATTAGAAACTAAACGCCACGGTCTGTGTACACTCGCTTCCCGTTAATGATTCGGTTACAAAGCCTGTCGGTGGATCCGCAGCTCAGACAGAACGCATGCTATCCACCTGCGCCCTCTTGGATCAACGGCTCTGCGCGTTCGACGTGCAACGAGAAGATCTCCCGATAGAAACCCACGGAGCTCCAACTAGACAGGCCGGATCACGAACGAACGCAGACACGAGTGGATGAAGAACGATCGGGAGCTCGAAGAATTTTGAACTCTTTTGAGAGGATTCCAAGACGAAAGACTGGAGAAAAACGGTCGAGCTGTACGGGTGCTATCGATCGGACGGACGGAAACAGTGATCAACGTTGAAGCGGATGCTGAAAGAACGACCAAGGAGAGATGCTTGGATTCGGAAGAGATCAGAGGATGACCGAAGAAAAAAGGAGGAATTTCGGGACCGGAATCGGTCGGTTGAAGATGATCGTCGAAAACTCAGACGAACGGCTAAAGACCGGTGAAGAATTCTACGTTGTAGAAAAGATCGAGAAACGAGAAATCAAAGAAACCACGGAAGAGTCTCGGGGATCGGTTGAGGAGATGCGACGGGACCAGGGATTCGAAATCCCGCAGCGTTCGATATCCCTTCGTTGATTCCAACGGTGTCTCTCCAATTTGTTCTGTCTACACATACATCCGTTTGTCGATGACTGTTCTCTCGCGCTTCGTTGCTGTTTCGGATCAAAGAACGCGAAAGGTTTGTCCTTGAATTTTTATTTTTTTTCTTTGCGAAGACTAAATGAGTTTTATATACAAGTCTACCCTAACAGAAGTCTGTGTAAAAAAGTCCACTATATTCGAATACTCTCGTTCGTAATCTCGTTCTCTCTTTCTCCAGAAGATTCTCTTTTCCTATAAATTTCGCTCGTGTGTACGCGTCACGGTGTTTCGACCACCGCCCCCCCCCCCCCCCGTACCTCCCTTTTCGGACCGTTCTATCTGAGAGCTGTCGTCATAAATTTTCATCGGCGTTCCGCGCGCACGCGAGTGTCAAGGCCAAATAATTTATTCCCTCGCCACCCTCGAGATCCATCCGGCTGTCCAGCCAGCCCGATGCTCGGCCAATTGTTATGCAGATTGAAGTAACACTAGCCGGCAGTTACCGTTGCAATTTCAGCGATACTTAGCTGGATGAAGTCGCCTGATTCGAGCCGACCCGTAAATAATGTCGTTTCCTGCTCTGCGAGCAACCCCCACCCTCCCAGTCCCGGGCTAGATAATACCGATTGAGCTGATCAGAGCTACGATCGATGTTGGAACGTCGACCGAACCCGTCGATTCGATTCGAAAAAAACTTTTAACGAGAAATTATCGTAATCGCGGTTGCTCAACCTAATATCAATTATTCCGAAACGATCGTTATCATGGAATTTGCTCTAATTAGTTAGCTATTCAAATTTTGCAAACAAACTTGCCGCAATGCGATCAGCGGTTGAATTGTCTTAAGCCTAGAGGGCATCGTCGATGCGAGTCACGTTCCACCGCTAATTACCAGGATGCTTATTGTTAATCGGCACAAAGACACTCCGACATCAAGGACACGAGACTCCATTGTCGCGAACGTGTAATATCTGGCTAGCGTTAATTATCGTCGCGTTAGCGAAGTGCCAAAGCATATATCGATTTCCGCATCTACAATGTATCGTTACGAATCGACCATTCTTGACCAATTGACCGCATCTCGTTACAATGTAACGCGTAATTCGATTAATCGTTCTACATTACTAAACGAATAACTCGGAAACGATTTGTTCGAAAGTAATACAAGTATCTCGCGATCGGGTTCAACGCCGTCGCCTGTCACCAGCGACTACCTTGAATTACAAAGCGCCAAGGAATCGCGAAAAATTTTCTCCTTGTCGCCATGGTAGTGAGAAGAAGATAAAAAAAGAAACCCGTCCGACGGTAAATGAGACGTTTATCTGGACTTCGGCCAGCTCTGCTTTCTCCGAAGTGTCGTTTTAAGGGACACGAAATAATCTCTGACCGCGGTTAGTCGGGGATCGAACACTTTTTCTACGGAACGATCTCTGGCCCGAAACTTGGCTGGTCTGTCCGCTCGCGTAATTCGCGTAATCCGACGAAAGTCGTCGTTAATCTTTGTCCTTTCTCGAATCTTTTCTCGTTCCTTCCCGAAACGAGATTCGATCGGGACGCATCGAGCTCTGCCTCGCTAGAGGGTTAATTTGACGGTTGCCAGCAGCTTTTAAACCGGTGGGATTAACCAAGAGCGACGAGCGCTAATAAAAGCATGTCACGTCGCGATAGCCTAAACGCGAAACACATCCTTCTTGCCGGGTTGTAATTAGCGTTGCCTCGGTTCGACGTTAACGCCGGGTTGATCGATACAGTCAACCTGGTCTCGCGACTGGAACGTCTTGCAATGCACTCACGCCATTTACATAATTACATCTAGCTCGCCTGGACGCTCGGAGACTACACTTTTCCGTCGATCGATTTCGAAGAAACGAAAGCAATTCTAATTTCACTTAAGGCCGACAACGCTGTTCGCGACGTGGCAAATATTTGCCGACTATCGGCTGAATATTCCAAGATCGATTAAGACCGATCGATCCTCGAGCTAGGGCGGTGGTTTAGAGTTAATAGACGACGAAAGAGTCATCGGAAAGCTGTTACAAGTTCCAGCTTGATTTAATAACGAAAATTTCAATTGGCCGAGAGTCGTTCGCATCGAAGCGTCGTCGGTTCTACTACAGTCTTCTACTAGGACCTTATTAGAGCGTCTCGTACCGCGACCTGGTCGTAACGTAACGTTACAGCGAATTTTGTGCTGTAATTGTCAAGAAATCTCGCAAGCGAATGGCATCCGGTCGCACCATCCCGCGCGTCGTAGCTGTTCAACGAGCACCTTGTTGCATTCCGTGCACACGTAGGCGCACATCAAGGGGAAGGAAGGAACATTTCGGTATGCAAGGGGACGTTTAATTTAATTGCCGCACGAAATTCCAACGAGGTCGGAATTACCCTCTGTCGTCGCACCGTCCTACCGGTTTTCGCACGTCATCATTTCAGCGACGCGATCCTTCGGATTGTTTCTATCCAGATGTAACTGCACCTAGGGTCGCGACTCGTCTTCGCGAACGCGGAAAGTTTCTTCTTGCGAAAAGCTCGAGAGGACGAGAACGAGAACGAGAACTACGAGAATTTGCTCCGTCTTTTCCCACCACCCTGGGCTCTTCTCGATGCTCGTTTCTCGCGTTCGAGGATAACAGCATCGGCTTTACGCGCTATCACCGGGAAACGAGAATAGAATTTCAATTTCCTCGTTTCCTCTGTTTATCATCCTTCCTTGTTCTTAGGGTATCGCTAAACGCTGGCTTAGCGATTGCGCTTGCAACGCGTTACTTTCGAGGGACAAAAATATTCGCTTCCATTCGCTTAGCAGTTTCTGTTGTCGAATCATTCCCAGCTCGCTCGACGCGGGTACCATCGCCGAGGACCACCCCGATTACGAATCCCTCGACTGAAAATAGTTTCGCTGTAGGCTTCCCGGGGCAGTTGCGGTTCACTTGGGGGACATTACTGAAATTGGTATCCGTAATTGCGTCTGCGCATGGGTTGGGAATAATTGGATTCGCTTCGCTTGCAGGTAGGCCGAGTAAAAAGCGACAGGAATTTTTCTCGTCTGCTCGAAAAGGTAGAGAAATACCGACGTCGACGCTGGCGTTGCAAACGCACGTTTCCCTTGGCTTCCCGACGGACCCTTGTTCCAGAGAACGTTGCCGTGGCCCAGCGGCGGTAAGATCTAATTTACCAGGAGTTAAATAATTTAATGGCTCGTTTCCCTGCGGTCCTTGGCCGTAACACGCCTTTTGTTTATAGGTCAGCCTGTGCTGAAGTTTGAAGCTGGCGAAATTTTGATGCGTTTCTCGGCGCATGGTAAATCTCTTATTTTATTTCGTACCGAGTGGCTCCGGAACGAAAGGAAAAAAGAGTGCTGAAAAAAATGAGGAACGAATCGTTAATTTTAAACGCGAGCTTTATACCGGTTTTACGGCAGCTGCCCTCCACCAGCCAAAGGAACTAGCCTTGTTTCCAGGTCCGGGTTTCCATCAACGTTTCCCGCCTTTCTCACCGCCGAGGGCGAACAAGTTGTAGTTTATGTATATATTACGTATAATACGAGATAAACGTAATCCTTAATTTTTTTCATCGGAACGCAACGATCGCAGTCTCGAGTTTAAAACGGTACGCGTACAAATATTCGTAAATATTACGAGGTTGGAAAACGTTACATCTTGCTAGTCTTATTTCAGTGGAAAGGGCTACCGACTACCGTAAAAACAAATAATCAAATAAAATTTCCTGCTGCGAAAATTGAGGCATTCTTTAATCACCGACCCGTAATCCCAAAGAAATTAATCGAATGCACGAGCAGAGGCGCGATGACGAAGTCGTTAAAGAGCAATCTTAAGAAAATCCTGCATAATTCACGGTCGAGTGGCCAGCCGCCTCTTTGACGTCGCTAAATCCCCTCTCGTTTCCCGGGCAGCCCTCGGACCGGCCTTAATTTGTCTTGCAGAGCACGTTGCGAGCCTCAAACGCCACTTTTCCGCTCGAGCGGCTCGCTCCGAACGGTGTGCCAAGGAGACCCTAACCCGTCCAACGGAGAATCTCGAGAAGAATATCTGCTCCTCGAGAGCGACGGAGACAAAGTCGAGAGATTTTGTAAAAACGTGAACACGATTTTAACCTTAACCGCGACGAAAACACGCCGGTAGAGAGGAGAAGAGATCGCAGCGAACCTAAACAACTCTCGAAAAGGATTGTCGACGAAGAGGCGAAACCAACGGAACGATCTCTCGTTAAAGACGAAGAATCGAACGACAATGGGAAAAAGATCCGATCTTGCTCGAGAAATTTGGCCAACTTGCAAAAATAGAAAGGCAATCGTGTCGTAGTTGAACAGCTCGAAGAAAAGGTCGCGTTTGACTTGAAAAACTTTGATAGAAGACGGAAGGAGGGAGCTGCGCGAGACTCGAGAAACTCAGAAAATAGGCGATAACATCCAAACGATAAAATCGCGAAGAAAACCGGAATAACGATCTTAAAAAGTCGGGAGAACCTGAAAAGATGGAAGAGGAATCAGAGGAATCGCGTCGAAGAATCTCGGAACACGCGGTGCTCCAGGCTCGAGAAGTTGCCGGAGCATCCAAGGGACGGAGACTTCGCGTCGGATTCGAGAAGCCAAGAAGAACGATCGAAATCACAGGATGGAGAACAGTCCGGAGTTAAAGAGGGACGATTCAACGGAACTATCACGGGAAGGACGAGTAGCACGCGAGAAGACGAAGGCAAAGGTGAGCCAGAAACAGGAAAGGAGAGAGCAAGTTATGAGGCTGTATTTATCCCGGCTTAACCTACGACCGACCTAGCTCAACCTTTCGAGACCTGCGACTCGCCTGATTCGAGCCGCAATCGTGGATAAGAGCAAGAGAGGTACGCGAAACTGGCTGGTCGAATCACGGGGATGGAAGGGATGGAAACTCTGATTCCAGCGGAGGTGGCGCCATTCAAACTACCCCGGAACTAACCGTTCGTATAAATTTGTGGGGATCCGGTCGCGTTCGAGTGTAAGAGAGATATGGAGGCTGTAGCGCGATCAGCAGCCTGGACTCGTGTACGTTTTCCATCACCTAGCGCGTCGACTTTAGTCAAACTTACGCCAACGAGACATCGGAGGGAGTAATTTGTTCGATCGGCCCTGGAAAGTCGAGAACGAGTTAAACAAATATATATGAGAACGTATGTTTAAACTCGTATTTCGCGGAAAGTCACAGGGGACGAATTCCAATTGGCGACCCACGTTCTCCTCGTAATTTGCCGCCAATTCCCCGTCCGATCGATCGCAATTATCAAGAAACATAATCTCATGGTCGCGCCGCGCGTCGAGCCTGCGGATAATAGCCACCTGGCAAGATTACGAGGATTTTAATAGCTCAGAATTGCGTTAATCCACTTAGTTGGAAGCGCGAGGGCAATAGTTAACGATCTTTGCCGCGATCCGTCTCCCTTGATTCGAGATAATCGGGCACCCGCGTTTCCTGATTCAGTTTAATATTCTACGATAAAATAGTGTTCGTTGAATTACGTTTCATCGTACGTCGATTACCTCTGTCAATTGCTCTGCAATTTGTCAAGGAAAAACGCTACTCGCAACCTCGGCTTGTCTTTGCAACCATTCCTCTCACAATCAGTCAACTGACAATCGTTGGCTTTTCAAAAATTATTAGTTTTGCAATATCGTGTAACGAAGGCTATTTACTTTCACATAGCACCGTGACAAACACGTGTCACACATGGAAGCGAGAATGGTTAGGGGTAGGGTCTACCGTGAAGTTTACGAAGCTTCGGTTTGCGCAACCAAGAGCACTTTACAAATATGTTGATTTTCTAATTTAAGTACCTGTTACTCACGAAGCATAAAGGAAAACATTTTTTTAATTTCAAAAGATGCCATGAAAATATGCGTTCCGTTTCAGAAAGGAAAAGGATTCCTCCGAATAATTAATTTCGATCTCCGATAAGTTTAGATTCGCCGTTGGGGCCGCGAGAAAATTGGCGCGGCTGTTTGGCTAATTTAGCTAAATTACTCGAAGCGAGACGGAGACCGGTGTCAATGTTCGTGCTCGTTGCCCGGCCACGCGATAACGACTTCGATATCGACGTTCTCGACTCGGCCACCCTTTCGGCCGATTCGGTTTTGTAGCGCGAAGGGGAGACTTTTCGCGTTCGACGCGATAGAATTAACAATCGAAGGGTCGACCATCGTCCGCCGCCGGCTCCAAAGCCCCATTTCGTTGCACCGATTCACCAAATGATCAACACGCGTATCCCCCCTCCCCCGAAGCCTTTCCTCTGCGAGTTCTGTTTCCGATGGCGAGCTATTAACGGACAATAACGCCTAATTATATAAATGTTTCCAGAGCGCGTCATGGCGGAAAGCGAATTATTTACGCGATCTGTTGAAAACTGTTCACACGAAATCACTCCGCCTTTGACGAATTTGTTTCGGTTCAGTAGATGGAGTGTAACAACGAAAATTAATATCGCGTAGTTTTAAAAAATTCTAGATTTATACATTGTCATCTAATCGGTGATCGCGTCACAGGCTCCATGTTTCGACGAGATTTATAATGCTGTTTCATCCCGAACCGCTCCAACCCGAATAATAACGTAACTCGCGTAACGTAATTCACGACGTCAGAAGATTACGCGTTAAATCTATTTTTATTTCCGATTCGCATCTATTTCCGCTCCGATTCCTCTCGACGTGTACGATGTCACGAATTCTGGCTTAGCACACGCACGATATTCGACGTCCACCGACCAAATGGAAAATTATGTGCACGGACGCGGATAAATGTCAGGGGAAAAGCTCCGCTTCCGATCGGAACTGCTGACAAAGTCAGACGTAGGAGCTACGCCGCCGCGTCTGACACGAACAGGCTGCCTCTACTGACAGCTTCGCGGCCGTCCATGACCGGAATAATTCAATTGCCCCCTGGTGAAATTTTTTTCTACCCTTTTCCTCCATGGCATTTATATCCTCTTTGGCCACGACCGCCGTGGAGGAATCTTTCTAGAAAGTCAAGCGAGCGCGACGTTTTGTTGGAAAAATACGAGTACGCGATCGCGTCTGTCTCGACAGAAATCAATTGAACGACAGACTTTTCTATACCGATGCGTATCGATACGAAAACGTCGCGTTAACGTATCGGACAAGTTTCGATATCTAACGCGCGAGACTCTGGCCTTTCTTTTCTCTCAACTTGCAATTGATATCGTTAAAAGGGGCCAGGGATTGCGTAAAGTACGTTGTTTGCGGGCAAACGACGTCGCTCAGAGCTCGAGTCTGTCGCTCGGGGCTGTACGAGTAACCGGATAGAAGAAAAGGCCGCTTCAGATCCCTGGCAGGCTTTAAGCCAGATAAAATAGGAACACCCCCTCGCGCTTGGTCGTTCTATCCGTGCGTCTCATGACGGTTTTCTCCGACAAATTCGCTGTTGTCGCGGAACACGGCGACAAAGGAAACTGGGACGTTAATCAATTGTCCCCTGTATCGCTTTCGTCGTTACGAAATTCTCCTGCTCCATTGTTCCGTGCCGAAGAACCAATCTGCTTCGAAAACCGCCTCCCGAGCGATTCTAGAAACGTGTCCAATTACCAAAAGTGGTAATCGATCCTCGTCGATCACTAACGCGGGAGCTCCGCCCGATCTCAAAGGTCACGGGTCTTGCAGAGCTACGCGAAACTGCAGATGAACGTCGAGACGACGCAGTTTTTCTCCGACCAGGATCGCCCTGACCAACGTTCTCGCAAACGGCCGCCATTTAATCGCGAAGGAGACTCTCTTTGCGCAGCATCTTTTTTCATCTAGTCCAATTACCGGCTCCCTCCGGGATCCGTAATTACGGACGCTAGAACCTTGGAAAAATTCGGACTCATATTTTTACGTCCACCTTTTTAAACGTTACCGAGAATCGTGCGCGTCGACGGCGCTAAGTCCGAGCATTAATCGAAATACTCACCGATTGTATTCTCCTTGTTGCACGTTTCGAGAAGAACGAGAAACCTGCATCCAAGACTGGATCGTCACGGAAAGACCATCCAACGCCTAAACCCTTCGACATACGCATCGGAACGGCAGCCTTTTTATCGAAAAAAGTTCCTCTAATTGCCAAAGAAGCGTTCTTGTCGGTGAACCGATGGACTGTCCAATTGGCCCTGAGAGAAGGATCTTCCCTAGTTGGATTTTCGTTTTGCTCGATGTAAGACCTCGTGATCTAACATCGAACTGCGCTTCGTCTTATTCGCGAGTCGTGGTCAGAAGAAATAAAGAGTAGAGCAGAGAAATTACTAAAATTACGACCCCTTAATAGCCATGAATTTTTACGCATTTTTTACGGAAAGACTGGCGTACTGAATATCGTGTAAAAGCATGCGGCTACCTTAACGATATCCAACGTGCGATTTTTCGGATAAAATATGGTTCGAAAGCGAATCGAGCTAACGTTGGATTCGTCTTCTGGATTCGAGTCGAAAGGTAGGTCGATCAACAACGACGAGCGTAGTCGGCGAAGGGGTGGTACCTCCAATTTCCAGCTTTCGGTGAAACAAATGGCTTTCCGCTTTTTCTCCTTTCTCGCCTTCTCGCCTTCTCGCTGGATGCGAGTATCGAGTTTAGCGTCTCGAACGAATGAATAATTCATTTCATTCTCCGGGATTACGCGGCAGTGCTGCGGCGTGTCGGGGCCGACAGCGTGGATGGTGACCGAGCCACGTGTCACGAATACGCTTTTAATTGCCACGTCCTCGCCCAGAATTCTACGAATTTTCGCTACTGTACGAACACATCGGAGGATCGGGTCGCGTAACCGTGGAAATTCTGCAACGCCAAATGGTAACAATGAAACCGCAATCCAAACTTGGAATAATCGCTTTCCGATCGCGTATACGATTTGTTTTCCAAGGTTTATATTGATCGTTTTCCTTAAACCTTCCGCGTGCTCTTCGCAACGGCAAGTACAGGACCCAGGGATGCAGCCCACGAATCATACAAGGAAATCGGAGAACCTCACGCGTCTCGAAAGCCACTTTTTCGCGCCATTAAAGTCACGCCTCTCGTTCCGAGAGAGAAAAGACGAAAGAGGGAGAGCTCGCGCGCGAGCAGCTCCAACGAATTGGTTCGAGAGGCTCTTCGGGAAAGTGCAGAAATCAATAGTCCCCTCGCGAGCACGGGACAGGTTGGCACGCGGCAAATTGTACACGAATTCTGAACAATGGGTATTGATTGCCAGGAAGAAATTGGCGAGCGTCAAGCATTCCGCCGGAAAACAGGCTGTAATCGAGCGGGATGAATGCGGATCGTTTCGTGTCTATCGAAAGTTTTTCATCGATCCGATTTGGTTAATCCGTCCGACCATAATTTACCTTTTCCACTTAGAGTCGTATCAGATCGCGCGGCCTCGTCGCCTGTACGCGACAAAATTTCTATCTATATAAATTACAAGTTTGCGTACATTGAAAATTCACCGAACAGAATTTAAATAGCAGCCAAGTATGATCTATGTATACAATACTCTGCTCGTAAATTCGAGAGAAATTTATTCGAGCAACGGCTAACTCTGATTCCGACCAGTCTCATCCGAAATATTGATCCGAGCCTCGTCTCGAACCGCTTCAAAGAAATCGTCGCAAAACTCGAGGATCCACTTCCCAGGGAGCCCTTTGTTCCCTCATCGTTTCCCAAAAAATACACCAAGAGAATACCCAAGAGGCGGATTATTTTTCCCTCGGCCGTCAAGGGTTTCAAACGTTGATCGATCTTTACGCGACTCGCCGTCAACAACTAGAGTAACGCGAGCCGCCGTTGAACGCGTTGCCTGACAATTATATCATAAAAAATGATGCCTTTTTCGATGCTCGTCTCGCTGGGATCGTTGTTCCTTCATTTCGGGTGCATCGATCCGAGTAGTAGTTTAGGATTCTCTTTTTCGGGATAACAAAGTACGTAACAGTTTAACGAGGTAAAACGACTTGTGATCTTCGTATCTTCCCAACGGTTCGATTCAAAGGTGTCGGATTCCTCCTTCAACGAGCACTCGACGATAAATAAATGAGGAAAACGAAGGGAACAGTAGACTGTAAAAACGACCGCACCGCAAACGCCCGAGTTCGATACACGCTCTTTTCCAGTCGAATATATTTGTTCTTCGGCTATTTTTACGGTCTCCATTCCCCTTTGTTCGCTCGTTTTTGCTTTATTTCGATCGCTGTAATTATCTCGACAGAGGGTTGGGGTGGATGATGGCGAACACAGAGGCCGGATGGGGATCGAGCGATGATTTAAAATGGGAAATTCAAACACAGCCGACCGGGAAGAGCCTATAACGTTTGTAAACTTATTAATACGAACGTCGAAACAATTTTCATTAAGCCAATTCGAATACATACGAGTACATCGAGGCTAACGATCAAATGAACGAAACGCGGAATTATTCAGAGCGGCGAGATGAAATATATGAAACAGGAAATGAAATTCCCATCGCAAGTCTCCGGATATCGTCTCCCGAATACATCGTTTGCCAATGATCGACCATCGACGAGTCTTGAATACAATTATTCCCCTGCTTTGTTTTCGTTATCGAGCGCGATAAAATCGACCACGACAACAATAACCTGACCATTCCTTTACGTCGAATGAGCAGAAACCGCAGCAAAGTAACGATCCCCGTTTCTCGCGGTCAGTTTCATTTCGCGTGCGTTCGACAAGCCAAACTCCCGGCCGACGCGCACCAGGTGGTCCCAGTTGTTTCCCGGCGAGCGATAAACAACGGAACTTTGTAATTCGACCACCAAGGCGGAGTTCGTGATACGCGATCTAACGAACGAAAGATCGACCGGAAACGACCACGGTGAACGGAAAGGAAAAAAAAATGCAGAAACATGGGGTGTTGAACGGTCGAGAACAGACGGCGGCTGTCCAACTTCCCCCGATGGACTATTATTTTCGCGTAAACTCGCGGCGTTCGTCGAGCTGTCGAAGATTCCGTATTCTAGACACGAATTCTCACGCTGTTCGGCGAAAACTTGGAGCCGGTTGAAAGGGGACGCGAATCAGCGATAAGAACGATACCGTGGAAGGGTGATTTCATCTAACACGTTCGCATAAGAGCGTAACGCGTTGATTCTTGCCACGTATCAATGTCGATTATTTTTCATCGCATGTCCGTGTAAACAAAGGATATTTGTGACAATAAATAACTTAATCAGGAGCATTTACAAGCTGATTATAGCATGTTTTCCGTGAGTTATTCATGGACCATCAGGCGTTCTTTCTTATCGTTAATCTCGGAATCGAGCGAAAACGAACAATCGGATTTATTCGTCCCTGCTATTATCGTTCTACTGTTGACTTTGTTTCAATTTTCAAGACTCCTGCTGGCAACGGCAAAGGCTCGTAAATAAAAGAAATGCGAAGGGTCGGCCGAGTTCGGCCTTCTCTTTATTGTACGATCTTCGATTAAAGAAGCCCGAGAGTCCAGCCCTCGCTGGCCCCGGCCAGGGTAAATTTATTTGTCAGTTAAAGGCACCAAAACGGACCAATTACCGCGGGAACGCGTCGATTGGCTTACCTACACCAATCCCGTTCACCCTGCGAAAATATCATGGAATCGACGTTCTCTTGCCGTCGAACGTTTCTCTTCGTAGCAGACGAGGCAAACGTCGCTACAGCCCGAATCGCAACGTCCATCATCCGTTACAATTCCAATTTGGCAGACGTTTATTACATCGATAGCTGGTTCTAAGTTTTCATGTAAGATCGTACGTGGTCTCGTTATACCTTTCCCACTTTTCGGATTGATCCAATGTTACGTGCTACCTATACTCCAACGTTTACGATCGAGACGAATATTCGTGTAGCCCTAAAATATCGCACTCTTTCCAACATCTTCGCTTCCATTCCATTTCTTGGTCGCACAACCGATGCGATGGAACGGTAAATTCGCCAAGCTCTGTGATTAATTGAATCTCGAAAGTAACGTCTGATACCTCGGTAGGAGGTACTCAACGATCCCTACGTTCCAGCCAATGGGTGAATATTCCAAGGTTTCATTAATTGACCGAGATCTGCGTGTAGATTAAATTGGCTCGCGCCGGAGAACTCTGCGAGAAAGTGAATTGCAAATCTCGTAAACCCTCGTCAGCGGAGGGGAATCAGTGTCTCGGGATTGAAATTATCTTTCTTCGGGCGCGCGACAAGCCTAGGAACTCGTCGGATTTTCTCTTATCTACGAAAATGCATTCTCCATTCGCCCGCGCCAGGAAGAAGCTAGCAGTTAGTTCGGAACGTTCCAAAGCTCCTAGGAAAAAGTTCGCTCCGCGATCATAATTTTATACAATTATACGTTACGAATCCTTCTCCGATTTTTCTACCAAAACGAGCAAGGAAATATTGTTTCGCTAACGAAACCGCTCGTCAAGCGAACGAGTAAATTATCGCGCGAGTAAAATTAAACTTTCACGGTGGAGCAGGCACCGAGCATCCCCATTTCCTCGTCCCTGTCCCCTTCGTGATTAGTCACTCGGATCGATCGTAAATTCATTAGAGGGGATTAGGTTCGGGACGTGGGGCATGCTGGCATGTCTGTTCGGCAAACTCGAGGCGGTCAATGTTCTGCAACACTTGACACCCGTTAATTATGCGCGTCTGCGATGCCGACACGCGGAATCTTCGCGATTCGAGGTCAATCGGAGCGATGCAACCGCGAGGGAACCCTTTGCCGCGACTCCGTTTCACGAACAACGGATCGATTCCAGGAGAAACTAATCCGCGCTTCATCCGGTGAAACGTTCTTCGAGTCAATTACAGTTACGTTACAATAAGAATTCTGCTTGCAAAGCTCGGTAATCCTTGGTAATCCTTGGAACGGAAGAAACAATTTGGACGGAAACAGAGAAAGGGACCAAGTTTTACTGGAGAAAGAAAACACCGGAAAGCACAAGTTTTAACTTGGTTACGTAGTGGTACGGTACTCGAACATTACCAATCTCGAAGGTAGCAAAATAAGTTATTACGAGTTCCCTTCGTATCGTTATCTCGGTACTTGCTACACCAAGTATTTCAGGTCAAGTACGAATCTTAAAAGTCGCTCGTTTCTGTTCTCGAACAACTTTCGAGGATGACGTACGTTTCATTCGACGTCACTAGTTTTTCGTTGGTTGTAAATGAGATTGATCCAACAGATATCTACCAACAGATACACAACGCAACGTTACACGTTTCGAAGCGAATAAACAGCTACCATCGAACAATGACGCAGGAAGACGGACAGAGGGTGTACCGCAAAGTAAGCGGATGAAAAAAAAACGAGGCAGGAAGCTCGGTATTTCCTGTCTGCCGTTGAGGCTGGAAAGGGGTGTATCATTGAAAAGCAATAACAATCGGGTGCAACGGAAGCGGACTTGACGTCAACAAGCGCGCAATTTGGTTGACGATGCGAAATTGGTTCGACGAGAGCGCTCGCATTCTCCAACGCTGTATTTATCTCACCTCCGTTCGACTCCGCTCCGCGGCGGTTTCGAATCCTCGAATTAACTTTTATTCGATCGTATCGCGATCGGTCCGCTACCCTCTCGTGGAGAACACTGGAAAATTTCTAAGCTGCTGCGCGTGTCGCGCCATGTCCAGGTTGTCGTTTGGAACAGTGTGTCTCAAACTTTGGAAATCGCGAAACATATAATAATATATATAAACATATAAATAGATATAAATTATTTTACAAACTCTCCGATGGAGTGATTCTATTTTCATTCTCGTATTTTGTCCGCACACTCGCCAACCTCCGTTTCTCCCAGAACCCTCGAATCGCCATACATTCAAGTCTGGATCCACTTCGAAAATTGAACCTCATCGTTCAATTTCGCATTATTATGCTTTTCGATTTCACCGTTCTCCTTCCTTCGAGCATCTTTCGAGCAGCAGCTTTGCATGCTGTTCGCCATACCTTTAGCGTTTCTCGTCCTTCGTTTTCATCGTTCCCAGACGCGGCACTTGTTTTTCTTTTCCTCGCATTTCGTTTCTACGTTGCAAATAGAAATGCCACCTCGGAAAGCATGCCGCGTATCGGAGAATTTCAATTTATCTCTTGGTTTTTAAGTCACGCCTCGCGCGCTGCTGGTTGCGTTCGCGTACCGTGGACTCGTGAATTCGGAATTTTATGGGCGACGCGGTATCGATTCGCCGTGGCGCGCTGCTACGAAAAGAACAGAGGATGTAATTCGAGTATTTAACGCGTTTGGAACAAAATTCATTCGAGTAATCGTTTTAATAAAATTCCGACAAGCTACTACTTCCGAGACGATCCTATCGAATGTAAAACTGTGATAACAATTGCCTCAACTCAGACCCAAAAAACCTGTTAACGTCGTTAACCGAGTTCATAGTCGTCCTTAGACGTTGTTCTACGATGATTCGTGAAATTCCAGTTCGAAGGGCTACGCGGAACGTTGTGCGCGAGAAATCTCGAGGATCTTCGGGAAATTGCAGCCCGCTGGATTATACGGAGTCCGAGATAAGGAAGTGAAATTAAACGGCAGACGCTGTGTCTACTTCCTACGGGATTTCGAGATGCACCGCGGGGCCTTCGCCTGAACTCGTTTCGCCCCCCGTGCTATATCCGCTCTTCTCTTCCCAATTTCTTTCCACCGTCTCCGCGAATCCCCGTTTCCCGGCAGTCTCTTGACTCCGTGGAAGTTGTCTCGAGTTGGTAATAAGGCGCTACCGGCTCGTTTGCCTTTTCTTGCCGCTTTCTTATTTTAACTTCTCCCAGCTGCCTGCCGTGACGCCGCTCGAAATTGCTCCTGGAACGAGGAAAGCTAGCTGCAAAACGAACAGAACCCCGTCTCGTGGTTATCGAGACTTTCGGTTCACGGCAGTTACGTGGCCCGCTCCTGACGTTTGAATATATCGCGGCGAATCTAGGTTGCGAACAACTAACGAGGACACGAATCGACTTGAAAATCTTAGCGAAATACCGAGCTAGAAATTTTTACTTAAATTCCCAGCTTCCGAAACTACTCCGTGCACTCGTACATGGAAAGGCGTCCCCTCCTCTCAGTTTAGCGACTAGCGTCGAAAGGTTTGCGGTCACAAAAATAGCGTTTCGTTTTTAATCGGTATCCGATCGGGCTCGCGAAATCAAATTCCCCTGATTTGCCGAACGCGGTAGAATTAAGTTATCCGTTCCGATAAGGACGAGAATGGACTCCAGCGCGATTCCAAGGTTCGCTAGGCGTCCGAGGCCAGAAGAGAAAGCGAAGAAATCGGAAAGGACGGAGGAGAGGCAACCGGAGGGAAAAAGAAACGAAGGGAAAATTCCGAGGGTACGTTCCTCTCGACGGTGCGCACGGGCAAATATTTTCGTGGATGGCGTCGAAGAGAGGGAAGGAGAGAACTCGACGGAGTGAAAAGTAAAAGGGAGAAAGGCTGCAGTCTGAGCCAATCAGTGTCCGCTCGAACCTTTCCGGCCAGCCGGCGCGTCGCTGGAAACGACGAGAAGAGAACGACGGTAGAAATAACATAATAAGGAATAATTTTATTTGCGTCTATATATCGTTACGCTCGAATACCGGCATACACAGACGCGTCTAAATTTATTTCACGCAACAAAATTTTGCTCCTCGACGGTGCATCGATTGCGTCCTTTATCGAGTACAGAGGGTTCATTTTTGAAATGGGAACGGCAAAATTACGCAGGAGGATACATAACGACAGTAGAACTCGAACGAGAAGCGAAGGGGTTGAGAAAATAATGCGGCACTCGCGAGAACGAGTACGCTATTTCCGGTTGACGGGCCCATTAACACCCCTCGGGGAGGAAGGTCGCGAACAGAGGGACAGGAAGACGGTAAAAGCGACGAAATGCGAAATTAACTGCGAACTCTTCGTTTTTGTCGGGTCGTAAGGTGGAAGTAAGAGTCGGAATTGCAGCCGGACGGTCGTCGAGGAACGCAGAGGGGTGGATCATGAGGGAGAGGTGACGGAGAAAAGTCACTCTGAAAGTCAAATAAAGTTTTAAATTCTTAAACACTTTATTGCGCCGGGCATTTAAATTTGAATATCATTCGATTACGGTAGCACCGCGCCGCGCGCCGCGCGCCGGAGCCGCGAACACCGCATTCAAATTTATTCTCTCGTCGTCCGACTTTCCTCCGATGAATCGCCACATTTTTTTTTGTTCCAGCTCGGGACACCGAATTCTGACCGACTCTCAAGATCGAGGAACGAGTGGGATCTAAACGTTACGATACAGTTGGAAATTGGACGAAATCGTTACACGCCCGATCACATCAACTAAAAATTCCTGTGATTTTCCATTTCAATCCGATCGCGTCGGTGGTTAGTTAGAAGGACTGACTGCTCGTGAAACATCGAGCACGAGCATAAAAGGGCGCCGTTTGCGAGACGGCTTATCTTATTTTTAAAAATTTCATTTCGCCGGCAAAAATATTCCGTTTGTACTGCGGATGAAACGTAAGTTCACACTGGCGGTTCGACGGACGGAAAACGGTGAAACGGGGCGTCACGCGATGAAAACGGATTAAAAACAGTCCACGGGACGCTTTTGGGCAATCTCTTTCGAGAGTGGACGCCTCGGCTCGAGTTTTTCTCGCCGCATTACGCTGATCCTGTTAAAAACTTGGCGCAGTGCTTGGACGGCCGAACATTTGAAATGCAAATGCAACGTTGGGTAATGCGCGACGTCTTTGTACGAAAGAATTTTCTGATCTTCGCGAAGATATTAGCTCATTTAGGAACTCTGTTCGTCCTTAGAAAAACTTGCGATTCTCGCTAGAGCTTTTAGAGTACCGTGGAATTAAGAGCTGTTCGTTATTTGGAAAGTGGGTGCTTCGCGGTTAACTTTGAAAAGTTGTTACGAAATCGTTCAACCTTCCGCGCGAATCTCTCTTGCTTAATTAACCAGTTCGTTTTCATCATTCACTCGTTCGTCGTCAGAGCTTTTCATCCGCTCGTGTTGCAAAAGAATAACGAAAAACGATTTGTTTCGACTTGGCGATGATAACGGAATTTTATAACCGTAAATTCATCTCGGAAGAAACGCGTCGAACATCGAAACATTCGTAGCGTCCGTAGATCTCCCAATTTCCGAGCATCAATTTCTCCGTACGGAGACTTGACACGAGCGGTCCTCGAGCAAAGGAAAGTACCGTGCCAAAGCGTGCAGAACGATTCGACTAACAAGCTCGTGTCCGTGGAACAACGTGGCAACCAGGAGAAAGAAGTTAAGGCGGTGGAAAGGACTTGCGAAACAGTCCGCGGCCATTTTTTGGGGAAATCCAATTTGGCAGGCTAGTGGCTGGCGACTGGCGGCTGGCGGCTGGGCACCGTGAGCATTTTGTATGCAGTTCGCAAACGTCTGGGAAAGAAAGAGGCGGAGAGGTTGGTGGGTAAAAATGCGGGGCAAACCGGGTACGAAGAGAGAACGGAGTTTGAAAAGAGTCGGAGAAAATGCGAAAGACGTGGAACCGCGAGAACGAGAACAGAGACGAAGGAGACGAGGGTGAAAGAGAGCGAGAGCAGAGGTCGTCGCGCGAAATAGAAGAAAATCAGAACTGGTGGGGTTCTTCAAACGCGTAATTGAAAATTTCGTTATGGAACGGCTGAGTCTATTTATATAGCGTTCCGAGGATTATTTTCGTTGAATTCTAGCGGCGTGGCTGCATTTCCTGGGACACCTTACGTAACGACGAAAATTGCGTTAGTCGTCGCTCGTTTGCATTTCAACGAAATTGCCCGGACATCTGTGCCGGAACAACGGGAAAATCCAGTAATTTTTTTTCCTCGACTGCGAGCTCTTTCTGCGGCCACCGAATGGTTCGTTAACAACGCGGTGTCGCGACCATTCGACCGTTCGACCCTCGGCACGATGGACGTTCGGAAACGGCGGAGGAAAGAGGTTTCGATGCCGTACGCAGGTACAAGTTTGATGGGACGTAGTTCTATTTGTCGTTAAATAGACCATTCACCGTTGAAGAGTGTTTAATTTGCTACACCATCGCAAATCGATCCAGAGGCTCGGAATATTTAGTTGTAACGTGAAATAATTACCACGGTGGACTCGTACAGCTTGATTACGGCTGAATAGCGAAAAGCGGAGATCAGATCAACGGAGGATGCGTAGGGCTGAGATTGAAAGGGCGCACCCTCGTGCCGTGCTTGACGGAAGAAAGAAGCTACCCGGAGAATAATCGAAACACGGCATAGGACATTCTATTCGCTCGATGTTTGCTCGGTTCTTTGTTCCCTTCCGCCCTTGTTGCTGTTCGCTCCCGTTCCCAATCTTTCGTCTTGTCGCGGAGTTTGCACGAAGGGACGAAAAAAGACACTCTTTGGAGCCGAGTTCTCGTCGAAGCTCTTGGGACGAGGTTCGCGTAACCCACGCCCCCCTTTCGTCAACGCGAAACCCCTTACAAAGGATCCGAATTTGAGAGCAAACAAGGAGGACGCGTTCAATTTTGCGATTGCTGCGATCTTTACCGCTATTCTTCTTTATTCGCGGCGATCGCAAGGCATCGATTCATTTACCGTCTAAATCTCGTTTTTCGATATATCGCGAGGTCGATAAACTAGGATAATACAACCATCGCGGTTCGACCTGTAAAAGTAAACACGCGAGCGCGCCCGAAAATGTTGGCGCGCGCATACCTTTCTCTTTACGCGAGACCAGCTCTTTTTCCCGTGGTACGGAGGACGAAATCTCGTATTTTTTCCATCGGGGGAAGCTCGCTCTCGGCTGTTCCAATTGGAACTTCCATTACTACTAGGTCGAGGAGAACAAGGCGGAGCGGAAAAAGTCGCGAGAGAAAAAAGGAATGAGTGTACAGAGAACTGGAACAGGACGTACATTCTCGCGATAGAGAACGCCATTCGAGGATGTCTTGTTACGTATCCCCTTGCAGGAGCGATGTTCGCGTCTAACCGTCGAGTTTTGTCGCCTCGGAAATTGTTCCTTTGCTCTTACCTTGTTTTCAAAGTAGTTGAGCGACGAGTCGCGTTTACCGCCTCGAATCTGCCACGTAGCACGGTGTACGCAAACTTTGACATTACCTTTCGCTCGAAATATTTCATTTCGTAAAATAGTAATTTGTATTTCTCCGCGAATTAACCCTCATTTTCAAATCGGTTTGCAAATGTTCGCGTACCCTTTGCACTCTTCCACGTTCGCACCGAAAATCCCATTGCCGGGGTTGACCACTCCCTGTTCGACATCGATCAAAATAATGTCAACCGAGGTTCCACCCGGAAGCGTCAATTTTCCGGATCACCAACTGAACTCGTTACATCGAAGATCGATCGGAGGAGGAAGAGAGGTTGGTCGACATTGCGAAACACACCGCGGTACACGCGGATAGCTCGGGGTGCGAACAACAGTCGGAAACCAGATGGAAACCCGAACAAGTAGGGCCGAGAGTAGCTACGGTGCTTTTATCAGCAATATCGCAGGGATCGATAAGCATAAAATTCATAACAACGTTGCCCCGTAGGATATTTCACCCCTGTCGTGCGTACCGATATCGTTCAGCGTTCCTTTCGCCTTTAGCGTGCTTCGCTTTCTATTCGATCCGTTTTATTTTCCTTCCCTTTTCCGCGATATTACCCGTTACGATTCGTAACGCGTCTGTTGTTCCATCGGCGAATTATTTTTCGATAATATTAAATACAAAACGTCACAATTTCTATTCGGTGGTTGGTCCATGTTTTTCCACGTGCACCATCACGAAACCCAGCGGTATTCGAATCCTTCGAAACGGTTCGTTTTTTTTTCAGTCACCTCTGACACAGTCGCGTAGTTTTCTAATCCTTCGAATGGCTCTCGTTTTTTTCGAGGACCACCGCTAACACCGCCATCGAGCAGAATTCAAATGCTCCGTATTCTTTCGGGGAGCGATAAACGCGGCATTCGAATCCCCTCGAAAGTCATGCGTTCTTGTTCGACCGCTATCGACGTTTCCAAACGGAATTCAAATTCCCTGGCAAGGGAGGGTAAAAGGCTCGAACGCGCGGATTATAGGACCAAGTAGCCTTTCGTGTATCGAAACTGTACCGCTATAGATACGTCTTAACAGGTGTGGTTACACGTGTCGTTGCACAAGTTACTCGAACGTTACTCGAAGCTAAAATTGTTCCTTCCGAAAGCTCGCGCTTATGGTCTGGTCGCTGTAGGACCTCTTCCACGAGGTCGTCGTCGTTCAAAGAGAGAGGAAAAGAAGAGGAGAGTGGACGAGTCGTACTTAAGTGGAGTCTAGAAGAGACGCGGATACCTAACCTGAACTTATTATACATAAACGAGACCCTCTTAACCGTGTACTCGACCCACTGAGCGGCGGCGACGACGACGACGACGATAAGGTCCGGAAACGGAGAGGAACGCGTCACGGAGAACAACGAAGCTTTCCCAAGAATAGATCGTTCGGTGAAACGAAATCGGAATCGAAGGCAAAAATATCCTTCGCGATACGCGTTCACCGGTTCAAATATTATTATCCCTTGTCGTCTCAAAGTCTCTCTCGCACGCTTCTCTTTTACGAGAAAATTATGTTAATTATTTTATCACGCGCCGAGATAAGCCACATCGGTCGAAGCGTCCGTTCACGGAAAATCACGAAGCGTAGTCCCGCAGCAAATCCTCGAGCCACGATACAAGCGGTACCGATTCCTTTTCTCTCGAGGGACCAGCAACTAAAGAGAAGAAGAGACGTCGACGAGAAAGTAATTGCTCTTCTCGCACCGATTACATCGAAATTAAAGGAATCCCAAGACGGTCCGATCGACGTCGGCCTCGAAGGCTGGGTTCTCAGCTATTGAAAGGATCCATCCGGTGATAGCGAACCGTTGTCGGTAGTAAGGATTGACTGTTCTCTCTCGCGTTAGAATCTGGTCCGAGCGTCTCGAGGGACGTCTAGGTTTCCGGCAAAGGGGACGTTGGACCATAGTCTCGGGTAACGAGAAACGTGGGTTTCCGACGGCGTTCTAGTTAAGAGATAATGCTTAATCGATACTGGAAACGCGGGGCGGCATTATCGTCGGCGGACTCGCGCGGCAGACAGAGAACCCGAGAGAATGGAAGACGGCGCGGCGGTGTGTTGCATCCTCTGATGCATGTAACCAATTTCAAACCGCACGCGCCATAACCGTATCTGTACGCAGCCAACTATGGTACAACCCGTGCATCGCGTCTATGTATTAATCCTCGAGGTGGTCTGTGTCGTCTCTTCGCCCTCCAACCTCCGATCCAGTTCCTGGGCGCGTCGTAACTTTACATCAACAAGCGCACATCGTTGCGGCTCCCTGCACACGGTTTACGTTACGAGCTACACGCACAGTCTTTCCCGCGATTTTGCGGCCCCGGCTAACCCGCGTTCCGTTCATCTTACTCGGTTGGAGAATCGCCGCGAATGTTGGTTTACGTTAATCTATCGCGAACCTACGGGAACTTGTTGTTTTCGGTTGAGTACGCGAGCGCGCGAATGCGCTAGTGTCTCGATCTCGAATCTTCGAACGTTCAACGCTTTTGCCCTCTGGCAAACACGGAGAACACGTTTTAATCTTCTCCGCATTCGACGAGACGTGTTGCTAACCGTAGTCGCGAATAGGACGCAGGAGATATTCGTTGCATCGATGACCTATATACATTCGAGGGTGGATACGAGGAAATGAAAGAAGAATACGGGAAATGGACAAATCTACGAGAGAAATGTGTTTCACCTCCTCCTTCTCGACCCTGGTACACCACCAGCGGAATATCGGTGTTGGTACAAGACACGAAGGATTAGGGGAAGAACGACGCCGCGGACACCGCCGGCTATGGTTCCTAAATGCTGTGGGTCTTGGATACACCAACTTTGGAAGTAGCTCGTAACCGTGCGAATAACGTGTCGTTCGCACGGCAGGGAAGGTTGCGGAAGGTGGTCGAGGGTATAACGGAAAGTGGAACACCGCTGCGAGCGAAACCATTGGTTTATAATTCCTGCGGAGTCGAAGCTACCGGTTGTCTGTATTTTCGTCTCGTTCCGCGTAGACTGCATTCCTCTCGCAAAATTGTCTCCGTATCGAATAAACTTTTGTTTGCCGGATTCCTGTTTCCGTATCTGCTTATATTTTTGATTACTTTTCATTTCTTCTTACAGAGTCTTTTCTCTTCTCTTTCAAGCTCCTGTCGTTTCACTCGTCCTCTCGACTAGTCGAATTTAAATTTCACAGATTCTGCTTGCCAGCTCCACCGCTTCAACGACTTTCTTAATGGCCCTCCGCGGAATCGGCCGCGCCGTCTCACGCGTGCTTCTTCTACTCCCTGACTCCACGATAGTTTGACGACGAGACTGTATCCCGCGGATAGCCAACTCTGTATGTTAACTAGACGACTTACGGCGAGATAACTTTGAATTAGCCCACGATTAAGGAACGGGGTACCCCACGGATTGTCTGCACCGATTAACCGATTCGACCCAAGGTACAACGAATACCGTTGTTCCAACGAGTCATCCAACGCCCTTCGATCTACGACGATCCAACGCCCCGGTAATAAAACGTTTTCTTCGAGAAAACAACCACTTCCTTTCACAAAGATTTACATCTAACCGAGTATTCCATTTTACGCGGCCACCTTAGGCAACTAATCGATACCTAACCACCCTTCGCTGTTTCGCGAAATCACCAGCGAATCGTTTCGGAAAGTCGGATTCCCGATACGACCGAAGCAATCTCGCGGAGAATTCGATCGACGATTCCCGCGTAACGGGTCGATCGACGCGAATCGTCGAAAAATTATATGAAACCGTCGCTATAAATTCGCAGCGCACTTTTCGCTCGCAAACGTGACCGAAATTGCGAGCAAGTTGTTCGTGCTACGACGTACTCACCTAGCGTTTGCGGTCTCGCTCTTTGCGTCGTTCTACCTTTTATTAGATAAGTTCCCTTATAAACGACGAGTCGTCGTCGTTTTCGACTGGATATTTATTATGATTCCGCAGCTATCCTCTAGGCAGCGTGCACTAGTGCCGCTCCAGAATGCAACAGAGCGCGCGACGCACGAGAGCTCGCGAGCTCGAAACCTGCAGACCCGACTCATGTTTTCATCTTTCATTTTACAACGAATATTCTCTCTCGTTAATTTAAAGTAACGTCCGACGTACGTAACTCGCTTATAGAAAAATCACCCTACGAAACGTCTTATTTGCTTCGAGTAACGCACAAAATATCGAAATTCGCGTTAAATAATATTTCCCAGAAGACCGGCTTTGATTTGAAGAGGCGTAAAAAAATTTCAAAATTCGGTCAGTGAAACTCAAGAAATCGCAACCCGAAAACGAAACGAACCAGCGATCTTCTTCCAGAGGATCGGCCTAGATTCCCGACGAATCTCGAAACTTGCCAACATTTAATTAATTCCGCCAATTTTTAACGCTTCGAAAATATTGCGCTACTCCGTTCGATCATAGAAATTCCAGAGAGAATACAGACGGTAGCTAGGCGTCTACGTTAAAAATACAAAAGGAGGCAAGAGTAGAAGCAGGCAGCTTTACCGGTGCAGCGTTTAATTGGCAAACTGAAGCAAGATCATCAAAGACGAACGTCGAGGTATCGCGGAAAAGAGCACCTTTAAAGGGTTACCGGTGCATTAACTACCTTTGGAACTTATCTCAACGTCGGCGTCGCGACGTTGTGTACCGTTCGAGTTATCCATCGCAATGACGACGACGTTCAGGGAGAGGATGAGAACGAGAATGAGTATGATTGGCGCGTAAGCTGATTTGCTCTAGCGTAAATCATAGACGATACTTAGACTAGTTCCATTTCCTTTTGACTCTCAAAGTTGAAACTAGATTCAAAAATAATACCTCGGTCTTGTTCGTCCGATGATTTTCTACGAGGTCTGTTAAAACTGGGAAATCTTTCCTGTAAAAAGAATCGTTATTCAAATATTTCAAAATGTTATTGAAAATTCTTGTCCTGTAAAAGGAACAAGAAGTCAATTTAAACCGATTAACAGCCCAAAGTGCACAGTGCTCTTTAACATGAAAATCTTGGACCCTTCGAAGCGCGTAACTTTTGACGAACTTTCCTGGTTTTACAAGTTCCACAGCGTATCGGGAATATTCAACATAAATCTTTGCAATACTCGTCTTCCGGTCGAACGCGTATTCCTCACGCGAGTCACAGCGATTAGATGCGATCGTTTAATCGCATCTATAATAACGCGAAAACTAAGAAAGAAAGCCAAAGGTTTATAGGTGGTCCAACTATGGTAATTAAAACACTTTGCTCTCCAGACAAAAGTTCGACGGGAAGCAACAGGTTCGCGGTCAGTTAAAATTCAGAAGCGTGAAAAAAAACTTTAACGTATAATTTCGAACCATACGGAGCTAGGAATTATCGCAGAATTCGACGAAAGCAAAACAAAGACCTGTTTTGCCGAACTTTTCATTTTTTGTGACGTCCCGTAGCGCTCAGAGTGGAGAGTGTCAAGAAGAGGCGACAACTCGTAATAGAGCGGAAACACTGATTCGCAGAGCTTTGCAATTTGAGCTACTTAGACGTCGCTGAAACTCGAGCGTAAATGTTTCAGTACGCTTCGTTCCTAAACTTTGGAGAAACAAACCGCCAATTTGAGAGCAAAATACAGCTTTTTTCAAGTCTACGAGCCAACTTGAATTCGATCTCTGTTGAGATCCCTGCCGAATCAAAAGTCTTGTACTCATTCTTTCGTTCAAGAGAGAATGGAACGAATGCCGTCGGAGAGTTGTTATCGAGATTATTACATCGAATGCCGGTGTATGTTTGCTCTTCTCTATTTGCCTTCCTCCCGACTCACCGTGCATACACAGCGAAGACCAGCCTGCTAGGATGCTAGAATTCCCATAGGAATTCTGATATGAAACATGTTTCGCATATTTAGTATCATCTTCGGTAGAATAATGTCGCGATTCTTTTTAACTTCCGAATAACAAGACGCGACTTTGCTTCATCTTTACTTAGTACCACGAGTCGAATATATCCAACATTTATTAATGTCTAACGAAGTCGCGATCGTTCCTAGATCGCCGCGTAACTCGATCAGCCTTCAGGCGCCATCGTCAGCCCGATATTAAAAATGCACCCTCCTCGCGAACCCTTTCGCTCAGCGTAACGGTGTGCCGATATACAAATTTCGAGGATGAATTCATCGTAACGAGAGCATCGTTTCTTGCATATTTTAGAAGCGGGAAAGCGTCGGTGCGCTACGAGAAAGGGTGATACGCGCGCGCGTGATCTCTACGACAGAGGGACGCACGGTACGAGTGACTCGAGGGATGTCGAGTTGCCTCTGTACATAAATACAGAGTAGCGCGATGCCATCAACAATTCATCGCTATTATTACAGCCACCCTAACGGTACTCTCTGCAGCCAAGAGAGCGTGGAGATCCTCGGGACTTGCGAGGACAAGGGAGGATGTCACAGCTGCCACCCTCGAGAAACGACCTACTCGACTCACTCGGTCTCTAATCTACATCCTTAACAACTCAGTTTGCCTCTTCAAAGTTTGCGTACAGTATCTGCTAATAGTTTTTGGGGGCCTAAGGAACCTGCAATTATTAACAGGGTCGTTGCAGTCGCAACAGCAGAAAGAAACCGATTACTTTCTTTTTCCTACTACGATCGGAGAGTTTACACGCGTTTCCCTAAAAGAAAAGCACAATTTAGGTTTGTCGATAACGAAATACACGGCAAAATTTGTTTCAATCGAAATTGTAATTTACACTATTGGCAATTACATACAAATACATACGTTGTCGCGATCAAATGATTCAACGTAGGGAGCGCTTTTATACTCGCTCAAAATGTATCACCGCTCCAAAGCTTCCAAGTTTAATTATTTACATCGATTCCATCGAGCGCGCTTCATAAAGTAAGATTAAAGGTATCATCGCGATTCGAACTCGTGCATTCGCTGCGTCGAATAAATACGCGACTCGGTTTATCCGTAAATCGTTAACAATTCAAAATATTGCCGGTAATAAAATAATGTTTGTGGGGGCAATCGTTTGATTACCGCGTATAATTAACGGGCTTCACGGATGAAATCGGTTCGTCGCCGATCAGGCAGGAAAATGTGAGATCGAAAGAAAAAAGAACAATTGGAAAATGTTTGCGATAAAATGCGACGCGCCGCTGTCCGATCTTCTGCCACTCGAAACCGATGCTAAATCTACCGATGGTGGTTCGATCGCTTTTTTCTCCGCGCCATTCGTCAACCTAACGATCGTTCGAGAGGTGCCGAGATAAGTCGATGCGAAAACAAGTAACGGAAACGCGAATAAAGATTCATCGACGGGTGGAACGTGGCAGAAAATGTTTGCGAATTGGATGGAAGTTGTAATTTATTTACGGGTGCTCGAGCAGAGCGGTCGGAAAGGCGAATGTTTTCGAAATCGAATCGATTAAATCGCGGCACCGTCGAAAATCCATTCAACCAGGAGGAAAAAAGAGAACGCCGCGAACTTGGACATTTCACGGTTCGAAGCTTCCGATAATTCCACGCGCGGATGTTGGCAGACAGTTTCCTGAATAAATTTTCAGGCTAGAAATTTTATCGTTGCTCTTTCTTTTGCCCGTGTCGAAGCTATTATGCGAAAAAAGTGCAGATCCTTGGCGTATAAGAGTCGAGTATATCGAAATATCGGGAACACGGGTTACACGGCTAGCGATTACGCGAACATAAATTGGTACGCCGAGTTCGTAATTTTGCCCATACCGCATTATTGACCGTTAAATAAGTGAAGTAGTCGAGAAAGGAATAGCAACAGTTTACTCGGAGAAGGAGGACAACCGAGGCGACAATTAACGCGAGAATATCGAAATAGCCGCTCCGAATGGTCGTAGTTATTTACGGGAATGGGACGAGAAACGATATCGACTAATGGGCTGTGCTCCGGATAACGGTTCCAACGCTGGCTGACCTGACCTCGGTTAAAAGACTTCACTGGATGTCCCTTCGTTTTGCGCGGTCAAGTCGACCTAAAGCAGATGCGCTATAATTTATGTGGTACGTTACTTACTGCAACGATATTTTCATGGAAACGTGAGACTGTTCGCATGGAAAGTATTTGTATATTTAAGAAACTCCTGGTTTATTCACGAAAACTCTACCTCCCGGGGACGTTTCATAATTAAACGCTAACGCGTAAAAATTTATGCGAAAAATACGATCGAATTGGATTGCGAGATCTGTAATTTTTTAAACGAGATCATATCCCTCACCTAAACATGTCAGCTACGCGGATCACGCTTCGTTCGGAAAGTCGAGGATCAGCTCTCCGGTGAAAGGAACGCGAAAGAGGATGACAAGGGCGGAATAAGGGGTTGAAGGAATTGGTCCACGAGCCTCGAAGATCGTGACATTTTATAACGCTACATTAACTGATAATATTCTCGTCTGCTACACCAGGGAACGACATTCGTTCTTGCCAGCGAAACGACGCGACGGGGTGTACGCCGATAAAACTTTTAATTGCTCCCGCGTCAATCGAAGAAAAAGAGAGCGAGGATACGGCCAAGGTACGAGACTTTATCGAGCGTCATGCCCGATGCTTTTGAAAACTCGTTCTCGATCCTCGAACGAAGACGCACACCTGAGCGTTCAGATCTTTCGATTTTCTCGTTGCTGCCTAATATCGCATGCTTTTTATACAGCTTAAAATCCAATTATTTCGCCAAAGTTATCCGAATCTCCAATTTCATTCGAAAAATGTAACTTTGTCTAATTGTAACTTTGTCGGAAGTAAAGCTTTGGTAGAAATTGCTTCGAGAATATGGAAATTCCGCGAAAGGAGTTTTAAAATGTTCGCTTGAAAAATGACAATTACCGAACGTTAAAGAGGGAAAAGCGTTCTCTAATTTTCCCAATTTCCAGCGTACTTGGTTCGTTTGTACTTAAGGCGGCGTCATTTAAGCTTCGCTGTAACGACGCTAAGAAAGTACCGTATGTTCCTCTAGCTTTTGTCACATTCGTCCTCCGCTTTCTTCCGTTTCTTATTACTCCCTGCAATCCGTCTCGAGACGGCGCGGCGCGGCGCGAGGCATTTCGAGACAGTTTTCGAAACAAACGAGGGTGCAGCAACTCTGCAGTTCACCGGTGAAAGTGGCTGGAGAAAGGAAGTCGGAGAAACGGAGAGATAAAGAGACAGACGCGGGTGGAGGGAACTGGCTTTACTAGTTTTAAAAGAAATATTAAGCGAAGTCTGCGCTGGCCCGAAGTCGAAGAAAAGGAAGTTGAGTTATCGAGGCACTTTGCATAATTTAACCCCATCCTCTGCACTCCCGTTCCAATTCCACTTTCAACCAACCTTTGTGAGCCCTCCGCGCCGCTACTCGTATCGCGGTTTCTAGATTTCCAAGGCGTTATTGGTTAACAAGGAAACGCGCTCTGCCGGCCTAAAGATTGTTTTCTGATGTTGCCGGTTTGTTTGCTCGCGCCTGGCTTCACCGTTCCGCGGCAACTCGTCGCAATTTATTCATGAAATCGGGAAGGAAAGCAACGGGCAACCGTGAAACACGCCAGGGACCCGCGAAAGTCAGCGTATTTTGAGAACGTTTGCGAACGTTCTCACCGATATATGTACATAATAGTAGTCGTTTTCGCAAACTGTTTGCATTTTGCGATTCGCGCAAACTTTCTTACTCGCGGCAATTTAATCCTTCTACGAGGACCTTCAAACCTACGGAAATTATCCCCCCAGAGAGTATTCTCTCGTAAAGAAAATTCTTGAAAATTCCATCTTAGCAATTTCGCCTCGCAATTTGGCTTCGACGTAAATCCTCGACACGACGACGTCGCGCGTCGAGGCGAATGCTTCGCTTTCGAAGAAAACGAGCAGGAAAATTGTCGATGTAACAGGCACGTCCGCGAAAGGAGCGAAGATCACGGAGGTCGGCGATCAAGGCGGATGAACGTCCGTCAATGAGGCAACGAAAAAATAGCAAGTTGGATCCCGCGCGTCCCCAGGGGGTGGCATTTTCAACCTTCGTCGACGACCAGACGGGCTTTCACACCTTCGTTCGTAAAGCATTTACGGAGCAACGAGGGAGTAACGGTTTTTGATCGCGTACCAGGGGAAACGTGCACACGTACACATACGCACAGGCTAGTTTTCTACGAGCAGAGATCCCAGCGGGACTTTCGAAGAATGTTAACGACCTCGACGATGCCTGATTTCATCCCTTTACAGATTTATACGATACAAAAAGAACAATTTCATTAAGAATTTTGTTGAGCGAGCCGCGTCCGTTCGTCGGGACTCCCGAAGAAGTCTAATTAAAACTCTTTGTTGAACTTTATATTTCGAGACGCGTGGCAATGGTAAGAAACTCGAGAATAATTTGAAAAGAAAACAGTGATCCGTCTAGGAGTTTTCGCTTCCTCGGTTAAATAAACTCCCAGCCGAGCGAGGAAATTCGTTAATCGTCCGCGACGCTTGAAAAATCACGAAACTCCTTCGAAACGAGCTTTCGTAACGCGACGACCAAACAAGCCGATGCGTCTTGCCCAAAGCGACAAATAAAACACGACTGCTGGACACCTAAAGGGCGACCGACGCCGACGTTTACGATTCAAAGGTACAAAATAAACAATCGACGCAGCGTCGACGTCGGCGTCGGCGTCGGCGTCGATGCGCCAGCTAGCGTTGCGATAGCATGGTGCCGCGCTTGTATCGATTATTCGTAAGCCAAGGTGTTCAACTTTGCGTGTAAATTCTGGAATTTAGCGAACGTAGTTCGGTCCGTACTACGAAAACAATTCTCGCACAAATGGGCCAAGTCTACCTATCCTTGTTAGTGGTGGCGACAAAGATCCCGAGGATTCCCGCCAGGCGTCTCGGTACGGTCGTTTGTTCCCGTGACCTAGCTAGAGCTTTCGCGGTACCAAACTTGCAGAGAACGTGTCGCGTGTGTGTCTTTTTACAATACGCTTTAATGATACCGTTTCGACGAAGGAAAGCAAGAAGCGCCACGGTAAGGGGAGCTTCAAGGATTAGAGGAAATCCGATACGAGTGGATCTGCGAAAAGCGAAGAAAACGTTTTTCCTTCTGTTTTGTCGAAGCAGTTCATCCAAGACTTTTGCCTGGAATCGCGTATAAACGAACAGTCGTAGTCGTACAAGTATAACGAGCAACGAAGAGGTAACGCAACGATACTCCAATGTACTAACGATACTATTTTATTTAAACAATGACCGTATTCGGCCGATGCACAGCACCGTGTCGTTTGATAAATAGCTTTCCAATTTGTAGAGATTGCAATAATTGGCGACGTTACGGGGAACATTTAAACGTAATTTTTATTCCTCTCTCGCGAATTACTTTCTCCTGGAGTGTCCGCGTTCTGCGGAGAGGCCAAAAAAACAGAGGGAAAATTGTTAATGGTATCGGAATCCATCGACACGAGCGAATCAAACCAATAGCGATCGGCAAACGATGAGAAACGCACCTACTCGATGATACGAAATTCTATCCGCGTCTCGTTGAATCGCCTTCAATTCAACGCCGTCTTTCGCTTACGCGAATCGTTCAACTTTCATGAGCAGAAAAAACAGACCGCGCGCGCGAAGGTATAACTTTGCGCGGAAGCGACACTGAATCGCTCCGTTTGATCCGACGACGAAAAGGAAACTTTGATACGAAGCTCGTAACGCAAACAGCGGCGGAGACTCGATGCGCCAAGTGGAGCGAGAGAACCGTCAAATGGTCGTCCGGAGAAAGGTATTTGAATAATTTGACAGGAAATTAGCGCGCTTGACACCGGTTACTCGTCTACCTTTGAACTTTGAACGGAGCATACGGAAATTCGCAAACGAGTTCACATTTTCCAACAGAATACCAAGCATTGGTGAAATATCGCCGAGTGTCGATGAAATCACGAGTTTCTGAAAACAACATCGACGGGAGTGAAAACTATATGTTCTACATACCATTCGTGTATATCGCGTATTTTCAAATGAAAGTCTTTCGTCCCGCGCGACAATATAAAAGTAGCTCGATAAAAACATCACGGTGTACCTACGAAATAAACGAACCTTGTCAGAGTTTTCCTCGATCTCTCATTTTCGATTCGCAGTTCCAAGCTGAAAGTCGGCGTATTGGACTCTTTCATCTATCTCTGTATTCGCGGACAATTAAACCGATAGATGAATCGACGCAGGCATCCACGAAAAACGATTCAGCGGAATCCCAGAAGAAAAAGACGCGAGCGAGCGTGTACGCCCTCGCGAAGAGGCGGATCTAACCGCGCGTAAATAGAAACGACGACAAAAAAAAAACCAATAAGAACGAAAGGGCGCAGCGGTGTAAATAAATTGGACGGAAAAGGAAAGCGAGATGCGCGCATAAAGAAAGAGGGTAAACAAGAGTGGAGAGGAGAAAAAGAAAGAAACGGAAAGAAAGGGATGAAACGAGTCGAGCACGACAATGCGTATAGTCGAAGCGGTAAGCTTGAGGGCTCGCGTTTATTAAATCAACACAAGGCCCACGGGAGGATGGGTTTTCAGACGCGAGCAGTACATCTGCTACAGAAAGCTTTCCGTCGTCGTCCTCCCTTCTCCGACGCTCTCTGTGTTCTTCTCTCTACTTATTTGTCTGCCCTTTCTAGTCTCATCTGCTTGCCTCTGCCTCCCCTAACCCGTTTCTCGTTTACATTTTACGGATCATCCCAGTGCGTGTTCGCGATAATGACAGGGGAAAAAATAATTAAATATTCGTCGGGATAACAGAGACTGTTAGATTAAAATCAGGAGTTGTCGTTGGAAAAATGCAGCTAATTTTACAGCAAACCAAGCGGATCGTGCTTTAAATTTAATCATCCTCGGTATAACCGACGTGTTTATACCGTTACATCGCAACGAATCGATGCTTCTAGCTCCGTTGCTTCGCATTTCGACAGGTAAACATTTTTCAATGTCGATTTTCATCGATATCCTTGGAAATCTGAATATTTTCGTCTACGAAAAAATGAGTTCTTTGGTTATTTCAATCGACTATCTCGCGTCGGTGCATTTTAAATTAACTCACGTTATTATTTTCAAACACGATGTCCAAAAGTAGGACGTCGCAATCAGAAAATCGAGCGCGACGCAAATAGCGAGATCGAGATGCTCTGAAAAGATGAATCGCGCGCATAGAGAGTCGATTGCAAGAAAAGTGGGGCTTAATGCGTCCGACGTTCGCAGAGTCTCGTAATGACGGATGGAAGAAACCAGATGGGGTCCTTATTGTCGGTTAAAAATATTGAAACGTTTTGCCGAAGCCTTTGGCTTACCCGTGCTATGGTCCGCGACGATTTAAAATCCGTCAAGAACGAGACGATACGGGGCATAAAAGATGAGCAGAAAAATGCAAAAGGAATCTCTCGTGCGCTACGCTTCGTATCACGGACGATTCGCTTTTACGTCCACTTAATTTGCCAATTAATTCGACCACTCTGTAAATCTAGAACGCAACGCAATGCAACGTCTTCGTTTCGCTTTGCTATGTATTCGATATCAACTCGACCAGCATTCGACGTAAAACATCGACGCTTGGCCGACCACTCGATTAAAGAAATTAGCCGGTCTTGTTAACCGAGAAGCAGCAGCAGAAGAAGCGAAGAACGAGTAGCGCGTAATTACGAAACAGCGAGATGCTCCGCAAAGATGAGTCGCTTTGAAGCAAGCCGACGTGCGAGGAACGCGCCTCATATTCCCAGCTGCTATTCATATTACCTGGAATTTCAATTCCGAGGACCTTCAGCGTCTTGCTTTAATTAACCACGAGGCCTAATAAACGCATCCATGGTCGGTTGGACCGAAAGAGCAACCAAAGCCGCGGCTTTTTATCCGCGAGTCGACGCACACCCGGAGAACGCGTCGAAATAAGGATACGCGAGGACAAGAACTGGCGAGGAACGAACAACGAACAATACGCCGAGACGTAAGAGTGTTGGCTATGGCGTCCCTTTTCATTTCTGCGTTATGGGTAGAGAAAAGCTGAAAAATTTCGCATCGTACCGGAAAATTCGTGACGCAGAAATAATTTAGTTAGAGAAAAGTGCGCCGTAATATTTCCAATCGTGCCAATTATAATTTTCTGAACTAAATATTGCCCACCGTTCTTTCATCCACCCACGCAACTTGTCACGCGCTTAGTACTTCCGGTTTTCGGGCGACACGTTCCTTCGAGAGTTCGAGGCCGGACGACGACAGTCCGTAACTACTTTCCACCGCGGAACGAATATCAGGAGCTAGTAGACGGCTCGGACGGCACGTGGTCAGACCGTTGAGAAACTCAAGTCAGCTTTGCTCGCGTACGTAGTCCGCCATGATAATCGATCGTTCGTCAATGAGAAAGATACATGGTCCTTCGAAAATTAAAATTTTCGGTTCCTACACGAGGCGAGGATACGCTTACATCGTCGAGCTCGCGGTGCAGCGTACATCACTTTTTCCTCCGATTCTGTTGCTTTTCAGCGTTGATTCGAGCGCAGCTGCTATATACGAGAAAGGAGAGAGAAACGGGAGCAAAACGAGAAGCTCGGTTCTCTCGGTTCAAGCTAAAAATACCTCTCCTCTTTACCTACGCCCCCTTCGCTCTCGAGCACACCCCGAACCTCTCTCTTTCGTTCCTTCGTCGCGTCTTCTCTTTCCGCTTCGACCCTGTTCCCCATGCTAGACGCGCTCGACTCTTCTCCGTCCCTCTGTCTCTGCCTTTCCGCTTCTCGCTGCTCCAAACCGTCGCTTTAAGGCTATAAATAAAAAAAAATAACGAGAACACCGTGCACGCTGCGGGTGTCTCAAGAGAAGAATAATTAGAAGCGGCTCTCGGAGCGTCCGCAGAAGAGAAAACTCTCTGGTGCGAAGCGTTCTTCTTGCCGCGTCTCCCTCTCGCGCTTTTCTTCCGTCGTCCGCCGCTTTCGGCGTGCTTCACCTCTAGTTTCTCGTACGACCAAAGATTTTCCCGTTCCACGCTACGCACGCTCGTCTCAATAATATATCAATAGAAAATCTACGAAATCTCATAAATTAGAGAATTTACGAAACGAAGCAATGTAGAAAACGTAAAACGCTATTTTCGTTGCGTAACACCTCGCTAGTTTGCTTTACATTTTCATCGATTAGACATCGTTCGCGAAATACGAGTGTATCGATCTCCAGCGAAACGAACGTTGTTATCCGCGGCAGACGATGTTTCATTAATTCCCGTGCGTGCGTTTGCGGTCCGTATTTCTGGCACCGTCCATCCGAATTCCCCGAACCGACGACGAAGGCAAAATCTCGGTAACGTAAATGTGGCCTCTATCTCTCCGGGACAATATCGAGGGAAATAGTATACGGAAATAGTTCAGGAGACCGTCGATATTTTCGCTTCGATGGCGTTAGAGACACGCGCCAACGTTCTTATCCCCGTGAAAACACCACGGAGACGCTGAGCCACCGTCTAACGCAAACAGGAACAAATAGAGAGGAGAAGAAGAGAAGAGTCAGCCGACCGATCCGCGACGGAAGGAAAAAAGAGTCGAATCGAGTTTGGCGCGGGGCTTCGAGAACCGCGCAAGGAAAACAAGCGCAAACGTTGGACATCGGTGCCGAATTACGATTTCTCGTGAGTCGGAAAAGGAAGAATTAACGCGATGGAAAAAGCAAAGACGAAGGTCGAGAGATAGAATCGACGATCCGGATGCAAATTTCAATCCATTAGTCGGCCGTTAACGATCAAATGTGCTCTTTTGTCTGTATACGCGGATATATTCTGGAAAGGGCTTCTCCAGTGGAGATCCAACGGAATGCAAAGAGAAAGAGGGAGAGACAGGAGAATCCGTCGCCTCGATAGCTGGGGGTTTCCCGTCGTACGACGAATCGTCGTGCCGTAAAGGATTTTCGATTACTTTTTGTTGCTGCGCTTCATTCGCTTTGGTTTCGAGTTTGTCTTTCTTTCGTATTCCGCTCTGGCATTCAATGTTTATCGCCAGCCACGTACTTTGACAACCTCTATTTCGTTTCTCCCAAACGAATGTAGAAGATGCGACCTCTTTCCAGTTCCTTTCAAGGCGGACGGCTGTTTCTCCCTAATTGCGTCTGGTTCATTCAAGGTTTCCGAATTCAAGGCAAGATACAGTTTGCAAACGATCCCCGTTTTACTGGAAGACGTTCGAGTTTATATCGAGTCTCGAGTGTAAGAGAGCATCGCGGAGAAATGTATTACAATTGTAATCAATGGAATGGGTATCCTCCTTGGCATGTAACGATGCATGGAAGGAATCTGACGGTAGAATAAAAATTACGTTTCTCGCGATCCGTTTCAAGAAGACCAACGGGAAATTCGGCGAATTAGCTTTTCTCGGGACCAGGAAATCCTTCGAAGGCCAGCATAGCGAGGTCGCGCGAGCGCGCTAACGATTCAGGAATTCTCCGTGGAGCGTAAAACAAAATGCCGTCACACGCTGGAAATGCCGCGCATTCGCATTCTCCGCATTCATCCGCCTTTTCCGTTTCCTTCGCCTCGCGATCCCCTCCTCCCACCGTATCGTTCCCAACGACTTGCCAGCCTCCCCTCGATTTTCCCAGGGAGTCGGGGAATGCGAGGACGGTCTTTAAACCGAAATTGAATTTCGACGAACGCGTGCCTTCCTAATTCGAATTTGACGTTTCCGGGCGCGCAGGAACGCGTCCCCGTGAAAACGTGGCAGAGAGCAAACCCAACCCCCGAGCGAACCTCGGGTCACGGATTTATTCGACTTTCGACTCGCGCCATCGACCTGGCCACAGCCACGAATCGAAAGCGTGAAAACCGTAGAGAGTTACGAGGCACGAGGGAAATTTATCGACCGCCAGGGACATGCGACACCTGTTCCCCCGTGCACGGTCATTACCATTTGAAATATTTCTCTTGTTTATGAACCGACCGAGTAGTGCTTTCCCCAAATGCGTGGACGAAAGACTTGTCAAGATCGAGGAATTTTTCCTTCCTCGGGAAAGTCTTTGAAACAATTGTACGCGTCGCAGCGATGAATCACGGAACACCGTGGACAATTCGCAGAGGCGTGTTCTCCGGAAGAGACCTCCTGTCATCGGTGAGCGTGACACGCGTTGGAACGACAGAGTTCGCGCCGACGTCGACGTCGACGTCCGATAATTTCCGACTTCTCCAATTATCGTTTCTCGCTCCGACTGAGAAAGCAGGTCGTAGAGCGCAAACCAAGGAAATGGCATGTTCCGGTAAGCTGACGTTGCTCGAAGCGTACCGTGGCTCAGAAATAAGCGCACGCTGATCAACGAAATCGCACCGGTAGGGATTTCACGCTGGAACGCTAAACGTTGAGCAACTTGTCGGACTACTCCCCATCCAAAATCTCGAAGGAACTCGATCGTTGCGCGCCTTTTTGATGTTCGCGAATTATTTGCTCAAGGGAACGCGAACAAGTTTAATCGAAAATTCATTCTTGACTCACCGATTAGCTTGCCGAACTGCGCCGGTGGCTTCCATTCCGGATAATGTCGTGGAAATCGCGCTCTCGACCAGTAAGTCCTTAAAGTGACTTTATACAGCGCCAGCTTATCCTGTTTGTCCTCTTTTTCCTGTCTGTCCTGTGTGAACGATCCGCATTGGGCGACCACGAATACCAGCCGCGTCCCTAGTAGCGTCAACAGCAGCGTCGACCACCGCAGCCAGGTCCCGCGAAACATCTGAAAGAGTATCAACGAGTCGCGTTAAAGTAACGAATCTCGAGGAAAACTGGCCTTTATAAATCGTTTACGAGCAAAGAGGATAATTTTTCGGGCATCGTCATCCATCTCCCCGGACGAGACACCGAGAGCAAATCGCATACAATTTTCAAAGTCGATCCATTAGCCGTCGTTTTTTTCTCGCTACCTCTGTTTCCGTGCTAGCAGACAAGCGTGCAACAACATTTTTAGAATAAGAAGACGCGCGCCAGTTGATCGATCCGCCGCGAAACCTGTGCACGTACGGGTATGCGTTTGCACGTGCGCGAGCTCCGATGAGATGCATAAATTTCACGGTGTTTTTAAAGCCCGGTAATCTTTCGATCGAAGGCTCGATCAATCCGGTGGTTTGAATACGAATCGAAATTACACTCGTCTGGTGCCGAACCGAGTGAATCGCGAGTCTGTGGAACTTGTTGTGTTATCCCTGTGGCTTTGACTGCTACCGACGTACAACAAAGCTCGCGGTGGATTTATAGGACGTTCCGTTTCGACTAGCCAAACTCGAATTGGGTTACGAAATATAATTTCGCACAGGGATCCGTGTAAGAAGGCGGTTGGCGCACATCGTTTCCCTTGCCATTGCTAAACGTGTTTTTAAACGGTACGATCGAATCTTTAACACGACTCGATAACGATTTGTTTCGACAAACGATGTAACACGACTGTACGAGAATTTGTGTAATCCACTAAAACGTATAAAAACATAAATTCTCCGTTAGACGTTGGTAAGCAGAGATTATAGAAAATTGTACGTTGACTCGATAATAAAGATTTTGAAACGTCTCTGTCGTTGAACGAAGTGCATTGTACAGATGGCACGGTTGCGCGTACACAGGGAGATGTGCACGATCGTATCAGCTCGGCATGCACCGGCGCGCTCTGTTTACATATGCAGATTCGCGAGTGTACTCAACATTCAAATCGCATTCGAATCGTTTCCAATCGGTCGGCGCTGCCGCCACTCGTCGAAATTTCACAGCGGTGTCGCCTCCGCGCGATTTTCCGCCACGCTGCGCCGCCGCCGCGCCAATCGTGTTAGATTTCGCCATGAAAACTCGTCCATTTTCCAAATCGTTCCAAACTTAATCTCTCTTCGATCCCGAACATCGATCGGGATCGAGATGTTGTCTCGAAGTCGTACGAAAATAATCGCAAACTCGCGACTCGCGAAATGGTAACAAATGCAAACTGGCCTAAGAGCAAAAATAAATTTGACGTGCCTGGCCTGCGCTGATGTATGCAAAAATCCCAGGACACTGAAACGATTCGCAAACCGTACAACCAAAGCGCAACGCGGCGCGTTAAAAACCGCGAAATCTTTTAATCAGCCGCCCAACTAGCATCCGAACTTCGGAACGAGTTAGCTGGCTTGTTAATCCGCTTCACAGATACAAATACACCGAGCGACCGGCGTATTAACACAACTCGTTAACGAACAGCATACATACCGAAAGTTTTGCGTTCCCCTGGCAAGGCTTGCCAAATCAGACGAAAGTATGTAAGTACTTTTCCGTCAAGAAACTAAAATAAAATTCTCAGTACGCTATACAGGGGCGGTTCTTTTTAACGGCGCCATACATTAATTTATCTTGTGCTCTTCGTACGGAACAAAGTCCGCCATCGACATATCGTATGAAAAATGCATATATTCTTTATGCATAAAATCATGATTACACTGGTCCCGTTCAAAGAAACCATCATATTCGACTAAAACGCGGTCGAATTACGTATCAAGTTTTCTACAACTAATTCTGCGGAACTAGTATTAAAAAATTGACGAAACTAACGAAAAGTGTCGAAGAAATTTGTATGGATAAATAGATTTTAGCGTTTAATAAAACCCGGCTCACGTTTTTCGTCATGAGTCCCCAAATGCACACCACGAGTCGCTACGTTATTCGTAGACTAGGAAACATTTTCGCACGAAAATAGACTAGGACAGGGACGTTATTTCACCGGTAAAGTCGTATCTCGTTTACCGTCACCCCTTGGAGAGGTTTCCGCGGCTACGAACTTGCGGCAGTGAGCCACCTAACTGAAAACTACTCTTTCTCTCGGTCTCTCTTTCCGTTACATTTACCACCTGTTTTTTTATATGCATTTCATTTCGTTTCATTATCCTCTCACCAAAATATCTCACGAACGCGTAATACCGTTAAACGAGGTGGATTTCGCTTACGCGACGAATCGTTTGTCCGTTGTCGCCTGTGACCCCATTTCTCCCCTTAACTTGTGCACGTTGACGACAAACCGACGAACGCCACAAGGATTCGTCGCGAGTTTTCAACGCTTTCGAATTCGGTCGTTTGCTGTGCGACCCTAGTTCGTCCTCGACGAACAAATTCTTATCGAGAAAAATCCGTGTTATAAAACCATGGTTGTTTCGTTTCGATCATTTTTTCCTGACCGTAAAACATCGTTTACGTTCCAGTAGTTGAAAGCTAATCCTACGGTTAATCGACCGAATGGACAAGAAAGCTCACGTGCACGCGATATACCGCGCAATTATCTGGCGGACGGAATTCTTCCGAGTCTCGCAGCCGCGAACTTCAGAATTTTCTAGTAAGCAACAAGTTGTCGCGAACGCGATTACTTGTTGGCACGTAAATAATGAAAACCAACGAGTCAGCCCACTGTTTCCGTCTCTCTTGCACTCGCAGAGATTTTACATGAATTTAAACGGTAGTTCTATTCCCCGGCTGCACGCGGCTCTACATGCCCGTGGACTTCCGAAAGAGAGAGCGGAATAAAACGAAAAATTCTGGCATCGTTCTGTCGACCATAAAACGATCGACGAAACGTGTATCCGTACGCGTTCGCGAGGACAGTATTTCACCGAGCTCTTCTCCGCAAGCTTTCGCGACTTCGTCAGAAATGATTTACGCTTCCTCAAAGGATAACGGACTGTGTCGATGAAACAGCTGAAAATCATTCGTACAGAGCGAATCGCGACGCTTGTATTCCTAAAGCGTTACGTTAATTGCGTAGCAGCAAAAGGGTTGATAATGATTGCTAAGCCGTACGAAAATTTCTCCAACTCGCACCGGTCCCCAAAACGAAACTTTCCCGATGCAGTTTCCATCGATTCCGACCTTTCTCGTCGCCACGGTCGGAAGCAATGGGATGGGGCACGAATATAACTCCGGCGAAAGGACCGTTTCAATACGTTTCGCGATTCCACGGAAGCCACGAAAGGGCACAGAGATACTTCTCCGCTGTACGGCGCTCGGGCTTTAAATAATGTTTGAATAAAAAGACCGAAAAAGTTTTTCGGTTAGACCGTGCTCGAAGCAGGATTTACAACGAGGGGAGAATAACCAACCACTCGCCCTCCCACCTCTGTGTAGTCGAGGCAATAATAAAGTGAAACGACAGTGGAAGGGCTGAGAAGGGGGAGACCGGAAGCTAGAGGCGAGAGGCGAGAGGCGAGAGGAATAGCCGGAGAAGACGAAGTTGCCGCGCTCCCGTCTCTCTGGATATTCAATTTCAATCGGATTCCTCGAGAGCTTCATCCCCAGAATCCGTTACAAAAGTTCGGTCGCGACGCAGACCGAGGAACCAGACCGATTTCGACCGCTTCCGGGGGCGGACGAGGGCGAGCGTGTTTTAAAAGTATACGAGGGGCCGCAACTTCTTCCCCAGCGAGTCGTTAACTTCGCTCGAAAGCGTAATTCCGTTCTCGTCCTTAGCCCCTGGTTTTCGACTCGTCGTTCGCTGTTTGTCGAAGAACACGTGTTTCGGAGTGTTTAGGATGTTGCGGTGAAGTTTGTGCTCTCACCCGAGACTACCGGCAAATTATCGAACCACCGTTCCTCCAATTTATTTACCAATTCTAACGAGACACGCGTGCAATCTTCCAAAGCGAACGTATGTACTTCGATAAGCCGTATCAATGAAAAAATTAAACAGCCATATGTAATAAATATACATTACAAATACTATTAAAAGAATTTTCTATTTTATACATCATTATGCCTAACGTTCCACTGCGATATCAAAGTCGATAAATGAACGAGCACGAATAACAAGGGACGAGTTAACGAACGCAACAATTAGATAATACATTTTCGATAATTAAACGAGATAATCGTGCCGAAAGCGTCGACTGTAATTTCCACCGAATAACAATTTGTTGAGAATCAAAATGCATTAATAACGATGTTAACGCTGTATTGAAAATATAACGTATTATACGCGGAAAAGTTTAAAGATTATACGTTTAGTTAACGAACGGGCTCTTGTTATATTGCAGATCTGTAACTCCTGTTGAAAGCTGACGAATAACGCGATTGTTGGGATAATGCGGGGAACTACAACCGATCGAGTAGTTCGCTAATTGTTTTTAGCGTAACCGTTGATGAAAACTAGAAGATCGAGTACATCGTTACTACGTGAAACACTAACGCGAATGCAAACACCGATATCGTTAGCGAAAAAGCACAATTCAGTTTGGAGACCACTGTGCCCAATTAATGAACCTTTCTCTCGTCAATGTTCTCGTTTAACCGAACGCGTATCGATGCAGTTGCAACTCTAACTTGCACCCTTCTGTCGCAAAGCATGAAAACTCGTTCATCATGTAAAGCGAACACAACCGGTAATCAATTTCGCTTCTGGATGAACTATCGAGTTTCCTATCGGCGTATTTCGCCTCGAATGTTGGACTATTGTGCGAGCCTTGACAATTCGCACGCGTTAAAAGATAAAAAGAGGAGAAAACCGAGACGCTTGCGATTTTACGAAACGATTAGGAAAACTAGCTTTCGCGGGACAAGAAGAAAAATAAATGTTTCGAATCGAGGCTGCGAGATGGTTGAAAGTTGAAATGAGAACGACCAGTTGCATCGCGAATAGTACATTGTTCGCGCTAATGCGTTTCTTTCGTCGATTCTCGAATCGTAATAAGCGCTGTTTCTGCGAGATAATAAACGCGGTAAACTATCTCTAACCATATAGTATATTGACAGAGGTGTGTACGCAGGACGGTCCAATCGAGCCGTAATTGTTTCGGGTTACAAGCCTCCGGTAGCGAATGCCCAAATGCACCGCAGAACGTCAAGCATAATCATGCTCTTCCGTCATTCGCTAGTATTTTGCCAACGATATTCCTTTCAGGATCGGGATAATTTTAGCGGTCGATCGGCGCATTTAAAATATCCCAGATTATAGCGTACACAGCTTCTCGTAAGAAAATTACCGTAACGCTATACGTAATACAACTCGTTCGTACGACGCGGAAATTAAAAAACATGCACCACCGCGGTTGAGAGCTTTTCGTTTGCTTTTATTGCCGTCACTATATAACCTCGATTCCGCCAATCGCTTCAACTCTTCTAGACATTACGCAACGAGCGAGAGTCGCGGGTCGATTACCCCGCAAAAACATCCAGATTTACCGCGAAAAAGAAGAAATAGTCGCGAGTTCGACGCAGAGGAAATACGATACGAGCCTTACGGTCGACCGCACTCCTCTCCATCTTCCGTAAACTTTGTTTAGTAGTTGGAGTAGGGCCTAGTTAGCGCAACGATACAACACTTGGAGTCTATTTACGCGACAGGACCAAAAATCCGCGGTGGAAAACATTCGTTCCAACTTTCAACTGGTATCGAATAAACAAACAACGAACATAGACGGTGCAACGGTACTACGAGACGAATACCGATATCCTGTTCGGACGATTAACATGGTTTCCAAGAAGTCGATATCGGAAACCGTTATAAACGCGTAAAAATGATAGCCTACGGAAATTGTGATCCGCGACGCGAAACAAACTTTGCGTTTCGGGTAAATTTGTTCTCTTACCTTTTCGAATAGGTAATACACTCCGTTGAGTAAATAAACGATTAACGATGGTAGATCGAGTTACCTTATTCCCGATGCTCGACGATCACGCTGCTCGTTGTTCCCGTCTCGGTCTGTCGCTTTGTTTTTCCTTGAACAGAGTGGACAGCGGCAGTCGAGATGAACGCCGAGTCGCAAAAACACCTCACATATCACACACAGACATCGCGCGAGAGTCGAGAAAGGCCCGCGGAGGAAATCGTTTTCGCACGGAAACCGAGAAACCGCGACCGAAGCAAAATCGTTTCGTGAACGCGAATGTTCGGCCACGAATTCACGAATTTTCGCCGCGCGATTGAAAGAGAGAGATGACGCACAGACACGGCACGCGCACGAATTTGGTTGCGAGCGAACGAGAACGAAAAGGGGGAAGGAGGTTCTCACGTTTCACGACACGTCTCACGCACGAGTCACTGCCAACACCGCACGCGAAGCTTTTAGTTCGAGGGTTGTCGCGATACTGCGAGGACCGCGATGCGTCGCGGCCGACCGTACCCCCGCCGCTTTCCTAGTCAACTTGCCCTGCTATTCCGCGTATCATTGGCTACCGCCTTCGCGCCCCATCGCTCCATTGGATCATTCGAAACGACGTTTGCGCCCTGCCTGCTCGCCACACTTGGACCAACAAAACTCGTTTCGAATATAATTCATAATCGCGGAGCAACCATCGAGTCCCACAGTCTTACAGTCTTCCAGATATCAGGCTGGAATCGGCACTCCGGCCAAACAGCCTTATCGATATCTTTCAACGATCGTCGAAATGTCGTTTTTGCTCGACTTTTTTAAATCTGGTACAATTGCGAGATCGACGGCGGATGCACGCTTTTCTTTCCTTTCTTTCTACTAGGTAACATGAATCAAGCAGACCGAGTACGGAATGAAATTACAACTGTTCGCGGCAGTAGTAAACGTTCCCATCGCAACGCGCCAGACCATTTGAAAGTGTAATTTTCCCGACGCAATTATAACACTAGTTGCCCCTTCCCATAGCTTTATGTTTAGTACCGCAATGCGCTTCTCTACTCAATTGTAGCGTCCGTTGTAAAATATAAATCCTGAGCCCCCGATGCGCTCGGATTTAACTCAAATAAAATTACACCGTGCCGTTCGCTCTCCCTTATGGATCGTACAAACACCCGTGGTCCTGCTTCTTTCTCTGCCATTTAATTAGCGATATCTCGCGATACAACAATGTAAGAAGCGTAATCGAGTTTCCAACGATTTCTCTCTCGACCTCCGACTGACATCGTCTACGAGAATCATTTTCCAAAAGACAAGGGAGGAAGGATGCCGAGTTGCGCACAGAAGTCACGAATCCTTGATAACGTTGCTGTTTCGCGTTCATCCTTACGCTCGTTTCCAGGCAAATGGCGGACTCGATGCTACTCGACGCAGGATTCGGATAAGGCGTAACGTTATTTAACGGAACACCATCTTGTCCGGATTGTTTCGACGGAGAGAGGGAGAGAAAGAGCCACTTAGCCGAAATTACCCGATCCGACATAGACGAGTGGCAAGAAGCAAAGAGAAACGAGGGGCAAAGCGAGAACGACGCGGAGCACGTAATCTTGATTTGCGAGTGTTTCGTGATAGCAATCGATGATAAGGCGTCCTAACGATGATCGAGGAAACCTCCAAAGAGAACCAATTTACCGTTTCGTAGTCAATCGTAAATATGGTAGGTTCCGCTTAACGATATCAAAGATTGAATATTAAATCCGATGACGATGACGATGACGATGACGATCCAGTAGATTTTCTCGAAAAGCGAAATTCATCGTCAAAGTAATCCAACGAAAAGCCTGTACGGTCGAATCGCAACGTTGTTGTTTCCCTTTTCCTTGGTTCCGTCCATTTCAACGTCTCCGAAAGAAAATTTAGATTACAAAGTTAGCGTCGGATAACGTTTCGTCATCCCTCTTCGTCCAGGAAGAAAGAGGAAAAGGGCGGAAACAAGGGGCGGTCGACAATTCACGTGACTTTGGACCGTGTGGATGCACTCGGCCGACTGGAAAGGAAAACTTTTTCGTCCGCGCGATACCATACCTTCTTCTACCTCTCGGTTTCTTTCTTTTGCAGCAGGAATCAGCCATTCGGCCTGGCCTCGTTAATTCTTTTTTCTCGTTCGGGAAAAGAAGCTTGCAATTGCGATTCGCATGTTTCCTTGTTTCTTCTCTGTTGTCCCACTCGCCGGTCCTCTCATTTTTCATTCGTCTCTCGGAGAAGAGTGCACTTTAGCCGTGTCACCCGTAGACAAAGATACAATGGAATATTCCGTGCGTCTGCGAGCGTTGTGTTGCAGGGCCACTGAAATATTTCATGCGGATGCCATGAGTGCATGTCGTTGGTCTCGGATCCGTGTCCGTAGCCGGTCCGAACGCGCGAGACGCTTTATCCGTCGGCGCAAACTTACCGAAATGAGCGTTATCGGCTACGATTTGGATAGGTTTCGTTGCGTGCTTCCTTCAGCCGAAAATGATGACGCGTTTAAAATGGAAAGGAGGACCTATAATTCAGTTTAGAAGCATCTTCCAGCGTTAAGATCTCAGAGGTAGCCATATTGGATATCCGAAAACAACGCGAGCTTCGTAATTCCGTGCGCGATACCACGCAAATACTCTTGGAGCATAAGTACTAATGAGATCCTGGCAAATATAATTATTTAAGCAACCCGAGACGCTTTCTCTATCGAAGCCACGCACGGATACACTTCCGTCCTAATTATTTACAAACGTGTCTCGTTCGTTGCGATCCGCGCGTGTAATTAAACGCAATGACGTCGAATGTAAACTCACTCGTGACATTGGGGTATGGGTGGGGGCTGATTTAATTGAAGAACGAACGAACACTGCCGCGTTGTTTCTCAACACAATTTATCGCCGCGAGAATAGCGATGGATTAAATACGTTAATCGTCGAGCTGAACGCGAGTCAACGATTTTCGAGAGAATTTCCTCGCTGGAATAGAGCAAAGATTCGTTATCCACCATGAAAGCAAATGAAAACGAATCATTTTTGGATCTACGTCTCCATTAGGACCTAACGAACGAACTCGTTCGTTGCTTTCCTAGCATCTGGTCGTGTCCCGTATCTTCAAATTATCGCGTTCCATTTTCGCGTTTCTTTGGTGAAATGAACTATGAAGGATCGCTCGGAGACAGATCACTCTAGGCCAAACTTTATCACCTCGTCGGATGATAGGCGCTTCATCGAATTCAGTTGGAATGATGGATCGTCGGTCGCGAAACACCGAATTCATCTTGAGCGTATCTCGCGGCACGCGATGAATTATCGATACACTTCGAGACACGCTCGATCGGATCTCGCAGGCCGTTGCAACGCTCGCGAGTAATAGATGGGCCTGTACCGCGAACGATATCCTTGGACGGTTTGCGATCTAGCAATCGAGACAGCCGGCAGTGTAACACGAATTCGGGGAACCCTAGAAGCGCGCGTAGAATATTAGGCCATTTACAATCGATTGCGGTAGAACGTGGAGATGGTAATATTATTAAAACGCTGATTGAAAAGTAGCTTCGGTTTCGCAACTATTTCACCTGTCGTGAAATTACGCAACCGCCTTTCTACGCACCCATAAGTCTCTTCCGCGCAATTGGTCGGTTCGCATTACGTCCCTGTTTCCGTCCACGAGCCAGTCATCCGTCCTTTCCACACCCACCTGGCGAATCCCTTCTTCCAACAACCTTCTTCCCTTTTTCCTCGTCTTCCTCCCTTTCCTATCCACCACAAGGGAAAGTCAATGTCAATGGCGCCTTCTCTCGTCTCTCCAACTCCTCTACTCGATGCTTTCTCCCGGCGTGTTCGGCCGTTTCGCTATCTTCCACAAGCTTTCAGGGATTATGAAGAAAATCTGACGAAAGTGCAGACGGTTTACGTCGTAGCGATATTTCGCATTTTCCAGACGGTCGGCGAACGCGTTTTTCCGCCTAGAGGGGCGAAATCTCCTTCGCACGACTACCGTCGGAGATCGTTTTTAGCGCGGGGAGAGAGACCAAGTTGTACGCGAGCGGAATACGCAACAGCTGGACTGGGATTTTAATCGTTGCGCGTCGATTCCCTCTCCGTTTTTATTCGGATTTTCATCTAGATTTTAATTTAGATTTACGATAAAACCAAAAGACGTCCAGAAAAGTTTCCCCTTTCTTAGCTTGACGTACTCGAGCTCTCGCGATCGAAAAATTAACCCAGACTTGCACCATATCTTGCACACGGTTTTTAACGCAGACCAGCTTTTAATAGCGCTTAACCCTTCTTAACGCGCTAGTGGCTTCGATCGCGTCAACGCGCTCCTTTGTTAGCCGTCGCGCTAACGATTCCGCCGCCCCGGCGGCTTGGCTCCACTGAACAATTACACAATTCTTGATCATCCATCGTTGGCGACGTCGATGATTAATCGGTAACGATTGATCGACGTCGCCCGGCAAACTTGCAACCGAACGACCGACGCAAGGAATCCCTTTGTCGAGCAAACTTTTACCATTTAATTATCTCGCTTGCCGTACAACGAGAAAACAATTTATTACGCCAACGAGTACTGCTATCGAGAAGTAATCGATGCCCTGCCCAAGTAGGATCATTTTCAATGGAACAATTGCAGAAAAAGCAATGTTCGAGAGTACCGAGCATACCTGCTCACAATCAGTCATGCGTCGTTTGAAACTGATCGAGCAAATATCGAACAAAATTCACGTAGCGGGGAAGAGTGCAAGATACCGTCTCTGCCTGTCTCGGGTAAACGAGACCAACAACAGACGCAAAATGCAGAAAACGTGTCACACATTCCGAGAGATAAGGCTATACTTTCCTCCATTACCCTTTCTCTTGCCTTCCTCTTACCATCCTAGTATTTAATTACATCGTTTTTGCGTTTGACGAAACGTAATCTCACGCTCGTATTGTTTCTCGACAACCCTTTAGTCCGGGTTACATTGTTCACCCTTCTATCGTCGCTATCGTCGTTTGGCTCGACGAGAAGAGGACAATGGCTCGTGCTCTTATCTATTAAACCACCGATGTTCGAGTAAACCCGAGATAGAAGATGTCGATGCCTTTTGTACCATTCTTTCCCGCCACAAAATCAAAAAAAAAAAAGAATATTACTCCTTCGGTATCGTAACCTCGCACGTTCAATTTGAAAAATGAGGATGCACCCGTAAATCTTCTTGGCTGGATCGCGAAACTTATTTCGTCCTTTGATTTCTTCGCCTAAATTGAATTCGAGAGTATCGAACCAATCGGATACGAGGAGATTTTGCGGAAAAGCTTTTCCGGGTTCTGAAAAATTTCTCGGAGCCCAAAAACCGTTCCCGGGCTGCTATCGGGTAAAATCAGTATCCTCTAAAATCGCTGATAGCCACCTCGAGCCCGACCGATTTCCTTCTCGTAGCGAGAAGCGATTCTCCGCATTTTCCGGCTATAGCTCTCCTGATCGCGTCGCGTGCGTGCATAGACGATCGAGCTCGCCGATCGCGTTCTTTTCTCGCAGCGAGATTGAATTCGTCGAGGTAAACTCCTTTCAGACCCTCTACGATCGTCTACGCGATCTACCCTCGATCGAAAGGGTCGCGGCTTTTTTACCTCCTCCCTTTTCTTTTCGCTTCCTCTTTTATCGATGGACTTGAACCCGTCGAGTTTAGCTTCTTTGTCCTTTCGTCGTTTTCCACCTAATTCTTTTGGGCGGTTTCGATGATTATTCGAAGACGTAAGACGTAGACATTCGACCTCGACGTATGTCGCAAAAATTCGCGAGACGGATTTTCGTTGCAATCGTCTCCACCGCACTCTTAACGACGCTCGTTCGACAACGGAACGGTAAACGTATCCGCGACGGCGTTGCTGACATACATGAGCTCGCTTCGCGTGTTTGCGTCGACGCGGATCCCGAAATGGGGATATGTAAATTAGGAGAATGCCAATTTCGTGTGTTCGTGACTTCTAGCGAACGCCTGCCGGGAGCAAGCAGCATTCGTAAGTACAAGCGAACACTACAAACGCGCGCAGACTTGTAAAAATTTATTAAAAAATCGTACCGTATATTAATTGGTACTTCGTACCAGCATGGGTCGAATCGAAGATAATATCGACGAGGATAAGTTTACGAAAATGGATACGTGTCTATTCGATCCGTTAACAAAGAATTTAAACGAAAAAACAACCCGTGAAACATAACAGAGTCAGCGATACCAGACTATCACTTTTTTTTCGTTTTTAATGTTTGCGGAACAATGAAACATTTCTCAGGTATCGTATAAATATTCCTTTGGTGGGCATGGGACTGCTTTTAAAGCTTTTATGGGAGACAGGTACTTCAGGCCAGCCAGCATCGCAGTCGTATATCTACGGAGACACTGTGACCATCCTGAACGCACACCAATTCACAGGAAATGTGTGTAGTCTCCGGGTGTATATGCAACCACAATAATGCTTTCAGCTATCAACGGAAAAAATCCCGCGCAGGGAAACTATTCCAGCGAAACCAACAACGAGAAATGTTTACCCAATATGCGTTGCTAAGTTCGTGCATTACTTTGAAAAAACTTTAGACACCCCGGTAGACTCTACTTTGTACAACAAAGAAGAAAAGAGAACAAATTTGAGTAGAGAATAGACTTGCTCGTTGTTTGAAATCGTTTAAGAAGCCAAAGACAATTTAGCCATGTCTGGACCCAAACGTCCGCTTCTACTTGCCGCGATACCCCCTCTGCGCCAAGAATTTACAACCCCTTTATTAACAGAGTCTACCGAGCGGCGTTGAAACAACCGTTTTTTCGTTTAGATACACGCCTCCTCCTTAAAAAGAAGACAAAGGGCGCCGGAAATACTTTGTTCGGCTCGAAGGAGATAGAATCTTAAACGAAAAGGAGCGTTTTTACCGGGCTGAAACTGTCTTGTAACGGATAATCTTACGTTTACCTAATAAATCAAATTAGATTACGAGCCTAAAATTACTCTCTACTCTATCTGCTAGTTACATGACGGTATATCGGACCAGCGATGACATACGTTCAGCAATTACAAAGTTTCGAGAATCCATCTAGAAGGAATCCATCCAATCAATCTCAGAGAAACGTTAAAAGTTGCATTCCACGACGAAGTAATTTAAAAATTGCTAGGAGCCTGTCGTCCCCTGTCCGTTTCTGCCAACTCATCCTCATCAAACAGCGATTTCTAAAGGGAGCGTGCCATCCTTAATAAGGTAAACCAAGTGGATTCGAGACGAACTGGATCAGTTCCGAAAAGACGAAAAAGGGAATGTCTCTCCTTTGGTGCTTCGTCACGAAACTTTCGTCGAATCGGGAAAATTATAATTCTCGTGAGTGCTGGCACGAGAAACCTTACGAGTTGTTGCGACGAGCCCGAGGAAACTCAGAAACAGAAGATGAGCTAGAAGAAGAAGAAGAAGAAGAAGAAGAAGAAGGCGAAGGAAAAGACGGGAAGAGACCAAAGGATCTTTCAGCTACGGGGATAGATCCGTGTGTGTCCTTCGTGATGTTTCGCGGTTGCCCGACCACGCCAGACGCCAACGCTTCCCTCAACGAACGAAATCCGAAGATTCGAAGAATTATCGATCCTCTTTGTCTCGTCCAAGGAAAAACTCAACCCTGGCCAAGCCGTCTTGAACCTCTTGGTTTTTCCTGATTCGAGTTCGCGACCCTGAAGAGATCAAACGAGAGAGACAGTCCGAAGACAGTGTAACTCCAGAATATAAGCGATTAAGCAGGGAAGATAATTGAATCGCTTTAGAGAAGGAAATGCCGAAAGGGTGCCGCGCTGTTTTGGATTGAACTTCCTCACGATTTCAGAGGACGTTAAAGTGGATCGTAATTGAGAACAGTTTAGTAATTAAATTGAGATTACGAAGTTACCGTTTCTGACCCGAATAAAGTTCGGGGACGAAATTGGTTACCGTTGTCACGAAAATTCGTTTCCACGGTTGCCTGGAAAAATGCGGTTTGTCCAGTTTTTTTCTTCGAGAAAATCGTCGAGCGAAATATGACGAATCGTCGAGCCTCCGAGCATCTTTCAAGGCGGCAACCAATTAAAAGGAACTCAATTTTTGCGCGACATCGAAAGGATAACTCTCGCGTAATGCGGACCATTCTTCTCTTGTTATTTCCCTCTTTAAATCTCATCGAAGCGCCGCGAAACAAGTGCGTGGGTTTACGGACCCCCTCGAGTAATCGTTTTTCGCTTAACGAGGAGACACGCGCGCACGGCATTCGTAATCAACCCGCTCCGAATGAACGAATTTTAACGACGTCGACGGTTACTTCTGCCTTCGATTGCTGAAAATTCGCTACCGCTCGGAACTAGGGGATTTCCGAAAGGAAAAAGCGTAAAGAGAGCAAGCGCATCATTGGAATCCTAACGTTCAAGATTGAATACCGTAAAGAAATCTAGAAAAATCGATGCCCGCTTGTACCGGTGAATACCCGCGTAGAAGGTTGTAACTGAACGGAGATAAAACCTCCTGGTTAAGACCGATCTCTATCGTTTGACAGTTTGTCTCAGTCAAAGACAAAAGAGACGCGACTTGAGAGGTGTCTTCTAAAACGATCAAGAAATGCGATAGATTTTTGGGAAAGGGAAATAAAGAAGAAACGAGATCCCAACGAAAGGCAAGAAAGAAGATGATACGCGCGAGTCGATATCGCGCGGCTCGTCGGAGGGTAACTAACCGCTCGGTGGTGAGGGCTTACATATTTCAGGATGTCATCAGACGTCGACGGAGCCCCAAGAAACTGGTTCGAAGCGGATTCGCTTGGGGAAGCGTGGAGAGAAGCTTGCGGCGGTAGTCTGATTATAATGTCTTTGGTACAACGCGACGACGGAAGAAGATAGCAAGGACGGCGAGGCGAGCGAGAGAAACGGAGGGATTGATTTATCGAGGTACGAGTGTATGCCTATCCCCAGAAGCGGTCGAATTAAACGCAACTCAGACACGGCCGACGACTAACGAATTAGTCGTCTAAATTAATTTGAATCCAACCTTGCCGGAGATTAATTATTATTAACCAGATTGAAATCATGAACGTAACGTTCGTATTCGATCGAACGCCTGTGAAAGTTCCCTCGTCGTTCGTAGCGAAAGAAGCGAGACCGATCGAAAGGCTATTCGCCGCTGAACAGACGCGAGGGCGTAAAGATGCTGAGATGAAAAGCGGGATACTTGACATTCCAGGAATACCGAGAGAGACCCGAGGGTGGCTCAGCCGGAGTGTGCGCGAAATAAAGTGTGCATCGTGTAGGCAACCAGAGAAAAAGATCGTTTGATATCGCGCGAAGCAACGATTTGTCTCGCATTCGAATTTAAATCGAACACAAGAAAACAAACGCTGTGCAATCCTAGAAATCGCAAGATTTCTCAAATGTTTTCGCGAACCGCGAATCTTTGATCCATTCCGCTTTACTTCGCAATTTCTTTGATGCACGCCCTTCCTCGAAACCTCTGTTCGTCGTCCGCCACCGAGCACTTTTCTCGCGAGTGGTCGAGTCCGATTAAACATTAAACAGACGGCCACGGACTTTTCTAGGGAAAAGTTCCACGAGAAAAAAGAGACGAAAAGTGTGGAGGCAAGGACACGAAACCCGCAGGAGCCCCTCTCGAAAATTTCGTTCTTCGATAGAGGTACGACGAGGTACATGTGCATGTGCCATAAAGAGAGAAATACGAAGACCGATTTGCCGGGTGTTTCATAATTAAAAAGTCGAGAGACGCGTGATCCTTTTGTGGTGGCCAGATCCGCAAAAGATAACGATTTGGAGCATCTCGCCGAGGCCGCGATAACTGGGCCGTGAAAAGCCTGCGGAAATTATCAGAGCACGAATTTCGGAAGAAAAACTGTCGGCGAGCCCGCGGATTGCTGGAACTGGAAGAGCCCTCGTTAGAAACCGCAGGTTGCCGCGTCATTTTCGAAATAAAATCTTCCTAGTAGCGAATTCGAAGATCAAAGAGCGAACGTGCTTCGAATAATTCTTGACCGTCGCTGACTTTTACCACAGATCTATGAAGACAAGAGAATGTCCGCGATAACAACGAGAAACTTAGAAAATCCAACCGATCGCTTTCCGATTTCATACTTGACTAAAGCAGTTGCGTATGAAAATTTAATTAAAAAATTTTACGAGATTGCTAGCACCGTGTACGAGAAACCAGCGAGAAAGAAAAGCAAAAGAATGGAGCGTACATTGAGGATAGCGCAAACGCTTCGTCGAAGCTCGACGTTAAAAGTTGCGTTACTCAAAAAAAAAAACAACAACATCGGTGAGTAATCGCGTGCATCTTTCCAGCGGAAGAGTCGCCTCGTCTAGCATCGAGTCGATGGAAAAAAAAACAAGACAAAGAGCAAAGGAAACTTGGTTAAATCGAGTCTCAACGGGACACCGTTGACAAGCTAATTTATGCGAATACGGTGGTTGTAGACAAGGAAAACGAAACATAACGCCTCGGGCATGGGCATATTTTCGACAAGAATAAACGAGACGAGATTTCACGTGGCTGATTATCGTCGGTCTAGAAAACCAGATACGTCCGGCTGGGAAACGAGAACGGAACCGGGACACGGGCGCGAGCAGAATTCTGAGCCACCAGGGGGCTGGAATTTATTACGTGGCTCGTGGCCGACCACGCGCGTATGTTTACTACTGAATGATAGAGCGGCAGGAAGACAACCGGAAAGGGAAAAGAGAGGCAGAAATCCTCGCCGTTTCTGTGGGTCGGCATCGTCTTTCGTGGGACTTTGATCGTCCCGATTTCCTTGATAACGATAACAGACACGATATTACTGTTTGTGGTGCAAATTAGTATAAAATAAGTACTAAATATTCCATCGAGTCCGATATGATTCTGCTGATTTAGTCCTACCAGCTTAAGAGAGGTTACTTGGAGCCAATACACTCAATTTTCAGTGGTAAAATACAGGAATAGCGCACCGGATTACTACGTTCGGCGTAGTAAACTTGCCTCGGTCTGTCTCGTCGACTCCTATTTACCGCTCCATAAGTTGAATAATTATAAATCAATTAGTGGCGGTGGAGGGAGTTTCACGGTCGGGTGAATGTAAATGTGTTTGAATGTCAGCCTCGCGGAATAATTTAGTTAGGCGGGGGTCTCTCGTTCGGGACATCGTACGAATGGCTCCGAACCGCAGCCAACCAGTCGAATTGTCTATACCGTAATATTTTCCCTTTACTATCTAAAATGAACTCGATTCTCGGCAATTGTCCTCGCACGGACTTTTACTCGAACCAGAAACTTGATCACCAAAAAGATGAAACAAGAGGACACGGAAGAAGAATGTACCTCGCAGACTGTTATCGCGAGGAACTTCCACGTGGCGTTCCGAGACTGGCCAAGCGATAGATCGATGAGAGGAGAGCGTGCGGTACCGTGGCAATTAACAGGGATCGGAGTACCGCATTTATTCTCGTTACCGGGGATATTAAGTAATAAGAAAGAATAAAGATCCTGCCGACGATATTGCCGGAGCACGCGACTACGTGACCGTCTGTGTCCAGTTGTTCGGGTTCGTCAATCTGATATACGGCAACGCGTTAAACGAGAAATACGTGCCTCCGAGGAGAAAAAACCGCTACGAGACTCGTGCTCGCAGCGATCTTTCCAAAGGTGTCGCGAAACGTATAAATTCCAATAGCCAGTTCTCGAAGTGGTCACGATTTAAAAATTGCATACTTCATTTAAACGAAACGTTGAACTGGATCTTGATTTCAGGTTAGATAATACCGTGTCGAGTAGTATAACTCGATAATTGGACAGCCCGAAATCTCCGTTAAATATTAAAAAATCGATTCTCGACTTTTCTACTACGGGAAAGTACCGCAACGATTTAATCGCTAATTGAAATATTAACAAGAAGCGGATCTCTTTGCATTCCGGTTTGACTCGCGAGGTGAGATATTTCAAACGGAGCCGACCACCCCGGTAAAACGCGGAATGCATCGCTGAGAGACAGGACCGGTCGAATCAAAACGAATTTCGCATAACCAAAGGCAACGAATTCAATTCGCGAAACGAAATTAGGAAGAGCAAGCAGAATCGTTCGTACGAGAACAGGGAGTAGGTACGCGATGAAACCGCAGGCGAGACCCGCGAGATTTATTTTTCTCGGAGACTACGGCTCGACTCGTTTGCTCCGCGAGATGAAAGATCGACACGGAGAAACTCGTGGTTCTCGTGAAAAATTGCACGGTACTGCGGAGAAAGAACTCACGCTATAAACACAAACATCGAAGCAGAAACATCCACTCGATCCGAGGGAAACGACGCGACGAAGAACGCGTAGCGACTAAGCTCTTAAATCAATGTCGGCAAATTCAAATTAATAGCCAAAGCGCGCGTACCAATACTCGCGATCCGTCTATTGGTTTTGAGCCGATATTCGCGGGACTAAAACATACGTTGTCGTTATCAAAGGTTCCGCGATCGTTGCTTTCTACGATCGCTGTATGTCGGATGTCTGCCAAGGTACCTCTATTCGCGTCGATCGATCGTTGCCCGTTGCAAAAAATTCTTTCCGAGACGAACCGTACAGAGAAATGGGTGGGCAACAACGTAAACACGAGTAACGAAAAAGCTGCGGTACGTCCTCGCCCCAGTTCAATTAATTCGAATTTCTACGAGGCAGAACAAAAATTAGAATGTGTTGCTGCCCTGGCGAGTTCGGTAAAATAGCTTGAACCCGAGGAAGCCTCTACCGAGACCCGGGTTTCCTCGTATTTTCTCATCGACGAGGTAACTTGTGACGGCGATCGATTTATATTAATTAATTCCTCGGATTTTCGTTCCTTTTCGCGTCGCTTTTGCCACCCTTCGGAGTTGTTTCGATTCCATAACTCGGTGAGTTGGTTCCAATGTCCAGCGAACGAGGCCAATGTTATCGCGCAACAATATCACTTCACTCTTCGCCACGAATCTCGCCATAAAAGAAGATGTTATTACGTCGGTGGCATACGACGCGATAAGAGACGTATGATCCGCGACATAATATCCCGCAGTCTTCAACCTCCGATCTTTGATCCTCCTCGTCTCCTTCGAACCACGTTTTATCACGATAAAACATATCGACGGCATGTTAAGTACACGGACCTTTACGATCCTGGACATAAATTGGGATTTATCTGGTTGGATGGACCGAGGAGAAGCCAGAAAACGAAGAGTCATGAATTTTTCGTCGACCTTAGAGGGAACCAACGACGAAGACAACGTCGAAGATCTTCTTTCGACGAACCGACGAATGAGTACATAGATCGATTCTCCGTGGAATATCTCTGGCCGACAGGATTTTCTACGGTGTCATTTGTTACCCTCGCGTTTGGAACACGGGAACAGCGGAACCGTAGCGGAAGAACTTACGGTCCCGTTCTTCGCGCCCGCAATGCGTAAATCTTGAGGGAACACGCGCGCGGAAACGACAAAACTTCCAAAGCAGAACACATGTTCAAGACGCGAGCGCAACTACGAAATTACGGCTGTAATTAGCCTCGAGACGACTTCAAACGAGCGACGAACTCGCGAGGAAACTTCTCGAGCGTTCTTCCAGATGACGGTGCTTTTAGGTTTATTAAAAAGCCACGCGACCAACTCTGCATCGAGAGGACTACGAATAAATATTATCATCGGTACAAACGAACGAGATATTCGATTTCCGGAAGCGATAAGTTTTCAAAGCGACAAAAAATCAAGCAGAATACATTTTTCTTTTTTGCGTAAAGTTTCGTTCTGAAATGTCCCGTATTCGACTAACCGCGATTCGACGCCGTTTTAGCTTAACCGCAAACACTCGACGAGCAGCTCGCGCGGTTTCACGGTGACCAACGAAATTGAATTGCAAATACATCTTGGATTACCGATACACGGGCTCGCTCGATGAGCCGTAACTTCTGCACGGACATTAAAGAGATTAGGCAATGACTTTGGATCGGTCGGTGGCTGTCTCCTGGAAAATGGAATCGCTTCGAAACCGACCACGTAACCCCCGTCCGTTCGAATTTCCAACGCGTATGGAACTTTTGCCGCGGCATACTACTCGATTTTCACCAGCCCGCGACACTCGCCTAGCAATCGATTCGATATTTCACGACACGGGCCGTTGCACCGACGTGTTCCGGAATTACAAGCGTACACGGCCCGTAGCTACGAAAGCACGTCCAAGTCGCGAATCATTCGACGCGAGTCGTTCGCAATTTAATTATTCCCTCGGTAGTACCGCTTTCTTCTTCTCCCAAGAAAACGTTAATAAACGCTCGATGAAAAACACCGAGACAGTAAATCCCATTCACAGAAATCGTTGCGACCGCTTGGCGGAATAAATTCTGGCAGTCCCAGTCGCTTGGTCGCAGAGCTGATTATCGACAGTCACGGAATAACTCCACGCGGCAAATATAATTCATGTCCGTGTTTGCATTTCCCGTAATTTATTATCGGTGAAACACGCCGAGCATTCGCAACGGTGTGCTCGTGCGTTATTATTTATGACACTCGCGATGCCTTCCGAAACATGCGGCACACATTCGCTTCGGTAACTCGAAGGAACACACTCCTCGCCTCGAGAATTTCAGGAAACTTAACGTGCAATGCATCCGAAACACGATTAAGACTCGGCGAATTAACGATCCGTAGAGTGGACGAAATGGGAACACGAAATGCTGTCTCTCTTTAAAAACGGAAAAGGAGTTCGATCGAGTGTTTTCACCCATTCTCGACATTATACGATTCGACGATGTATCGCACTTGTGATAAAATGATAAAAATATCTCGTACAAGCATAGCTTAACGAACTCGAACGAAATACCGCTTTCATCTCGCGGATCGCCACCCCCCGCTAGTATACGCGACCGGAAGTGTCGATGTCGAGGATCTAGATCGTCGCGAGTTTGCTCTCCTCTCGACGAGAACGTGTCCCATGAACACGACGAAAAGAATGCAAACGCGAGGGGGCAGAAAGGCACCGACTTTAATTGATATAACCAGATAAGACCCTGAGGAACTCGAAGAGAGACAGGAACGCGGCTTGAATTCGAAGCCCTCGACGGCATCGAAAAAGAGACGGAAACACCGAGATGGAGAACGGAGAAGGGAGAGATGCATTCTCGCGGAATTCCCCCTTTGTTCGTGCCGAAATTCCATCGGCAGCCACAAAGAAAAGACGAACCGCTCGTGGACGAGCCTAGACTGTCAAACGGCGCATTATTTTTCCTTTTCTTTCGCGTCTGACGGATTCATTATGTAATTCGCGTAATGGGTCCCTACCGAGACCCGCTCGAGACATCTTGGAATTCAATTGTTTCGAAGTCGTGGAAACCCTGGGACCAGGTACAGAGAGAAGGGAGAAAAGGAAGACAAAGAACGAAAACCCCTCCTCGGGAGCGTTTCCCTTGATTTTCCATGTGTTCGTGCGTCTTCCGTTACCTACAGTTCAAACTGGTGCAAAAGACGCTGAGTGCGAAAGCGACCTACGAACGCCAATTAAGAGAAAATAATACCGACTCCGCGAGCTTTCAACACGGCTACTCGACTTTGCAATTTCGTTTATTGCGCAGCTTGCGAACGGCGTGTATCGCTGTACTTGAATACACCGACCCTATCAAACCTAGACTCTACTTACTCGAAAACCAGTCCTCAGCGGAAAAAAACTACAAGGTTCTAGAGGATCCCTATACCTACTCGGTCCGACGATAACCACGCGTGTTTTAAATTGTACACGGCCGATCGTAGACAGATAAGGACTCGAGCTCGAAGGAACGATGGAAAGAAGACGAGGGTGGATCGCGCGATTCTTCGTGGTGCGAATTTCTTTGCGGATTAATATTTGCACTGGTTGTGAACGACATCGCTATAGAAGACGTGGAATATACGACGGGGGACAAAGTGTAGCGGAGGGTGGAACAGAACAAATAACGAACGTGGTCGGAGACAAATGGGGTGGATCTACCCTTGGACTAACTCAAGGAACACAGCACCCCCTAAAAACCTTTGGTGTAGCCTGTTGAAAAAAAAAAACGTTTCCGCAGGTTTCACGGGTACGTAGCCATCCAGTGTGATGCTTGGAAATATGAGCCAAGTACGGTTGGATATCGAATTTGTCTGAAAGAAACGTAGACTTAACCGAGGAACAGTTTTAACGACGTAAACATACAAAATAAAACTTCATCGTCACATAATTGTATTTCGAGCAGGAGATTCACCTATACGTATCGGTAAGAGCATTTTATCCGATTACGTATAGACGAAATTCGATCCTGTCCGAGAGCAAGCGTAATAAATTAGAAGCTAGCAAAAAATCGATAACCAGGTTTCGGCAAAATGACTTGTCGATAACCTAAAGACACGCTTGGCGTTCGCGCAGAGCCAAAAGTTCCCTGGGGGGGTTAAACGAACGAACGAATTTTCTCTCGATCGAAAAAGGAGAAAACAATCGGAAAACGGTCGACGTATTTTCTCGGATGACATTCTCGTCGAGACGCTAAAAGAGGAAGTGGCGACGGAAGAATGGTCCAGGCCAAAACTGATGGCCGGAGGGGTGAAATAGTCGAAAGGTCAGGGCACGGATGTCCGGAGAGAATCGAACGAGATTGGGGACCGAGAAAGAGATGGATAGATCGAAATGGTTGAACGCCGAATAAAGACATCGCGATTCGAAGCCGACCTTTCTTTGCGCTCTTTTGTTTCATCTTTGACGCAACTTACCACCCCGAGGGCGAGGGTACATATTACGTATCCATTCGAGTGCTAGGAGCTACGAGTACGACTGACAGCTGAAACTATTGTATCCCGATGCTCGAACGCCGTTTGTAATTTATCAATGTTTACCCAAGAGTTTTATTTTCGTTGTAACCGAACGATTGCAGCGATTTTCTTATCGAGACACGAAAACGTAATGAATAAAAGTTTGCGAATAAACTCACCGACAAGATGAAAATAATACGGAATCTCATCGAACGTGACAGGTAATATCATCTCGAAGATCGGGGATGAAATTCGTTAATTTCGTCCAAACTTCCATATCCTTATTTGCTTACCGCGATGATCTTCTTTTTTCCTCGACTTCTGTGCAACCGCGCCGCGACGCTCATCCATCGATAGATTTCATGTCGTATCTTTTCCGGACTTTTGTGGGACAAATATCTTTCCGCGTGGATCTACCAATCAATACGTACAGGTGTTTGTATAAACGTCGCGAAGGATGCACTTTCTGATAACAATAACGACCAACGATTTACCTTCTTGCTCCGTGGTAAATTCAACCGAGGACTTCGAGGATCGTTACATTTGGTATGATAAATTCATCTTCTATAGCCATGCAACTCTATTTACTTAGAAATTTGCATACGAATTAAATGAAAACCATGCTCGTATAGAACGTGATATTGCACGGGAAACCTGTTTTGGCCCGATAGACTGTTCCACGGCAAGTCTTCCGAACAATTTAACCGTTGGTGCTAAGATTAAAAGCAAACTTTTTAATGAATTAATAAAAATAGTTACCGCAACGAAGTTGCTAAAGTTAGATTACCTTTGAGTTGCTAATAGAAATGCAAATGTATGTACACGTATCACGAGCAAGAATTCCATAGTTGAATTTTTTAACCATACTAAGTAATACGAGTACGGAAAGTTGGGTATTCCGGAACCTTTTATATCTCATGGATTACATGGGAGTCGATGGAACATGTGAAAAATATTATTCATAGGAAGCTATTTATTTTCCCTTATAAATCATGTATGTTTATATAAATAAAAGCTTCGATCTCACTATATACACATTAGAATAGAAAAATGTCCTCAAGATCTTAAGATACAATAGCGAATTAAAGAACATTTCCTTTGACAAGGTCTCGTCTCTCAAGTGTTAACGACCAGCGTTAACAGCGACAGAAAACCTTTAAAAATATTGAGAGAATCAATCCAAGGAAGGAATAAGTTGATCGAGACTCTGTGCGTTAAGTCTTTGAACTGGCACAGATACGACATATACATCTATGCGTACGCATTCAAGATTCCGTAGACGGTAACACCTTTTCCAAGTCTCGTAAAAGTTGCGCAACGTGTTCTATTAACGTGAAACCTGTTATTGTAACGGGTCGCAACAGTCGACTGTAACACTGTTTATACAGATTAACAAGAGCTTCGCAACTGAAATATTAAAATACATTATATTATATTTTATTCAATTCGTTACGATGAGAATATAAGAACGCATGGTTTAGAAATGCATACTCTTTTTCACTGCTACTGCTATTCTTGGTAACGACTAATTTGGTTAGGGATCTCAAATTGAACTGTAATCTCTGTTCAAGTAACGTTACTAAAGTTTCCTCGTCTTCTATAAACTTTTGTTCATCGATTCCTTTTCTCTCCGAGTTTTCTTTCCCTGCTTTGTCATCGAGTGTACTTAAACTTTTTCCCGCTTGTTTCTGAGAATTATTTCTATCGCATAATATATCCATGATAGGTCTGCACTGTAGTATCAAATCGAGACTATTTTGATATGCTTTCAATTTGCCGTTAAACGTTGTAGCACCTGAAATATAATGCGATATATAAAAACATAATCTATGAAAAAACGAACATAACCTAGATTCAAAAAAGAACGTACAACGAGCTTGGTGTTCCGCTAAGGCGACTCTCTCCATTTGTACTGTTAAAAACTCTGTAGTCTGCTCCAAAGATAGTAAGAGCTTTGCAGCTTTTTCATAATACAGCTTACACAGTTGCAAACTTGTTTTCCTTTTAATACTATCCGTGTCTGGTTGGTGCTCTCTGTATATACGATGATAAAAAGAAGCGAGTCGATGTTGAATAGTCGCAGCACGGAACTGATACACAGGCTGGCGTGGACCTGGTGTTTCGGTATCGCAGTGCTTGAGAGCTTTTTGTAGAATATCGACAACTTCTCGTTCCAGTTCTTCCTTCGTCTAAGATGATGACCAAAAGAAAAGAAAAGTAACGTCGATCGAACCGAATTTAAGTTTAATGTTGGAGAAGGAAAACGTAGAATAAAACACACCTTGCAACTACTAGTAGTAGAATAATCTTGCAGTAATGTAGCCATGGTAAACAATGTGGTAGACAAATCCCACGTAACAGTATCCCAAATTACAGGATTTGTTTTTCGAGAACCCAAGACTTGCAAAGCTTTTTGATAACTCGCTAACGCTTTATTGTAAAAATAACGCTCTTGAGTGTTTTGTTTCACGTGCATATGTGCACAGAGTCGCATAACTCTTCCGGTATTCGAGTGTAAAAGAGCCAAGTTCGCTTCATCGTGAACAGTTTCGAATGCTTTCACACCCGCTTCTAAATGAGTCTTGGAACGCGTAAGCAGTGTTATTACGGTAGACGATGATGCTGACGTGTCCCCTGAACTTTCTTGCTGATAATATTCTGTTAAAACAGTAACGCGTTCTTTAAATTTCAGTATCAGATATTTAAAATAATCGTGGAAAAAAATTACCAACTTTCAGCTTGATTCATATAAAGAACACCTAGTTCATTGTGAATGTTTCCTAATCGTTTAAAGAGGTTATATTTATTAGCGTCCAATGGTTCCAACGATAAGGCTTTCTCGTAACACATATAAGATGCTACTAGAGTAGATTCTATACTTTCTAAATGCTGTGGCAGTAATTCGGCACCATCTGAATTAAAAAATGATGTAATTATTTTTAGCATTGCGACCACATTTCCACATACTTCTTACGCGATAACTTACTCATATCTAAGTCTTCCATTTTACAGATTTCTTCGACTATCTTTTCTTCAATTTCGTTCTTCATTTCGTACTCTTTCCTATGTCTTTCTACGTTAGGCCAGTCTTGTACCACCATAAAACAGCAATCTCCCGCGCGTCCTAATAGATAACTGATCGACTTAGCATTTCTTACCCCACAAAAGATTTCTAATATTTTTTGACACCGTAAAACTGCCAATATATATCTCAACGAAGCTCCATAATTTCTATTAGCGTACTCGTTTTCAACAAGTACAGCAAATATTAACGATGCTTTCTCGTATAACAGTATCTTTAAGTGGGCATTCCAACTAACGTTGTCACTTTTTTTCGGAGCTTGCCACGTAGGTAGCGTTTCAGCTTTAACTTTACACAGTAACGCTTTTGCCTCGTTATGGCTAGGTTTTTCTTTAGAGATAAGGTCTTCCGACTTTTTGTTTTTTCTCGATTTTAGTTTTTTTTTATGATTGGGACTACTATTTACAGAATTTCCCACGGATTCGGTATCCTTTTTCTTATCTCTCAAAGAAGTGTAAGGCATAGGTATTGCTTGGAAAGGTTTTGCCATATTCAAATGAGTCTCTTCGTATTCTTTCTCCTCCTTCGCCTTCTCGTCTGCTCTCGTTTGTTCTTCGTTCGGAATATCTTCAGTTGGAAAATACTGTAGACATTGGAGTCCATGACACACGTGCTCCAAGGCGGCCAAACATCTTTCTTCGACTGTACCCGAAATAGGTGGTGGCTTGTATTTGGGTTCATCGCAATCCGCTTGTTCCTTAATGTGAGCTAATGTTAACGACTTTATCGCAGCTTCTTCAGCTTTCTCTTCTTCATTTTCGTCATTCTCGTGATTCGTACTCGATTCGCTTTGCACGTCTTCTTCGTCGCTTTGATCCGATAGCCCTGGACTAGCAGGGTCGGTATCCGATGGTATATAAAGATCGGATAACATAAAATGCGCCGATGTAACAATTTGAGGATATTTTTCTTTAGCTAATAATTGTACACAGTTCTTCAGTAGCATTCTGATAGTACCCTGTTGACGGTGGTAATCGGAGGAGTACTTCATATTACGAGCCACTCTATACAATAACATAGCAACAGGCACGGTGAACGGATTCTGACCTTTTTCATCCGATACCTCGTGACATAAAGATGTTAAATCGTATAACTTTACAACATCGTCGTCTTTGCCTTTAAATAGCCAATAAGTGTGTCCAGCTTTCGTTGCATTATTTTTTAAGAAACTTAAAATATTTTGTGCAACATCCCTGATGACTTTGGGACTGAATTTAGAATGATCTAAATTAGGAAGATCTTCCGTTTTTATTAACTCATACTTTTGCACTATGCCATCCAAATGATAACACATGACAACTTCTGGAACATTACACATTAAGTTATCCAACCAATAATCTATACCGGTTAAAACATTGATAGGCTTTGTCATGTCTCTTAATCTTAAACTTATACATGGATGCGTTTGCCCTCCAAATATCGGCATGTCTGTACCGATAAGCATTTGTATGTTCTCAAAAGTCCATACAATGTTTCTAGTAAAATTGTGATTATAATTTGGATCTGGTACTTTCTCCTCTTGAGAGGGTTCCGGTAAACATGGTTCCAATGTCTTCACAGGTAACTGTGGTTTTGTGTGCTGCTCTTTATTATCGGCCACTACTATCGAATGATACAAGAACTTGGATACCAAGTTTCTCTGCTGTAAAGTATTCCTATTATTCGTTTTGTGAAAGAGACGTTTCTCTTTGTCTCCGAGATTGTGGAAAATATGTTCGTAAAAAAATTTTTTCAGCCATTCCCAATCGTTTTCTGCTTGCCTAAGCAAATATTTGTGAATATCGAAATCATCCAATAACAACGTATTTTCGACTCTGTGAACCATCATGGATATCACTCCATGATTGTAAGGCAACTTTAACAGTTTCTTTATATTTTCTGCATCTGATACAACGTCGACTTCTCCGACACAGTCTGGAAACATATGCGCCATACGGAAACTGGAAAACCCAGAGGTTTGTGACCATACGCTTTGAAGGCCATAACTTTCTGCGGAACTGCTAAGCCAATTGCTCGGTGGTAAATTTAAATCTGTATTACATTGTAATTGAGCATAAGTTGCAGGTGTCTGGACTACTGAATACTTAACAACTGCCGTAGATTTCACTGGTTTCCTAGGTGAATTAGGTGCTATAGTCAAAGTCATAGGCTTCACCTGAAATTGAAATAATAACACAAATCCGTGACACTCAAAATATATTACATCTACATTATGAAAAATGTCTCGTAAATGAAATAATCAATGCTATGGATGTATGTTGTTTACGAATACTGGTAAGACAAAGTGTTTTAGTTTTTCTAACATAAAAAAGATAAAATTTTAAATAAAGTAATAGTCTTATTCCACTTGACGCAACGTTACTAATCGAACGAGACATTACTCACCACATTCATTTTAGTATCCGAGTCCTCTGACATTTTCAATTTCGAATAGTGTCACTCGCATCTCTCAAAATCCAACATCATCAAAATCTATGTATGTTTCAACATTTCTAGAAGGAACCAGAATGTATAGACATAGAGTAGATTTACAGAAGCGAAACTCTCGTCGAAATCTTTGACGTTCGTTCACACACAGATCATTGGTGTTTGTTAGTAGTGGTGTATACCAGTGGCGCCATCAATGGGAAAACGTCCAAGTTTGTAGTGTAAAAAATTCCCACTGTAGCGGCTAGATACCGTCATTAAATAAAAGTCGATAATTTGTTGCTAAATTAAACAACTATTTGTAAAAAATTATAAATTTTGCATAATCACTAGTATATTGTTGTGTTATGAAACAAAGAATCATATTTATTATGAAGAATAAAGAATAATTGGTTAAAGGTAACGGTGGCACCACCTTACAGAAATGGTGCGAACTACTATTTTCAGTACAAACTTGGACGTTTTCCCACCGATGGCGCCATTAATACCAATTGTTTTTATATCGAGACTTTTGAGAAAGTTATCGATACTTGAAGGGAGAACCCACTAAAATTCTTTTAATTTCTTCAACATGTTTTCTTTCTGCTTATAATATACTGGACAATTCCATACTAGATGGTTGGCACTCTGACTCGGATGTAACATGTTTAGTAGTGTCATCTAGCATCAACAGTAGAAACTATTTTCACTACAAACTTGGACGTTCTCTCATCGATGGCGCCACTAGTGATATGCTATAAATTAAGAATTCAAAACTATTATAATTGCAAGAGCGAGGGACAATTATTTTTTTACACTAAATCACTTATGAATATGCTTGGACCGTAGGAGTATGCAAGTTATTAAATTTAGTAGGATTCTTAAAAAATTGTATGTCCCTCAAGACAAGTATTACGCGGTTCCCTAAATTGATTCATTCTACGGCTCGTTTACGAGCAAACACGTCCCGTTTTAATATTAGGAACAGTTTTTTAACGAAGATTAGACGAGTAAATGTACAATGCAAGCGTGCGATATTCATCGTATTAACGCGAGCGATTCGCGTCGCAACATTTGTCGCCTCAAGACGAGCATTACTATACCAAAGATTATGAACAGCAAAACGAAGCCCGGGAAGATCATCGATCCGGGCAAAGGTGAAAACATAGGTTGGTATTGTTATGATCGGCGGGTAAAGGTATCGGTAAAAACACGAAAAGGTTAGCAACGACGCGTGCAAAGACGCTCGTTTATCCGCGACGCTGAATGGATTTGGAAACCCCTAAAGTGGTTGACGTCACTGGTACCGTGTCCGTATATAAGACGCTGTGCACCCTCGCGATTCAGTCGTCCATTGTGAATCACAATCGAAGAACACAGCGACGGACTCAACTATGGTGGTGAACTTCAAGGTGTTCAAGAAATGCTCACCAAACGGCAAGATTTCCCTGTATCTTGGTAAGAGAGACTACATCGACTACTTATCGGGAATCGAGCCGGTGGACGGGGTGGTTCTGTTGGATCAGAACTACATCGATACCGGGCGAAAGGTATGGGGACAACTAGTGTGCAGTTTCCGCTACGGCAGAGAGGAGGACGAGGTGATGGGTCTGAACTTTCAAAAGGACCTGTACTTGACCTCGGAACAACTCTACCCGGCTACTCGAAAAATGGAGGATAACTTGACCAGGTTGCAAGAACGTCTGTTGACGAAATTGGGACCAAACGCGATTCCATTCGTGTTCAAGTTCCCCCAAAGTGCTCCGTCGAGCGTAACTCTGCAGCCAGGCGAGGAAGAGACCGGTGAACCTTGCGGCGTGAGCTATTACGTGAAGATATACTCCGGCGACACCGAGACCGACATTACACACAAGAGGAGCACGGTAACGATGGGCATCAGGAAGATTCAATACACGCCGACGAAACAGGGTCGCCAACCGTGTACCGTCGTACGAAAAGACTTCTTACTGAGTCCAGGCGATTTGGAGCTCGAGGTTACCTTGGACAAACAGCTGTACCATTACGGAGAGAGAATAGCCGTAAACGTGTGCGTAAAGAACACCAGTAACAAGGTCGTGAAGAAGATCAAGGCTCTGATTCAGCAAGGTATCGACGTGGTGATCTTCCAGAACGGCCAGTTCAGGACAGTGATCGACGCGGTAGAGACGCAGGACGGCTGCCCGATAAATCCAGGCTCGAATCTGCAAAAGGTCCTGTATCTGAAGCCAGAGCTAGAAAAAAATAAGCACCGCAGGGGCATCGCTCTAGACGGACGATTAAAGAGGGAGGAAAGCGAGCTGGCCTCCAGCACGTTGCTCATCTCGCCGGACGTTCGCGACTCCTTCGGCATCGTGGTGTCTTACGCCGTCAAGGTCAAACTATATCTGGGAGCACTGGGGGGAGAGCTGTCGGCGGAGCTGCCGTTCATCCTGATGCGACCGAAGCCAGTGGATCGGATCAAAGAGGTGAGCGCGGACAACATAGAAGTGGAGGACATCGCGGACGAGAAGGCGAAGCAGGCCAGCAGCTAAGCGGATAGGGTTCGGTGCACGTGACCGCGAGCTACACCCGGAGGTTGGCTCGCGTTCAATTTCAATATCTGGGAACTCGTGTCGCACGATTGAAAACACACACCGTGGCATGGGTGTAATATTCTGGACAGGTAACCCGGCATCCCCAGCTCCGCGTAGGTATCACGTTAACAACCCTTTCTCTACCAAGAGCGACGCTAGTCGCCTGCTACGAATCAAACGGTACGTGTCATAGTTTTCGTATAGATCTGCGCGTACGATCGCTTGCAAAATTCTACGTCGCCTCGCATCGATTACAACGCTATTGGTAAGACGAGAGATCCAACACTCTGCGGCCGAGACGGGCGACATTTTATTTCGATACTATTGTAGATAACAAATAAAAGTTATTTATAGAATGCTACCTTAGGATACTCCGTATCCGAAACGTCTCCTTCTAGAGATCCGAGAAATTTAACGGTATCGATTGCTGCTGGAAACTAGGTGAAAGCAAGTCTCGTCCAATGCATCTGAAACGCATCCGTAGCTGTCGCTTATATGTATATCGTACTAGCGTTCTGTAATTGTATACTTCTATAGCATGAATAAAATATGGTGTATCGGCCGAATTAAATCTATGTACGCGCTGTTAAACGCATCAGTTTTTTCTTCTCCCGTCCTTATTCATCTTTATTATTTACCTTAAGTATTTACTTTGTTAGAACGCATGGAGCAGAACGCCTCGGAAGGATCGTACACGGCACGAATACTACCTCGACGTTTCTAATTAATCGATATCTAAACGAGATCAATCGACATCGTTGACGTTCGCCCGCCTTTTCTTTTTCCTCATTTCGAAACGGAGTAAGTTACGCTCCAATCTTCCGTGAGACGTAGTCAAACGGAACGCGACGTTGTTAACGAAAAGAGCGTCCCTCGTCGATATCTCGCGATTGCGATTAATCATCGGCGTTGAACCGATAACACTCGGAAAACCAAACGCGTTTCCTCGTGCGTCAACAAATTGCGCGACGACTCGTCTCATTCGAATTAATCTTCCCATTTCCTGAAATCCTCCGAGCCTTCTCGACCGTGAAAACAAACACGCCCAGCAAGTATCGCGCGTTGCGTCGGACGAAAAATTAATATCGCGCTGTTGAAATCCTGACTCGACGTTTACGCATAGCGTTTCTTTGGTGCTCCGTATACTGGATGTCCGAGCGACCGCTCGTGCTACGCGAGAAACGTCGAAAAGAACGTATCGATTGCGAGATAAAATTTATACGTCGCGCATTTCGCGAAAATGTTTGCCTCCCTCGAGGACAAGGTCGCGCAATTTCGATGACGTAACATCCCCGACTGGGTCGTGGCCTAGAAAAGTAATGCCACCAGGCGTGTTTCACGTCTCGAAACGCCGCGGCGATCGATCCGGACACCGTAAGAATTATCTGCAATTTCGACGAACGTCCAGCCAATGAACGGGTGGGTGGAGGAGCTAGACGGTCGGGGAGAACAGAGGTGGCGCATGGAAAGTTCGGTTAAACAAACGGGTACACGGTCCTTATATTCGCAGGAAGGTCCCAGGTATATCTCCCCCGCGACAAATGGAAAGAAACGAAGCGTGATCCTGCGAAGGGCAGCACCGTCTCGGCGATGCCACCCTATGTACATATGTACATGCTACGTGTGCGCGCGATGGGTGTCGAAGGAGCGGCCGATGAAGGGCGGCGGTGGAGAGGAGGCACGAAAACCTCTAGGAAAAAGAGAGATCGAGCTAGTACCGAGCCCCGACGAACGGAGAGAGATGGAAAGCACTCGCGGAGAGAGACAGCGAGATGATAAAATTAGAGAGAGAGGTAAGAAAAAGGGGATCGACGAAGAAAATGGAAGAGCAAAAATGAACGAAGGAAGGAAGAAGAGAACGTGAATCGGAGCGGAGTGGCGGACCGACAGAATGGCCGAAGCGGAATGGAGCAGAAGATCGAAGAAAGAGCGAGCGAGACCGGAAAACCGAGACTCGAACGACTCGGTCTCGCCGCGAACGAAGAGCGAGAAAGCCAGCAACGAATCGTATTGGAGGGAGAAAGACGGAAAGCACTCGGGGTTCGTGTGGCTCGCAGGCTCGGCCGGTGCGTCAGTTAGGCTCGAGATACCCGCGAGAACGGAACGTTGGGTGGTTGCTTCCCTCGAGTTCGGTACGTACATTCGATGCGCCCTCTCCATCAACCCCTGCCCGCCTAGCAAGAGTCTCTCTCACTCGAGGCAGTGTCGCGTACAGTGTCGTACGGGGAGTATTGGTCTGTCCGTTCGGTTCCTCGACATTCGGAGTTTTCGTCGACAACCCTCGTGTTTCGATTTGTGCCGTTTCCAACGAGCCGAAGAGGGCGACGCAGGAGCACGGCATACGAAGGAGTTTAGGAGGAGGAGGCGGAGAGGTTCCGGCGAGTTTTCACAGGGAGCAAATCCCTTTGGAAGACCGAACTCCAAAGAAGACAGTGGAGGCTACGCTACGTTAAGAGCCAAGTGAGTACCTCGCGAAGCCTTGACTCTGCCCTCTCTTCTCCGGTGATTATTTTTCTCGCTTCCCCTCTTCGTTGTTTCTCCCTGTTCCTCTTGCGGTCGGTCCTCCGCGTCAGGATTTTTCTGCTCGACTCGGCCCGGCACAGCGCGGTGTATCTCTCTCTCGCCGCCCGGCGCGCAACAGACACCGGCGAAAACTCACGGATACGCGACGAGTTTCTCTTCTCTACTCTTCTCTTCTCTTCTCTTCTCTACTCTTTCTCTTCTCTTCTCTTCTCTTCTCTCGCGGCAGACGGTGGCATTGATTTCCTCCCCTCGTCCTCTCCGTCTCGCGCGCCGGTCGCTCGCGCCCTTCTCTCCCACGCGCGACGTACGCACGCACGATTCTCGTAATTTCGACCTGGGACCGTTCTTCGTCTTCTCGTCGGTTGCATCCAGCTAAAAATTACACCGGCGTGTTTTCGTTGTTCGAGTTCAACTAGTTCGAGTTGGGGAAAAATCGTTAGTTGCATGGCGGTTATCGACGAGGAGGAACAATCGAGACGATCGACGACCCGTTGCGAGAAGAAATCGACGGTATCGCGAGTCGCGAGCAGAGTCAACCGAGGGTGAAACGTTCGTTTGGAAAGATGGCTGGTCGGAGGTTCGCTTCTCTCCTCAAATATTTGGCTAGAAACGTCCCGATCCCGATACGCGCGCGTTCGTGTACGTATATTTTGGTACGTGGTTCTCCAGGGGTGAACGGAGTGTGTTTGTTTGTTCTTCTCGAGAAACGTCCTCCGATTCGAGCTTCCACCACGTTCGTGGAAATTTCGAGACGAAAAGCGTACCATCGGTCCCGGAGGAATGGTGAAACGGCATAATTTCGCGCGAAATGATCGCGACCTTGAACGGCTCAGCGCGCTGGAACGTTCGAAGTTGGTCTCGGCTGTCCTCCAAGAATCCTCCAAGAACGCGTTGAAAATTTGAAGAGCGCGGTCACGAGTCGCGAAGACCCGTTCGTTTCTCGCCTCGAAACGTTGAAAGTTGAAATCCATCGAGCCAAGAAAGAAACATCGCCGTCGACAAAGTCGAGCGTGGTATCGACGTAGGATTGCCAGCAACGCGTGGGCCGTTCAAGATATCTCTATTTGTAAATAACTTTCCGGTTTGTTTGATCGTTGGCATACGTCGGTGGTGCCGTCTTCTCTCGCACGAACGATTGTTTACGATACCGTGGAAGCTAAATGATTTACTTTTATCGCGCAAAGTTCGAGAACGACGGAGATCTCGAACGCGTCGACGTTCGAATCCTTGTATGCAAAAATTTGAGTAATCCGTTCCGTGCATTTTCCGCGACTCGTTCCGCGTTTAGGTAATTCGCGGCCGGTATTATCGCGTTTGAGTCAGTCGAGCAATATCGAGGTACGCGAATCGTCGACCTCGAACGGCCACGCTTCGACACGGTATTAGTCACACGTACGCGTCGACCGATGAATATTTCAACGTTACAAATGCGCGCGCCGTACCCTGTACAAACATTCCGTGGTTCGGTTTCGCTACCAAACGTTTCATTTACCGATACGCTCGACGAATAATATGCGTTTCGCGATGAAACATCGACCCGCATGAATTTCGCTCGCGTCTTTCCGTGTCAGCCTCGCGAGTACTTTTCCTGCTTCACCGCGAATAATCTCGCTAGGCGTCGACCACTCGGCCCGAGTCACCTCTAACCATTGTCCCAGTTGCTTTAGTGCGGCTTCTGTTGGTACTTAGCGGCGTCGTCGACACACGCGACGCCTTGTCACGGGTATCGCAAAAAAATCCGATTTCTTATGCCCTCGAAGCGTGTTACTCGCGAGCGCGAAGCGCATTCTTGGTGGATGAACCGATGAATTTTTCCTCCTCGCAATCCTTTTTATCGCGAGACTTATTCGGTAACTACCAGTCGATAATTATTAGACGTATTTGCGTTACAAATACGCTCACCAAAGTACAAACACTCTGTTTTGGTACGTAGAATAATCGTACCGAGATAGCGAGTCCCTGCCTCTTTGTTTATTAGCTGAATTACCCAACGCTCTCCGCAATAGGAAACATCGTTCGAATCCTAAGATTGTTCTATCCTTTTTCTATATATGGGATACGTTTCTCGTTTTACTCCTAGAAATGTTGATAAACAGGGCTTCGCTGCTATTCAACCTTGTAAGGTATTAAAAGGCAGAAACGATCGGATCGATACGGTCTCTGGAATCGTATCTAATCGAGCAAATGTCGAAACTTGACTTGCGCCAACTTTTCGCGTGTGCGTGTTTACTTCTATCATCGAAAAGTTGATGATATACACTCATAGGATTACACGAATTTGGGAAACGGCGCTCTACGCGATAAGTACCGTGCGCGTTTCCATCGTTTGCGATCCAGTCGAATTCTGAACTCGGGTTTGATACTGCGCGTGCTGAAAACGTAGCTTCGATGCGATAGGTGGTTCGTAGGGTGTAGTCCTCGAGTCGGATCCTGGCCTAGCGCATTCGCGAACCTTCTTTCCGTAAGCGTTCGTACTCCTTCCGATCCTCTGTAAGTTCGTGACTCGTTGAAACGCTGGAGGATTTCGCCGTCAGCTATAGTTCAGACAGTCGCAAATTTCCTCGAGGGTAGTCAAGACGGATGTAACGAAAGTACGCGAGGGACGAGATATAAAAGTTGAATTATCGGATCCCCCGCCGCGACAGTTGCTATCGATGGATTGAATATGAATTATTGAACGCTCGCAACCGAAGCGCTCGTTTCAAGTAGTCGATCTCGCCTAAAGCGGATTAGCCAAGAGATCGTTTCGTTTACGAAACCGTTCATAAAGAAATTATCGCACGGCGAAGAAAGAGGAGAAACGCGTGGGCGTTTACCACGGGAGAACATTTTTTAACTTTCGGTTTCTAGGACGTTGCACGTGGGGACTCGTGGAAGAAGTGAAATGTCAAAGAGTCGGTACGCTCGGCACCGAGGTCGAAGAAAAGGAGCCAAAACAGTGGCGCCTTTGTCTTTCGATGCCGAGAAGGGGATCTCTTCGAATTTTCAAGCGAGTCACGGCCGCACTTCGATAAGTAAATACCGACTATTAATTCACGGTTAGCCAATTACGGATAGCTGCACGTATGCATATGGCGCGTAGCAAAATCTCCGTAACGGACGCGCACCTCGGCCATGGTTTCCACCGAGATTATGAAAATAAAAATATAAAAATAAAAATGCAACGTATCGTACGAGACGAACACGCGCTGTGAATCATCCGCACGAAAATACACTCCCGAGGAACCCGCATAAGCGCGGGTGATAAAAAAGTGATTTGTTCGGCAACAATGGCTGATTATTGGCATCGTCGAGTCGCTGGTTACGTTCGTGAAAGTAGCTCGTGTACCGCGAGAGAGTACCGATTGGGAAAGAATCGAGAGAAGATATCGCGGCGATTTATTCCAAATCTGCGATCCGTGCATCCAATTAGTCGACCGGGGATTACTACACGAATCGACGCCGACGCTACGAACGATTCAGACCGAGAATCGATGATTCGACGAGTACATCTCGTTGTTTCGCAAAGGAAGAAAGACGCCTGGATTAGGTCGCGTTGATACCTAATAAATTATGCTTGTCTTGCTGTTTCCTCTCGCGACCGCTTTTTTTTTTCTTCTCCGCAATTTGCCACGGAAGCGTTAATGCACCGCCCACGAGCGAGCGAGAGACTATTTAAATTATGACTGACAAAATGGCTCCGAGTCTGCCACGTACTCGCCCGTAATTATTCTCGAACCGTGATCGTCGAGTGGTTCCGTCGGTTTTTAACGTCTCCGCGGACCTAAACGTTTCGTCAACGGTTCGTTACACCCTAATGTTATAGCTCTGTATATACATTCGGCCATTCGGTTTCTCTACTTTAGAAACGATCACGAAAATAATGAAACGTCGCGCATACGCGTACCAGTTTACCGATCGGCATTGTCCGCGGTGAAACTGCTATACGTACGGCGCAGCGGTTCGGTCTTAAACAATCGTTCGTTCGTGGAAGGAGATAAATCTAGGCCCAACTATCGATGCATCGGCGCGAACGCTTGTATCTCGGAACACGTCCGCTGTTATCTTTTTAATCGTTCACGATTGTTTGCCATTGTAATCAACGGTATACAGACGGGTCATGGGGAAACGGAGTTGTACGCAGAAATAGATGCTCCGAGCGGAGAAAGTGATTGGGTGACACGGTATTCTTCCGCGGCTTCTCTAGCGCGGCCAGTGATCCGTGGTCCCGATATCAAAGATTTATGCAAATTACCTCGTCCAAGATTTATGGTACTCGCAGCTGCATCCATGGAACGCCTAGTCACCGAACACAAAAACCGATGCAAGGATCTTTATGTTTGAAAAGTTTGAATCGACATCTTATCTAGTAAACGTCGACGACGCGGCGTGTTGGAGCGCAACCGGATTAATCAGCGCGTCGCGTCGCCGGAATTCAGGAAACGAACGGTTACGAACAGCGAACAAAGAGACGAGACCGCGATGATTTATAAAAGTCTGTATTCCGGGATGGAGGATCGCGCGGAGCTGTTTATCCGGTAGTCGCAGAAATATGCGCTCGTTCCGTGTTACGGTCGACGAAAACGGACGTTAACAGGAATTTGTGGTTTGGTTAGAGTCACCAACGCGACGCGGCCAAGTGCTCGGCGTTCACTTATCTGCGTATGTCCGTCATTAGATCAAGCGTGGTGTTGCGTCGAACAATCGACAGAAATACTCGCTTCTGGGACCGTCGAATTTCGTTTCGTCCAGAAACAATCGATCCTTGAATAAGGACGATCGGCATCGATGAACCGCAAGCTCGCAGATTGCGGCACGGAATGCATGCTCGTGCGAGAGTCCTGAGTAATGTCTTCCGGTTTCTATATCGGATGAAATTCTCCATTAAAGTGATAGCCGATCCGAGAACATGTTGCACGCGCACGCGCGTCTGCGGATTATCACGAACTGCACCCCTTGGGTTTGGTCGGAAAATGTCGCAAAATCTGATCGATCGCCGACTGGCGAAGCTCTTTCTTCTTTTTAGATCAATTCTCGAATTTTCTCTTTTAACCAATCGAGTCTTCTGTCAACGAAACGATGTAACGGCCAAAGAACATGCCACGAACTATTAATAGACTTCATTTGCTTATCCACATGCGATGGTCGAGGAGCCGTAAACGTACTAACAGTAAGTACTAACAAGTACGTTTTCGTTGGATTCCGCGGGAGGCTGAATATTCCTCGAATCGTTTGAAAGCGAAAATGGCACGACGTATTATTTTTTTTTGTCACTTTGTCCTCTTCGGTGTTACCAAAATCGTTAGCGTGACGTTCGAATTTGACTTTCCGCCAAGTTGGAAAACGTTACGCCATATATCTATAAAGTTGTTTGACGTCAGGCCTCTCGCCCTGCTGCATACACGCGTAATACGTGAAATACTCTCGCTGAAATAGCATCGTGATTACTCACGCAGCTGGTCGAGCAGCGTGAGCCTTTTTTGAAAGCTTATCGAAGCATACGCCGCAGTTGGAAGCGCGTCGCGCGCTGTCTAATTATCCAAACCGCGACTCGATCATCTTCGATACCTTTCCGTTTCCGAAAAAAGTATATAAAATAGCTGATTCGGCCGATATCTCTTCGCAGTATCGAAAAGCCTGATAAAACTGAGCAAAGGCAATCGCCAAACTTGGAGTAACCCGATAAGATAAACGCGACAGGTTTGACAGCGTGTCGATGTTGCAGGGATAGCGGTCAATCGACATAAGGTCGTTTACAATTCCGATTTCTCGTCGCGTACTTGGTGTTTGAATTTTCATTCGAATATCAATCTGACGAGTTTATACGGATTCGCGATACATTCTTTGTTCTTGGGAAGGGTTGAACGAGTCCGATATCGGTAGGTGGTGAAGCGAGGGATTATCGACGAGTTCGGTTAACGTCGTTAGAGGCGTCCTATGGCTTCGGAGCCGCCCAAATACCAGCTGGATACCTTAAACTCTTTAAAACTGCTGAACTGGTTCTCCGTTTCTCGACAAAGTCTCGATCAGGTAAATCGCGAAAAAGGCAAACTATTCGAACGAAACGCGATTACGATACGATATTCTTAAAGAGAAATTCGTCGTATCGTTTCGAGAGAATTTCCCATTTTGGCCACACTCGAAATCCCTAACGAGAGTCGTCACTTTTATTTTAAAAGCGCGAATAACGTCATCTTACGTCCAGTGTTTTCCGGACGGCGCGGCGCGGCGGTTGCTCTATTTTCTCTGGTTGCATAGAGTTACAGCAATCGTGCACTCGGTATATTTATTCGTAGCGCAAAGGAGAGGGTACCTGTGCGTGCATGGGGTGAGTCAGCCCGTATATATTTCGGCAGGTCGAGTGGTTCTCGTCAAAAGGAAGTGTTTCGCGCTGAGTCAACTACGAAATCCCGAAACTGCATGCACCGGGTGTCTTTCGTAACGGACCCCTCCTTCTTCGCGACTAAAGATATCACCGATAATGTCTATAACTCGTCCATCTACCGTATTTATAAACGAAGGAGTTTCGATTGTTCGAAAATAAAATCTCACACTGTTTTAAACATCGAATACGCTGCGATAAAGCAACGATAATAATAGGAAAACATACCGCGTAATCTTTGGTTTACTACCGGTAGACTCAGAGGCGGAAAGCTCGTTCTGGGACGTTCTATTCTCGGCCAGGAGCGTTCCAAAACAGGGACAGGACCGATTTCTGTCATCGCTCGACGACGCTACCGTACCTCGAGCTACTTTATAGACCGGTCGTAAAACTTCGAGAAGCATTGCGCGCGTTCCTGCAGAGATTCGGAGCCGGTCGACGTTTTCATCAACAAGAACCCGCGTTCCAAGCTCGCGATTCGTTGCCGATTAAGTATACTTTTAGCGCACCCTCGAATACGCTTTTCGTCGTTCATCGACGTCGTTGCGCCTTTGGTTAGTTTACGGATCGCTCGTAAAATTTTAGGAATTCTTGCACGCGTTCCTACAAACATTCTTGGCTCCGAAACTCACGTGGCTGGACAACTCGGATATAAGAGTGGATTCGATTTTTTATCTATATGGCTACTTTTCCGTTTCAAAACAGACTTCCCTGGCTAGAACCGTACACCGTCGACAACGATTCCGTTCGAGATGCGATTATTGGAGTACAGAGGGCTAAGAGTATAAAATCGTGCGGGTCTATCGTTCCAGTTGTCGAGGTATCGCTTCGAGAAACGGCTAACAGGAGTTAAAAATACGCTTATGTACACACACGCTCGTATTTTCTTTTCTGTTTTTCTCGCGTGGAAACGATTTAAGAGCTGCAGGCGGCATAGCACTTCTTGGCCAGGGTTATTTTAAACATTTGTTAGCCACGAGCAATCGCTCGCGGATTCGTAGACTCTCGTAGAGCGGAGCAGTTTTGCATGCCCGTATGGATCGAAAGCGACTGTTCGCGCGGAAAGATTCAACCTCCAGATAATATCGTAGGAAGATACAGTTTCTCGTCACGATGCCGATGCTACCTGGGCTCGATGAGTAGAAAGGAGCCTGTTCGGAAGATCACCTATTAGCCGCGCGGAGACTCGTGAACGATGCATTATTCATAAGGGAAGACACTTGTCTGTTGATTTTTACCTCGAACCCCAGAATCCGCTAATTCGTTACGTCTAAAACATGAATAACTTGTGCTCCGTGGATTGAAAATGCGGATAGCCGAATTTAAAGTTTTCTAAACGAGTTCAAAATTCGAACCATCGATCCATGGTTTCGGATACAAAGATGAAAGTCAACCTTCGAATCGTAGGATGTCGAAAACGAACAAATGCTTCTACGCTAGACACGGTGTAAAGGCCGAGCCCTGAATCAGACTATCGAAAGCCTGACCATTTAGTTGTTTGCCGTGAGTCACGCGAGCATTCCGCGGAATCCCTTGAACCGATCGGATCGGTCGGAAACGTGACGCGAAGCACCCACGAGTCACGACAAATTTCTTTGAGCTGACGTTTATTATGGAAACTTGGCGTTTTACACCCGTGTTCAAACCTCGTCGCGTCGTTTCGCACCATCCTTCATCTCTTCTTCGAACAAAATAACCGTAAATCTCAATTTTAAATACACAGCCGCTTACGCTATCGGATTCTTCGATATGGTTTCGTTGGTAATGCGCGTCGATTCGAGGCTCGTCGAATCGAAGAGTGGACCGGCGCGAAGTCGTTTGGGTGCGCAATCACTCATCGAGGATAACCGTTCGTTTGTTCGCGATCTCTTCTCGAATTTCACCAATCCATACGCAACCTACTTGCGAAGACGCTTCGTCCTGACGTTGGTAAACACGCGAACTTAGAGGTCTCGAACGAGGTTCGATGAGCCGGGAAAGCGACGCGTTCATCCTAGCAAGTATTACTGGGCTACGATCGTCGCTTTCTCGGCAAATTAGATTCTACCGAGAATTATTCTGAAGTAGATCGAAATTAAGAAAAAGAATTTGTCTTGTCATCTCCACGCTTGCGATTACGCTACTCTGTAGTCGACGTGAATTCTATCGCAGCCGAGTTACCGAATCGAATAGAGGGCACCTATAACGTTGGCTAAATTTCCATTCGACTTGCAAGTAATTTGCTCAGGTTACAATCTTGGACGTTCGAAACGAAGATGCTCGGTGAAAGTCGAACGAGAAAAGAGACTGCGCCGTATCGAGAATTCTCTCGGACGCGTATGCTCGATCGAGGCGTTGATATCCGCGTCGCGTCGCGTTGAGACGAGACGAGACGAGACGAACGCGACCAACTCGACGATGTACTATCGAAAAAGAACGAGCTAACAACGAAGAATCGTGCTGGAATCCCAAAGTAGCTGTTCCAACATTGTCGCGGTTGCAATTTGTTTATCTTAGACGTTTCTCTCGTTTGGAAAAAATGTCGAGAATTCCGAGGCGCTTCGATTCGAATTCCTCAGTTCGAAAGATTTTTACCTCACCTTCCGCGGGAACGTTCCTCCACGACGCCGGTCGCACCTTGGCGCCTTCGAAGAATCACGGAAAGGTGGCTGGCAACGATTCAAAGCGACGCGAGCGGACGGTTGCGTCGCTGCTTATTCGGAATCCCGGATAGAGGATACCGTAAAACGGCGAGCACACGCTTTATTACATCTGTCGTGCGTAAATTTAGGCACGGAATCGTGAGCTTCGCCTCGACTGGCCTCGCATCGCATCGCCTCGCCTCGCCTCGTCTCGCTTTAAAACCTATTAAACGCTTAAACCCGAGAATTTCTCAACCCTCGCTGAACCGTTAATTATCGCGACGTCTACGTTTCAATTGCGTATTCTTTCGAAACTGTTTCCTCGGTCAAAAACGATGATCGCATCGATTTACAACGTTCGGAAAGTGCATCGGTAATGTGCTTCCGAAACTCTTGCGCAGGCTTAATAGCGCGTGCATTGGGTAATTAGCGATACGTTCCATTCGGTTTTTAAGAATCGCTTTGAGCTACAAGAATGTTAAGCGCACGGAGCGATAAAGGTAAACGATGCTTAACGAACGGCCAGAAACGATAGAGATACCTCGATAGCCGAATCGATTTAGTTAACTACTACGGGAGGAGGAAGGAGAAGAACGAAGGAAAAGTTTGGAAGAGAGGCAAACGGAAAAACTAGAAATCCGTCTCTTTCGATCTCGAGTGATTTGAGTGAAAAAGATGTCGAGAACCGTCGAGAGATCGACGACAAAGCCGCTTTTCAGCTTCCCAATTGCTCGCCACGCGGGAAGGGACAGAAATTTTTTTCAAACGACACTCTTGAATCAACGAGCTCGCATTCCTTGGTTCGATTCACTAGCTCTGGAGATCGTTGCCTCGTTCACGGCCGCTCGATTCCTCGAGCTCGTTCGACGGACCGAGTACGTGGCTGCCGAAGAATCCGTTGCGCATACGTATGCACGCGTGTTCCATCGAATGATTACGAAACCACGGATAAAGCCTCGAGCGACACTGCGCCGAAAGAAAACCGAAAGTTGGAACAAATTAGACGCACGACTGAAGGAACGTTAATTGGATTTTAAAAACGAAACTTTCTAACTACCTACACGATTGAAATTAATTCGTCGTTTAACATCTTGGTTCGCGGAAGTTGTCGGAAGAGAAATGGACACCGGTCGTTTAAACGGCGTTTATTCTAACGCATTTAGCGTTCATCGGCGACTCGAAACTCGGATGATGCATTTACGAGCGTGTCCGAATGATGCGACACGCCCAGCACGCTGTTCTATCGCGAAAACGGAGCCCTCCAAGTTAAACAAGCCGAGGAGCAAAAGCAACCAACTCCCGTCGTTTTACACGAGCTCGTAGTCTTTGTTCTTCCAACCGGACCGACGATGGATATTTCGTAGCAAAAGGTCACGGTACACCGTACAAATTATATCATCGTTTAAAATATTGTTGTATTGGAAAACTATAGCCATGACTACGCGTATCCATCGTGCATCTTACGAAACGATCGATTATTGAATTTGTTTGGTCAACGAGAACAAGAGTAGCGGAATTGCGGGAACAATTCGGAAAACGAAGAGATCGACCAATCTTTGGCGTGCATCACCGGGAACAAAAGCATTAAAGAGCACCGACCCAGCGATTTTATACGCGTGCATGCGTTTACGGCCACGTGGTTACCGCATTTATTGAGAGAACCTCCTCTACAGGAAGTGAAAACTCACGTTGGTGGTTGACGTTCGTTTCGTTCAAGAGGTTATCGTTCGCCGACGACAATGCGCGCGTTGACCCAAGCAGCGATAATTCGCGATCGAGCGAGGGTCTCGCGATCCTCTGTTCCGCGAATCAATTGCGAAATTCTAATCGAGAGAGCTTAGAAAATTGATTAATTTCCTTTTGTTTCGCGTCGCGACAAAACCCGCCCGAGTCAACGCCCGTTTACGTAAAAGAATAACAAAAAGAATTTTCTCTAACCAATTAAGAATTATGTTGGTAAGCGATATTCTACAAAGGAAAACGAAGAGGCGAGAAAGACTCGCTTTAATCGTTTAATCGCAGCGTCGATCGTAAATTGGGTCTGCCGCGCGTTTCAGATCATTTTGATTCGTACGCTCGATACATCCTCATTTCACGACGGTTGAGTCAGCTCGCTCGCAATTCATCCTTTTACTGTTATAATCGCCGCGTCGATCGCAATTGATTCACAAAGAACGCCAGTCGCGTTTCAATCTCTGGCTGGCTGTTGCTCTTCGGGGACTACGCAATGACGCATTCAAAAGAGTTGTCAGCTTGTTTTGCATCGGTTCCAAGCACCTTGCAAAAATACATCATTGGCTCGATGCTGAATGCTCGTCGATTTATTATTAGACGATCCGTAATTAACCGACCACTTTGCGATACTCCTGATCTTACGGTGTTATCGACTTGGACCACGTGACTTCGTGACGAATACGATTCAATCACCCGCGGACGCGGCTACGCGACGCCGCGGCGCCGAAGCCAACGCGACGGACGGCTTGAATGATCGTCGAGTGAGTTTTCCGAACCGCATTTTCTCTTCTAGCGGACGCGTCGCAATTTAGCATCCGCTATTACACAATAGCGTGTCTTCTGTAGCTCTTAGCGCGACAACCGCGATTCTTTCCGCCGAAGAGAAACACGCCGACGAAAATTACTAAGCAACGCGCGCGTATCACGCTACCAGTTACATCAAAGGATGCGTTGCGTTGTTGTCGCAACGAATCGCACGTAGGCGATTGGAATGATGCAGACCTGTTACGCGAATGCCATTGGTACACGGTGACCCTCGAGAATCTGCAGATTCATCGGAACGATAGGAAGTAGAAGGAGGCGAACGGAACGCGTTTCCGGTCTCTTCGTCCCACGCGCCCGGTTTATTTTCGCGTCCCTCGCGGAATCGCGTACGTTACTCGTCGGGAAACGATCCTTCCAATGACATACGCTAAAAATGAACGTATCACTAATTTACTCGACGCACATTTCGAGCGTTCTTTGCACATCCAGAACTTCCTCGACTCCCTTCGCAACAACACGCCTGTTGTCTGGAACAGGGTCCACGACTTGTTTCTTTTCTCGTCTCGTATTTCGTTTTGCATGATTCGCCGGTCGGAATCGAGATAGGTGTCATGTACGATCGTCAAACTTGTCAGACCTCCGATGAGAGAGACAAGAGAGCTGTACAAGTGGCGTGGCGCATGACCGCGGGGTTTTTCACGTGGTAGATATCGCCGATACTGAATCGAACTGTTGTGTTAGGCATCTGTTGCTCGTCGAGCGTCTCGGAATCCGGTTCATTTACTCATCGAGAAATCGAGGACAGGGAGCTATTTATACGAACTCCGCGGTTCTTTAACCGAGGACTAAATTCAGTCTCGTCCTGACGATGGCTTCGCTTCGCGGTCACCGAGGACCCCGCGGGAAAATTCTCAGAGTCGTTTCGCTTTCCATACAAAGCTTTCGGACTTTTGTAGCGACTTGGGGCGCGCGCGCGTCAAACCACGTCCGCCTTCGTGCTAATACTCGTCGTCCGCTTAGTGCTTATTTATCGCTAGGTCCACGCAGAGCATTCTACCGCAATATTTTAAACGCAGCGTTACCCCGAATACATCGGTTCATTAATTCCCCGACGACGGAACGATGGCGTCTTGCATCGGTGGACGTTGCCACGGTCGAGCCCAATCTTTTCCCCTGTTTCAGGGAAATGTATTCCAACTCGAGGTTTCCCATTTCTGTAAACACCATCCGTTTATACGGCGGCGTTTGCTCTGTCGGAGGTCGGATCGAAAAGAAAGTAACGAACACGATTTATGACGTAACGCGTAGAGTCGTTTGCATTCGTTTGCATTATTACGTGCGACTCGTTCAACCACCGAGCGTGTCGCGCGAACTTGACTCGACGTTCTTGTTCGAACGAGAGGTTTGCGCGTTACCGTGGAATTAGACGTTTCCAGACAGGAAAATATTTAAAGCGCGTGCTTTCGTCCGATTCGAGAAATAAAAAGTTCATTTCTCGGGCAGTGTACCGCGCGAGTCGTAGGAGCGGAATAATCGAGCGTTACACGTAAACGTAACGCAACGCTGACTTTCTCGCCGACCATGTGAACTGCAGCTGCAAAACGGAACACGTGGTCGCTGGTTGATCCCCATACGGATCTCGTACTCGGTGAAAATAAATATCTACTCTTTCCGAGTCTGTACTCCAGCCCTCGGCAACGAAATTAAAACGCGACGATGCAACGCGAAAACTCGATCTCTCTATTTAAGCTGCATTTGTTGTACGAAAAATGTTCGACACAGCGATCAAAGGAGTCCACTTTTTGGATGAGTCAGCACCATGGAATGAAACTTCATCGTGACCCTAATAACCATAATAAAGGCATCCTTGTAGCGACGTAATACACCTATTCCAATGGTAATCAAACGATGTTTTTCGCAACGACTGACACGGATAAGGAGAACCAGATTGACGGAGCAGTCAAGGACGAAGGGGAAAAGGTGGGCAAAAGAGGAGCGGAAAGAATCCAAGAATCACGTGTTCCCGAGGTTCGTCGAAGCCGGGAGAAGCAGGTTAATTTTCTCCCGCGGCTTCCGGTGACCTTGGACACCGCTCCACCGGTCGTAGGCAGAAACGAAACCGAGCGAGACTCTCTCATTCATTGTCCGGGGATGCACGAGGATAATTGGGGGAGCGCGCAGAGTCGGTCATCCTCATCGTTCTCGACGGAATGCCGCGAATACCAATTCCCCGCAGGTCGTTCACCCGCTCTCCTCGGCTCGGCTACGCTCGTCTCCGCTCGTCTCCGCTCGTCTCCGCTCGTCTCCTCTCGCTTCGCGATTCCACTTGGCCCCGCGGAAAACCGAGAACTCGTTCCGCGACCGAGCATCTTTCCGAAAAGCTCTCCTCCCTAGTCTAATAAACGTAGACGCAATCTGTGAACCTTGTTATAGAACCTATTTTTGAACCGAATGTCTAAAAAAAAGTACGAAACTTCATTAAATGCAAATAAAGCAATACGAGCGGGTGGTGGGTCGTCGAATTTACGTATCAAACGCCAAGGGATAAAAGCGCGTTCGAAGCATCCAGATACCTTGAAAGCGAAAACCAACCAACCGAAATCCAGCGCTGCTTCATCGCTGCGAAACGTTTTCAAACATTCATGATTTCCTTATCCGCTCGAGATTTGCAAATTTCCGTCATCGAAACGCGCTCGATGCCAGATTCTTATTACGTCTAATGTTATTAGAAAAAAAAGAAATGGAGAAGAAGGTAGACAACTTTTGCTGCGATAAAAATCGCTTTTTCAGCGGTTCTGAAACACCACTCAGGTTCGAGCAAAAATCGCGAATCATCTCGGTCCTGCCGGCACGCGGCTGTGGCGCGCGGCCGTGGCGTTGCTCCGAAAACGGAGATTCTCGGAGAATCGATGTATGCCAGCTTCGCGCGAGCATTCAGGAATCTTTTCCATTTCGTTCTCGTTAAGTGCAACTTGCCGCGCTGGCAGCGCACACGGTGGAATATCAGAGAACGCATACCGACATCGGGCGTCTGCCAGGCCAATTGTCGAACGACGTCCGTCTGGATGCAAGTGTTTCTTGGTAGCTCGTATGACGGCTCACGCGATCACCGGCCTGCGGCGTTGTTGTTGCGCGATTATTAATCACGATAACGAACTCCGCGGTGGCCTCTGGGTAAATTTGTCACGCTTCTGCGAAACAACGTTTCGTCTTCGTTAAGTCCGTCCTGTTCCTTTCCTTCTGTTGCAACTTTGACTCCAACTGTCTCTGGATTTCGATGGAGCGGCTCGTTCAACTTTTTACCGTTTACCGACATTGCGTTTCTCTGAATTTCGCACTTCCGGTGAAACGAAAGCCATCCGTGGACGATAAATGTAAATGAGTTGATCTCCGTCTACATTCTTACTCCATTTTTACCGGATCCCTAAACGTTTCTTCGTTCCTCGAATATTTGAACCAACGCCAGGCAATTTTTCTTACTCCGCGATCCGCCTTTTAATGCCGAGTTGACTTTTCTTCGGTTTTATATAAATCCGAACCCTCGTTGCATTCGTTGCTGATATAATTCGCGCTTTTACGATCGAAAAATCCGTTGCAATTGTTTGAAATGGCAGAAATCATTGGAAACGGGCCACGTTCGGTACCGAAGCGTTTCTCCGGTGTCCATTGTATCGGGGACTCGCTACGAGTAGAGAACGAAAGGGAAGATGTAAATCCCCACCCTCTCTGTCTTCGCAACCAGTCGCTCTCGATACTAGCGACGGGCATATTCGGTTTTCTCTGTCGCAAGTTTTCAAACAATTTTGTCGGAAAGGGTTAAAAGGGATCCGAAATAAACGACCAAGTTAATTAGTCGCAAGATATATGAACGGCTAACGTATCCGATCGAAATCGAGTCAAACTCGAACCCTCGAATAAAATTAATAGGCGATCGTGCGTTACTAAATCAGAGATTTAGGGACTGGACTGGAGCAAATGGGAATTACGAAACAGTCTGGTGACCTATAGAGGGTGTTTGCGCAACAGATGGCCTCTGCAGAGGAGACGATTCGAAGCGAACGAAGGTACGGTCGAGGCCATCGCTGGTAGAAACCCGGCCGCGCAAAACGAAGAAAGATTGTCCCGGCACTGCACCGAAAAAAAAGAGACAAACAAAATGAGAAGGCAAAAAGAGCAAAGAGGAAGCCAGTTAAGTATACGCGCGCGACGGTATAGGCCTGGTGGAGGCTGGTAAAAGTGCGGTAGCGCGTTTAATTTCGGCTTTCCTCGCGCCGAAAATATTCGCGCCACTTTCCGCGCCGGCATAGCTTCACGGCTAACAGGGATTCCTACGGAGACCGGTGTCGGTTACCTAATTATAGTTGCATAGAAATCTGTAAGAGGACACCGGCGAGAGACCGGGGCCGCGCCTTATGCACACTCGGGTTGCAGTGAAAACGCACCGTGCACGCTCGCTCGCGCGCGTTCGTACACGCACCCGCGTCCACGCACGCGGAAGATTCCTTGCTCGCGTGCGTCGTGCACCGCGGTGCCGCGGTATCCGGATAAATCTTATTTTTCACTCAATCTCGCATCGTTTCTCGTCTTCCATTTTTGGTCACGTGCATGAACGCGATTTTCAGAGAATAACGCGAAATAGAATGAAAATTCAAGCGAAAAACAACGTTACGATTAATGTTTGTTTTCTTCCGTAGCTCATTTGAAATCGATCCACTTTATAAGCAATTCCTCGTTCGATGACCGTACTTCTGAGATTACGTGGGAGTCGGCAGACAGCAGCAAATTTTTACAAAGTTTATCTCGCATAAAAAGCGTGTAGGTATTCGCCGTAAGAAGCTCAAGGACCGAGCTCCGGACATTCGATCGGATGTTTTAACCGCGCGAACATAAGGACGATCCAGAAATAGTTGCACGGTACTGGTTCTCTGGTAATCCAGACTCGTTACACTTTTTGCCAGGCAATTACTTTGCCGAGGAAAAGCAGTCCGAACGCGCCTGAACGTTCGTCTCCGGCGGGATTACGATTTAGTCGCTAATCTATTCCTTTGATGTTCTCACTTGCCGAATAACGGTTCATCCGTATCTGAAAAAAGCGGTAGAAATTTCGGTCGACAATCGTCGCGAAAACTCCAAGTCATCGTTTGAGGTCGGTCAACCGGTAGTTGAACGATTATCTAATTCGCGGAAAATTTCACGACCGTCCGAATGCTAGTCGGTTTTCGATGAATAGTCGCCGGAAATGGATTCTACGCGGTTCTCGACCCAAAGCGTACAAGAAGATACTATTTCGAGAGAGGTTCCTTCGTTGACGCCAAAAAGGAAGGACTGCAGTCCCTAATGAGACGGGCGTGAACGCGAATCGAGGAAGTAAAGTTTCCATTATCGATTACGTCCTCGTTGTACTCAGGTGCGGTTCGCGTGCGGTTGTAAATCCATGGCGCGACGCGACGCACGGGTGAGTCGACGACGCTGGTAATCGATCCCTTTCACTCGCGCCGCATCGATCCGCGGGTTACATAAATTCGTCGATTAACGCGCGCCTTATTAATCTGAACTCGTTACCGTCTCTTCTTTTTCGCTCGATCAAACATTCAGAGTTTAGACAACCATTGCAAGGCCTGTAACTAATTGTAAACAAAAGTTACTCGACACCGTTCGCATTCTACTTACTCGCGATACCACCGTTTCCCTTAATCTGTAACTTACCTATTTTTTTCCCTGCGACACATCTGATCGCTTCGAATGTAAACAAACAGCGAGTAACGTTCAACGCTGCCTCTAAAGTTGAGTACGTCGGGAACTGTTAGTCTCGGGATACGTAATTTACGTTCTTTGTCTTTTATTTTCTCGATTCGATATTCCTATGCTTCCGTTAACGGAAGATTTCGCTAGACGAACGTTATCGTTAGGGTACGCGCGCGCCATACAAATTGGCGCACTCGTCGAACTGCGCAATTATAATGCGGTTGCAACACTTGAAGCGGGCGCAGAAACGAGACAAAAGCACGAACACCCTCGCGTGCGTTCACCCGCCGCTGGCTCCAGCATCCGGAATGATTGCGCAAACTGTACGTGATACAGCAATTTACGTTTGAACCTTGCGCTTTCGTTCGCGGACACCTTCTCCTTCGATTGCCAGAAAATTTTCGACCGCAAGACTTGTCGCGACACAATCGCTAAAAATCTGACATATCTCGATAGATGGAACTGCAAACGTTTTCAAAAACCGATCAAACTTCGGAAACGGAATCGACGCGTGGGAACGTTACCCCGGCCGCGGCGATCGGAGTAAAAAGTAGTCTCGTCCGCCACCACTTTTGGGCAGAGGATTTCCCAACCGCGGTACAGAGAGGAGAGGCTCTCGCGCATCATTGAATCGCCGGTAGTGTGTCATTCTAAAAATAGAGAGAGGTTGAAACGAGAGAGTAGCCGCGATCCGGGAGAAAGAGAGACGGGATCTCAGCTCCTATAGTCCCGGTCGTGAACCCGAAGAACGACCTCGGAGAAACGTCGACCAAAGAGAGGGAAGAGGGAAAGAAGGAGAAAAAGCAGAGAGAGAGAGAGAGAGAGAGATAGAGAGAGAGTACCCGTAACGCGGACAGAGACAAAATGAGATGCAACGAACGAGAGAAAGGAAGGCAGATTAAATTAAACAGGCAACGCGCAAAAGATTTTTAAGAGCCTCGACGACGATGACGATGACGACGACTACGACACGACAGGCCTGAAAGTCTTCTTCGCGCAATTTTAAATATCACGCAGTGCTGCAGAGCATGGGAAAACCTGATGAGGGCGCATGCGCTCGTGCTTGGCGCAAGCGCGCTACTCCGCTGCGAGCACTTTCTAATTTTACCGCGGCGCATTAGTTTATGGTGGGACAGAACTGACGCGACCGTTCTCCTTCTATGTTTATAAACTGTGGCGGACGAATCACGACACCCTGGAATTTATCGGGTCATCGATAACGATTGATCCGGATCACCGTTCCTGGGCGCAATTTAGGAAACTCGAAATAATAATCGATAACTCTCTAAACGACAATCGCATCCGAAATCACAAGCCGTTCGCTGCGAGCCTCGCGTGATAACTCGCGTAACGCTACGATACATCGACGCTGACGAGACAGTTAGGTATTCCTTAACGACCAATTTAAGCGAATATATAGTTCCGCGTCGTTTTGCCGCATGAACCGCTAAAAACATCCACGCGACACAGTCGAGTAACGGAATCATAACTGTAGCCATTAAAGAGACGTCCAAGAGCCTTCGGCTTCTATCCGTTGGAGCAATTTGCACTCGGTAGTTTACGCGTATTCGGTGGACAAACCCGATCCGAAACCTTGCTACAACCTTGCGAAAACGAAGCAATTGCTATCTCCGCGATTATAGATCCTTGCTCGAGCATCTCACGAATCACATACCGACTGGTCTAGCGAACCTGGCGAGGGTATTACGTTTCCTCGTCAACGACGAAGATGTCGTAACGTCGGTACATATAGAATTAACTCGCATAGCGAAATACCGCGGTCGCGCACTCGCGCGATTTCGACTCTCTCGGTAACTGGAAAAATAAAGGGTAAATATCCAACATCAGCGTAACCTTTTTTACTAGCTTTACTCCCGGAGAGCCCGTACCGAAAATTGAACGCGCTCGCGTTTTTGGAGTCCAGAAAGGGGCAGTCGGATATCCTTGAGGAGTTTCAGGTTTCATTTTCGAAATACGTTCCGTCGCAGCGGCATAAATATACGGACGCGCGAATAGCTAATAATAGGAGGGTTTACGTTGCCAACCATCGTCGCTGGCCTGTACCGCTTCCCGAGTTCCACACGTCCGAATCTTCCGTTAATTTCGATGAGCGGAGAACTTAGCGTCGGCGTCGACGGCGGCGATTAACGCGGTACACGATTTGTATCCCTGTCGTTGCGATTGCTGCGAATTACGCGATGATCCTTGAGAGGAACAGCGAATCTCGTTGCTTACCGAATGCGGACCGATCCAAGAATAGAACCACCCGCTGCTTCGGGAAAGAATCTCGGTGCGCGTGCTTTCGAAATCGTCCGGAGCACTCCGATAAAATAAACAAATAAGTGAGCAAATAGATCCGCGAAGCGTATTCTAACGACAAATTGTCTACGCTTAACCGGTTTTCGTTGATACTATTATATATGGTCGTTTCGTTTCAGGTATCCACGGTGCGACTACCCGAGGATCCAGGCGCGCCATAATGGCGGAGGTGGCGACGAAGAAATCAATCAACGTCGTAAGTAGCAAGAAGAACGAAGTGTGCGGTGTGCAATCTAACAACGGTTTGCTAGATTTGGATGACATAACCGCGAGTAACAATCAATTAATCACGTTGTGCGACACCAACGATGACGAAGACGACTTAATCATGACTAACAATACGCGTAACGAGCTAAACAGCGACGACAAGAGTCTACAGGAGCTGATCGAGAGCGAGTTGGCATTGAGGATCTGCTCCAGCACCGAGGAGGAGACGATCGTCGACGCCAACGACCGACAGGCATCGACGAACGAACCGGAAACTGTAAAAAGAATCGTGCTCGACAGGCGACAGGAGTCCGTCGACGCAAACACGGAGTTCATCGTCGCGGAGAGCGAACATTGTTCGTTGATCGAGGAACCGTACAGTTATCAGAACGGTCACGTGTCACCCGATACCAAGATCTCGGGTTCCTCCTACGATGAGAACGTCAAGCCGGAGCCGGTTGCTGTAGGTTTTCGGGACGAAGAGGAGGAGCAGGTATTTAGCGAACAACCGGAAGTTGGCAGCACGATTGTCATTCGGAAAACAACGTCGGACGAGATCGATCGGTCCACGCGTGACTCTGCGGACGATGACGGATCATTCCCACGGAATGAGGACAACGAAGATCCGTGTTCGCCGTATCCCGTCCTTCGGATCGCGGACCCCGCGGAGAAATCACCGGAAATGTCGAACGTAACCGACGAGTCCATCGCGTCGACCCACGAGTCCATCGTCGATCGGATAACCTCAAATCCCATCGCGCGCCTCGACAAGTACCAAGATGAAGAAGAGGTCCAGACCAAGTTGATAGAGTTCGCGGGGTCGGACATCGTGCAGGCCGACGCCGAGCCTATCGAGGAGGACGAGTCGCGATCGACAAACGTTTTGGACCACTGGACAGAACGAGTAACGTGTCTAGATGGCGAACAGGCTGAACAGCTATTGTGTGAATTCGATCGATGCCAGACTAACAGCGAGACGTGCGCAACCGACCAACTCGTCGAGGAGTCTTCGTTGCCCGATGTCAACAATCCCGGTGACTCTTCCGTATCCGTAATGGCCGAATCCGGCAAGGAACAAGACGCGGAAATCGACGGTAACGAGCTTCCAGTGGGGGAAGAATCCAAAGTATCGTTCGACGATAAATCATCCAGCTCGGTCGACGAGAAAATTCCCGAAGATTTAGAGGAGCGTTCGACTTTTGCGAAACCTGGCGAGGAACTAGAGCCAGAACCAGAACCAGTACCAGAACCAGAACAGGAAACGGAAACGGAACCTGAACCGGAAGGAGAAGCTCAGGGTTCGTCTATGGCGGAATCGAGAAGCTTCGACGACGGTACCTTAAGTCATTCGGAAGCGTCGACCGACGCGGCCAGTACTCAAGAATTCATAGACACGGAACGCCGAGTTTTGAGCGAGGAATGCAGCGATCGACACTTCCAAGAGGACCTCCAGTCGTACGAAAGCCTGTCGCCGGGAAAAACTGATCCGCGGATGAGAAACTCGCTCGGCGAGGACGAAGAAATCGGTGCCAAGGAGGAGGAAATGAAAGAGGAAGCGAACGATAACGCGGACGAACAGAATGCGATTGCGGAATCGTCCAGTGAACTCTCGGTCTCCGAGCCCACGTTCATCGAGAAGACCGAAGTAGTAATATCCGAGAGTAGCGTGACAATTGTCTCGGAGACAAAGTATCTCGAGTCCGGAAACGACTCGGAACTGACGGTTGACGACCACGCGGAGGACCAAAACCTCGACTCTCCGACTCGCGCCGTTGCACCTCTTGCTACCCCGGACGACGAAGCCAGCGACTCTTCTAACACGTGTGACGTAAGTTTATATCCTTTCCCGACTAATCTGCCCATGCGATCACCACCCCTTTACGGCGCAGGATCCAAGTACACCGAAATGCTGATACTCGAGACGTTGACGCTCGATCCTTCGACTGGCGAAACGATGTTTGCGCTTGCCGATGTTTTACGCGAATGATTTGTTGTTGTTGTTGTTGTTGTTGTTTCCGTTTGGTGTTTCGTAATACGTAACTGGACAATGTGTCGCAGTACTTTTAACGATTATTAACTCGCAGTAACTTATTAACTTATCGATATCAAACTTCAAATCTGTCATTAAAGGATACTTTTCAAATTTAACTAGAAATTTTACTAGACTCTCCGAGTTTGACTTTGAAATCAAAACCCATAGCTTCCAAGTACATCATTGGGTGACTTACCGGAGTTTCCGACGAAGCACTTTCGTTTCGAATCGACGATACACTCGCTTCGCGTTACAAAGAGCCAGGCGTTATTCGCGTTCCTGTAGGGTCTCGAGTAATTCTTGTTTCTCGACGCCCCGTTCAGGATAATACGAACTCGAGATAGGGTTATCGTAACTGTCATTCTTGAAGTAACAACGTTCGCGATAGTAAATGAAAATGCAAACAACACGATTGCAGCGTAGAGACTCGAGGTTGGCTAACGTTATTTTCGAATAACAAACGTCGAATGTCGATGCGAGCACGGTACATAATTTGTGTCAGCGCAAACAAGGGATTGGATTGCCGAGTTCGCGTGATACCGACACTTGCCACTTTGTATAAGTGTATCGTAGTATTGTCGGTGGCAAACGTTTGCGAAACTTTGTGATCCGGTCGTAACACCATCGGTAACAAGTTTTGTTATCGGTCGACGCGCGCGTCAGTCGCAACAATATCGCTCGAGCGCGAGCGGTTCAATGACAATAGTAAACGTACCTCGACGCGGCAAGGAGAAACGACGATGATAATTTGCATGTCCCGCGTGAGCAGATCACCGCGTAACGGAAGCATTTCGTTCGTTTATCAGGGTGTCGGAACGACGATCGAGTTATCAGAGAGCCGGTCGGTTCAACGACCACCGCACCGCCCATAATCGTATACACCGAGTAACCTATTCCGCTCGGAACAGACTTAACCAAAATCGAGGTCGTGCTAGAAACAAGCCAACGTCGACGAGACGTCTCGTCTCTGTTTGTTGCGCTTCGAGCAGCGTTCGGGGTGTATCGGAAATTATTACCTACCTGGTTCGTGCGCATCGGTTCATATGGACTCTGGAAAAAAAATGGTCTCGTTTCGCAGAGATTTTGATCTACGCGGACTTTGAATATTCAAGGTTGAAAGCTTGGATACGTACATTTGTATACGCAACTCTCGAGACCAGGTTTCTTCGATCTCGAGCTTTCTAAATCAATTTTCCTAAAGAAAATAAGTCTGGAAGCGTCACGTTCGAAGCACGCTCGGGCGTAGATATCGAGGTCGATCTTTCGTCGGTAGCAGGCGTCCAATCCAAGAGCTCCGCTTGCTGTTAGATCGGCCTGGTACCTTTCGTTCTGCCAGCTGAACACCGTCTGCTCCCCTCGTGTTTCACCTGGCCACACGTACGCGGCCAACCGTCTCCCTGTGTCCGGTGGAAACGGCCAATCGCGGAAATCCACCGTATCCCCACGATTTCCTCCCGCTGTCCACGCTTTAGAGAACACCGGAGTTTCCTGAACCTGGTCTCTCCGGACGCAGACATCTTCCGAGTCGTGGATACGCCGGTTCCCAAACCTTTCGATCGTTTGTTGCCGCTCGTCGAGGATGATCATCGGCCAGGTAGGACAGCTACGCGTCGCGTCGTGAAAAACCTTGTTCTTCTTCATTCGCTTTCCCCCTTTCCGACTCTAACCGCATCATAGCTGTATCTCTCCTTTTCGAACCTTTAATTGCCAATCTATCTTCGATTTATCTCTCATCGTAAAAGCCACTTTGTTACAACGTTCCCGTCTTTGAATATTTTGTACGTACAGTGTACACGCGTTACTCGACGCGTTATACTCGGCATTCTTCCGATCGGTATCGAGATCGAGCGAGTGGCAAAAGAGCCGGTCCCAGGGCGCTCGAGAAGTACGCATTCCCCTTCCCATCGAGTTCTCTTATTCGCTCCTTTGCTCTCCTTCCATCTAGCCTGCTCTCTGTTGTTCTTTCGTTAGCTTTCGTCGACCTCGTTGCCAAGGTAGACGCGCTCTGTCGTCTCATCGAGTGGGTGGCCGATGTTCTTGTCGGTAATATCGTTCAAAATCGTCGAATTTTACAGTTTTGATCGTCGATACAGTGTCCGTGGTGATTCGTCGGCAAGCCGGCGTGAAAATCCAGAACTGTGTGTGCCCGAAATCGTTGGTGAACGCAACGCGCTGAAAAGTGCTCCGTTACGATCTGCGTGGTTCGCGTCATGGAACCAACAATTTTCCACGGTACGCGCGAGCTACGTTCGACCGAACGAATGCGGACGTTCAGGATTTCCGTACCGCGCGCCGTTAGCTTGTCGTTAGAGGGTCGAAGACGTGTTAAATCTATCAGAGTTGTGCCTTGCAGTTGTCGATCGAGTCATCCCGAAACAGTATCGCTTGCATATTCGGTGAAAGGAATACTGCAGGAGGTACTCGAGGCGTGCTCTAGCGGTGTGTGGAAAGGATTGCTTTAAATTCTTCGTCGTTCGACCTCGCTATACTTCTAACAGCGTGTTCGCGATCGCGTTCTCGCGTTCTCGCCAACTCGAGCCCCGAATGTTTTGCAAGAGCCGGTTTAATTCGAAATTGTGAAAGTGAATCGGTAGCGTCGCACGGTAAATTAGAAAGTCTCGTCTAAGGCGTTACGAAAGTTCTTCGGCTGCTCCCGTTCGCTGCGATCATCTAATTCTTCGCGACGATCGTCTTCGATCGTTCCCGCCACGGGAAAGTCGTCAAAGAGCGGAAAATATCTTAATTACGACGCGCGATTACACAATTTCGGGAAACGTGGCTGCTATGCGAATTTTGAAAGGCCCTCTCGATTGTCTTTCGTGAAGAACGCGGTGTAATCGTCGCTTCGAATCGGGTTCCTCGAGTTACGTGGCCCGTAATTACGGGTCTCCCGCGAAGAAGCGACGCCGGGTAACGAAGCATTGTACCGATCACCGGACTCCTCTTATCGTCTAATAACAAGATCGCGATAAAGTCGTCGCTGGTACCTGCGATCCTCGTAACTAATTTGCTCCGGGATCTGTTCGTTAAGTCTAAAGATAATCGGACCGAAAGAAATTCCATGGCATCGCGGCGCTTCTTCGAACTTTCGCCGCCAGCGTAATTAAGATTCGCTCGCGACTATACGAATGCTCGGTGCACCGATCGTCGATCGGGATCGGAAGGATCAGTGTTTCGCAAACTTTTTCGACCGCGACTCGCTCCAACGAAGGACAGACTACAAATAATCGCTATCGTTTAAGGCGAAAACGTTAAGCTTACCGTACAACGTCGTCGTAAAGTGAATTAGTTTCTGTCCGCTTGGCTCGAACGGTTGTTGGTTGAACGATCTTCTTGTCCTCGATCGACGTTTACGAACGAAACCTCCGTCGGAAATTCATTAAGCATAACAACGACGATAAAAATCATCGTGAGAAAATCACCGTAGCATTTAGGAAGCTCGTAAAAAGATGTTTATTTATCCGTAGCTACGACGGGCGTCGTTTATAGGATTCGTCCACACCGTTCGAAGCTTACTGTAATTACGCCACGATTCGAATCTATCCAGTCGTTACTTAATACTTTATTAATGCATAGAAAAGGAATGCGCGATACTTGCTCTCTTTCTCGACGCTTTATCCTTATTGGCGACGATGCAACACGCGCATACCGCGCGTATCGTATTAGTCGAAGAAAGTGGCTGGAGAATTCCGAACGAAAGCTTCTTATTAACGGACACGGATCGTGGGTATCGCGTGATTAGAATTACGCGTGATAAGTGTTCAGCGTGGATATTGAAAAACGATTAAATCCAGCTTTACATCGAAAAGAATTTTCACAGCTGTCGCGCGATGAATCTTCTCTTTCGCGACCATCAGAGGTAAAAAAAAAAACCGAAATGGGTGTATTCTCGACGACAGATCGAGCATAGAAGAACGCGCGATACGATCCAGCGACTGGGAGATAACATGTTTCTCGTGGAATACGATCAAATATTTAGTTCCGCTTCGTTTTACCGACGATTCAGATCACGCATCCTCTTTCAAAACATGGAGGAAGACTAGATTCATTTTTCCATTTACGATAGAAACTATCCGTGCAATTACGCGGCCGCTCCAATGTCATCTGCTCGATACGCAAAATACTAGGCCACTCGTCAACCTTCGTTTAGCAGTTATATCCGCTTATCGCCGTTTGCATCGCGTATAAGAACAAATCGACACACGAGTATCATTTTGCGGCCAATTGACGATGTGTTTGGAACAAGAGAAAAACATATCGAAAGAGGTCGGTGCGTATCGTCCACCGTTTCAAGCTTGGCGTCGCGCGATCGTTGGTATCGATGATTCTACCTTCGATCTTTCGCAACTTTCGAGGAGAACTCCTCCCTCCGGATGCGCGCATCTCCAACGTGTACACAGATAATATGAGAGAGCTCGTTAAGAAAATTGTCAAAGCATCGCACTCGTTAATTTCAGTCGAAATTAGCTTTTGCAACACGCGCGAAAGAACGTCCCGTCAGCCTGTATTTCCGTTTAACCTCTGATTATTTCGTAAATTACTTTTAACGTACCATGAAAGATTACTTCAAGCCAATGATTTTAGGATTACGAAAGAAGAGATTCTTCGGTGGCGAGTGCATCGAAATGATGCTACAGATCAGTTTCTTTAAACCGTGCAAAATAACGAACCTTTTTCATTATTTTGTTTAATACAGAGTGAAAGCCGCGAGGAGACGATCACAACGACGACATCCGTGGTCACTTCGTCGAGCGCGAAGGGTGGAACCAAGACAAAGAAGAAGAAGATCGAGGGCGTTGCTGGTAACGATGCCTCGCCAAATCTCACTCCGCGAACAAAGAAAACCAAAAAGAGCAAGAAAAGCGAACTCGAGAAGGAGAACATCTCCGTGGTAAGTGTACGAGAACAAAGTCGCGTTCGTTAATTTTCTACAGGGTGGGTTCGCGTCGCTCGCGACGGGGACACGGGACTCTCGCGTTGTTCCTGCGAGCAAAGGAGATACAGAGAAAAAATGAAAGAAAGAAAAAGAGAGAACGGAAAAGCGTCGCCAGGGAACATCGAGGGCCAGAGACGATCGAATCGAGATCGAGAATCCTGCAACGAGACAAGAGATGCAGCGTGGGTATAAATACGGTGTGCATGAACCGTTATGTCGTTTTAATTATCACTCGAAGCATCCACCACCGGTGGTTCCGGTAGGAACGACCGTCGCACGACGTAAACCGGAAGTTCGTCTTTAATCCTTGTTTGCATGCCGCGTCGATTCCTGCCGATAGTTTCTACTAGCTTTTCACTTTAATTGATGCTCCGACACAGAGATGAACGGGATTTCTAACGACTTTTACGCGGTCCCGAGAGCAGTTTACCATAATCGTTACTCCCGCGTCGTTTGAAACTCGGGGAATCGACCGTGCGTTCGAAAAAAGAAATCAGGACTTTTGTTCCGGCCAAAGAAGAAGAATCGTCGGCACTTTTGGGCATTCCAGCGCGTCTGGGAATTTTTCTTGTCGACAGCATTGTCACGAACAGCTACTTCCTACCAGTTTTCTAGGTAATACAACCTCCTCGATGTTCGTCCGCGAGAATGTCTCCTCCCGATGGAAAATTCTCGTTTTCGTCGAAAAACTTTGACTCGTTGCGAATGAGAACACGGCGATGCCTGGAATAATGTTCGATCCAAGTTTCTCGGACTCGAGAAACTCGAAAGTCGAACATCTCCAAGATCGAGGTGTAAAGTTTCTCGCTGTTTTTCGTTACAAGTTCGCGAAAAGGCAAAGATACGGGGGTGCCGCGCGACGGGATGCCTAAAAGGAAAACGCAACAATTTTCAAATATTCACTTTCTCTCTTCCAAGACCTTCTCGTTACTTTTAACAACTGTTGAATGTGTCGTGATCGGTTGCATGTACAGTTTGCGCGTGTTTCTCTGTTTTGCTAGAACTGTAACTTACGAGAGCCAAGCATGCACACCGGTTCCCGGCAAATGCATCTGGAAACGCTCGATTTTTCGAACGAGGACGATCTGTCGAACGTGAACGTCAAATCTCTGGTAAGTTCGAGCTTTGAGAGGAGCGAATCGGGCTTGAAACGAGGATGGTCGAGGCAGAAGGAAGTTCTCGACGCAAACGAATTTCCACGCGCGATGCGCAAAGTGGCTGCAATTTCGTTCGAACGGCACTACGCGCTCGCGACGGAGTAAATTGTCCGTGATCGAATTCGATTCGCGTCGTTCTTCGTTAGCCAGAGCGCGGTTTCTCCGCGTGGAACCACCGCGCCGCGCCGCGCCGCGAGCGACTCGCATGTCCCGTTCGCGATCGCTCGACCAAAGAAATTCGAATCGCGTGCGAGGAATTCGTTTGTATTTTCTTTTCTTACGTTACTGGTATAATTGCCGGGGCGAGAAAGCACGGTTCCGATCAAAACAGTCGCAATTTTGTCGACTATTCAACGAAATCGAACTTACGAGGGTACCTCGATTCCTTACCTACCTACGAACTTTCATAGCGATCGCATTCGACGATTTACAAACCATCCCTTCTTCTATTTTGTTCGTGTGTCACAGTAACAAATGTAGTAAATATTGATCGTACTACAAGATCAGTTTGTTTATTAACAGCATTACGAGTGCCGAGAGAGGCTAACCACAAATTGCCTCTCCGTAAGGGCACCTATGTTAAATCCCAAACAGTTCGTAATCGTCTTGCACGTAGTATCGATGTATTTATACGCCAAGTGTCCCATTACAAGGATCAAGGTTACAAAGGAGATGTTGGAAATTTTCACAGACATTCGCAATAAATTCGTATATAGATAAAAGTGGGTCACCGCGTATAAATCATACGTTTAGCACCAAGTTGGTCGAAACGAGCATTTTTATTAATCGCTTAACGCTCTAACTCGCATACTACGATTTCGAGTTAACCCAAATTATGTCGAGCATTTGAAAGTACGAGCGATACAAGAACTATCGGAAACACGGAAATAAAACCTCTTTGAAAAAGTGAAATTATGTATCGTTTCGACCAAACGTATGGATTAATCCAAATAAGCAACGCTAATCGCAGACGTTGACCAGGTTCGATCGAAGAACCCAAGTAGATTTGCGACATCACCGTACATCCCATTCGCATGTGATTAGCTTTGTGCGTTGTATTTTGTGCATGCAGACACAGACTTATGTATCGGAAGCGAGTCGCCACGAGCAGGATCGATCGATGAAGGAAAAAATCGCAACCGGAGTATCGATCAAGCAGTTGGTAAGTAACGCAAAAAGAATCAAATTCATCGCTTCGATTCGACGTATATTTTTTTTAAATTGGATTATGTACAACCTATACGTGCTTGTATCCCGTGGTACGATACGACGTAAACGTTTTCGTTAACTCGATCATTTTCTTTTCGAGAGACGCTTGTTCGCGCGGCTGGCGAGAAAAACTGCTTCGATGGGTGTCGATACACTTTTGTCAGTTGTATTTTGTTGTCACTAACAGTGTCGTAGCTTTGGCGACATCTCGAGCATGAGCGACGGCGATCAGACAACGTACGGGAAAACCAATCGCACGATGGAAACCGAGGAGGTTTGTATATCACGTCATCTCGTTCATTTCGCACTCTCCGGTTTCTCGATCGTTACCTTCGAGCAAAGAAATTTACGGAATCGATTGGTATCGCCTATCGTTTGGATGTTTCGTTCGCTCTGTCCAACTCTCTGTGTACGTACCGGGGACGTGCAGAGTCAATCGAATCTCCCGACGAACGGTGTTGCTGATACGAAAAGATGATTCAGAATTCGTGGAAACCAATCACCACGCTTATCCGATGAAATCTGTGCATTCCATTTTCATTATATCGAAAGCGACTCGTTTCGATTTAAACAGTCCAAACAGTGGAACGATTGAATCGTTCCAATTCATTCGGGACAGCGGGATCCGAAGCATGTTGCCCAGCATCCGATGTGCCTTGTACGACAAGAACGACAGTCCTATTAACAGTTATTATTATTATTGCATGAGCTCTACTCGGAGCTTCCGTTATTCGCTTCGCGTTGTATTAGCGACAAGGATTAACCGGATGAGAGACAAATAATATATCCTAATTATCGTAACAGCATACTAATCGCGCGACGAGTACGAGCTTTGTGGTTTCGTGTAGAATCGCCTAGGTCGTATCTTTGGAATCTTTGTTCGTGTTTTCGACGGTTCCTTCGAGTTAGCGAAAATTTCAGAAAAGGGAAAGATATATCGGCAGAATGAAAATTTCACAAAGCTCGCCACTCCGCGAAACTGTCTGCAACTTGCCGCTAATCTGAGTTCCCGTTAACGCTCCCGACGATCGTAGAAAGCAAGGTCGCTGGGTGATCTGCGAGTATGCGAGAGGGGTTACTCCAAGTTCACCAAAGACGCACTCGTCTTCGCCGGGGTGTCGGTCAAGGCCCTCGTAAGTACCTTTCGTGAACCTTTTGGATAACATCGGAGACGGTTAGGATAACCTCCTATTTATATTATTGCATTGTAACGTACAACTCGACAACTTGGAAAAGATAATAATCGAAATATTAAACGTTAAATCGCGAACGGCTTGTTTCAAACGGTGTCGAATGGCACGCGATAGGAACGCGACTACGTCTGGTCGCCCGGTCTCATTCCCACCGCTCTTGGACTACACCCTCGAGCATCTTTTCTAATCGTAAGTTATCCAGTCCGAACGCTGGTTGCACGTTCCCGGACAAAAATTCAAGGAACAAACGAAATCAACCGATTTTCGAATAACTGTGCCCAGCCAGACAATTCGGTAACGAACGATCGATCGAAGGGAATCCCGAGCGTGCACGTGAGCGATCCGCTTGGGTACGCTCTTTCGAGAGCTACGTTTTACTCTCGAGTCGGTCGCGTCGCGGCGTCGCGGCGTCACGCCACGAATGCTGTCTCTCCATTTAAGGGAGGGCCGGCTTTGATAATAACCTACTGCTCATTTGCCCCACTTTATAGCCGGTGATGACCAAGAATCGAGGCCTTGCGAGTTTTTTCGCTACGTATCCGTCGTTTATCAGTTATCCGGTTACTGATTTCGCGACATGTGACATAATTTCTCGACATTGTCGCTCAACGATCGCGATTCCGGGCGAACGGGCCGAGCAGAGATATCTCGACTCCGATTCACTCTTTGCTTCGGAGACTGTAATTTTGATCGAGCTAACGCCGAATCTACCTTTTACACGGTATTCGAAATTTTTTATCGACAAGAATATAAAAATTCTCTTCTTGAAAATTCGTTTTACATCGATTCAGCGTCAAATGTGTTCGAATTACAAGCGAAGAAATCTTGAACTAAAACGATGCCAAAAGAAATGGCGATTCGAGCGAAAAGCTCAGACGCGAGAAACAATTCCAGCTGTCTCCGAATGTTTTCCTCTCTCGTTCTTCTCCTTCGTCCTCTTTTCTTCTCTTTGGCGATGCAGCGGATGGCGAGATTCGTATCGGATTATTGACAACTGCCAACGTTTACGGTATCTCGATCTTTTTATTAACGATTCTTTCGTCGTCTTGAAATTCCGTTGCCTGTCGCGACCTATTTGGCAAAAGATTCGAGACAGACGTCGAAACTTGGAAAAATATCCGGTCGCTTATCTTTTCCACGTTACTCGAAATTTCCAAGTAAATAAGAATTGTTGCCAGCTTCGCGTGGAATGGCCGACGGTACCACCGGAATCGTTAGAAAATAACCCATTAACCGTTAAGTTTGTACGTTGTTCCAAGCTCGAACGAAACCCAGACTTTTACGTCCGGACCAAGTAATTTTCTGCTCGAACGCTTGCTAGAAATTCGTGAAAGAGAAACGGCGACGAACCGAAGAAAATTTCGCAATACGCCATCCGCTGCATCCTCCAACTGGAGATTGAAGGTGCAATGCTTCGGAATATATTTATCCGCGACACTAACCCGCAGCCAGTGCTGTTTCTTTCTTTTTTGTTCGGTGTGCCCTCCCTGGCCGTGCATGAAACCTTAACCGAAAATTACGAAATCGACCTCCTCGGGACAGAGGGCTTCCTACTGTAGTTTGGCAAACTTAACGAACGAGGGTAAGGACACGGATCGGCCGAGGTTCGAGGTAAGCCCCGGATGAGATAACCACGATACGGTCGATTCCTACGGAGCTTTTTATCTCTGCTCAGTTTTCTTCTCTCACTTTATCGCCTTTGCCTTGCTTCCTTTGCGTCTATTTCTTTCCAAAGACCGCTCGATAACGCACGATATCGTTAGTTTTTGTCTTTGTACCGACGACACGTATACGCGGAGCATGTTGACATTTTTCTTCTCGATTCGTGTTGGATTTCCGCTACCTTACGAGCGACCGACCTTTCGTTTGGATACCTCTCGATTTCGGACTACTATCCTTTCCTTTATTTCTCCTCTTTCGAGAAATCTCTGAAAAATGCACCCAATTCTCGCACGAGGTATCCTTATATTTCACCGAGCCGCGTTCGGACGGTCGACGTCTATTCAATTTCCCGCGTACCGTACAATTTGAACCAAGAACAAGTACGGTGTCAAACTCGTTCATTTTCAATGCAAAAGGACACGCTTTTACGCTCACGCTGAACGAGCTTGAGGCTAGATCGAAACAACGCGAATCCTTCGTGTTTTCTCCCTCCGACTATGAACCCGACCGAATTTTCTTGAGCGCTTTTCGCTTGACGCCTCTATCGTTTGTGTTTACAGAAATCGAGCTTCAATAAATTCGACGCTCTGAGCAAGAAGACGGTGCTGCATGTGCGCTCGATCGACGCGGGTAAAGTTCAACAGCAGCTGAACGCCGTAAGCACTCCTCGAGATACTTAAAGATCTACGTACTTAACCCTTCAGCCACGGAGAGCGTGTAAATAGCCTCTTTGTTCGGAGCTCTTGGCGCGGAATTGATCGTCCATGGGTTGGTTTGCCCGTTCTCGTAACAAACATGGGAAGAGAGGAGCAGCTTTTCCGACGAAAGCATCGCGTCGACGTGGCTGAAGGAGAGTAGCCCTCGGTGAACGCGCTACCGTACGAGATTACTTTCTTTCGAATGACTCTTGTTCGGTGTTAAATAAAATTTGGTTTGATTCGATGATGAAACGAGTGGTATCGAAAGGAAAGAAACAGCTACAGGAAGAATAATTGAATTTGACAGCAGGTGGGTCAGAATGGCGACACGAATCCGAACTGCCGCAGTTGCGGCAAGGTCGTCTTCCAAATGGAACAGACAAAGGCCGAGGGTCTGGTCTGGCACAAGAATTGCTTCCGGTGCGTCCAGTGTAGCAAACAGCTTAACGTCGACAATTACGAGAGCCACGAGAGCACGCTTTATTGTAAGCCACACTTCAAGGAGCTCTTCCAACCGAAACCGGTTGAAGAGTCCGACCAGCCTGGTAAGTCGATCACACGGTTCGCGACTACGCTCTCGCGGTCTACGTAGGCGGAACTCGCCTTAAAATAGCCAACCTCTTGGTCTAATCTGCGAATCTTTCTGGTCGCTTTGATATCCGCCGCCCAGGACTCGCGATTCGAAACGCGGATTCGCGATTTCACCGAAACGCGTTCGCTTTTTCTTCTTCTCCGCATTGAATCAGCCGCGCTTAACAGAACTTTAACAGATTTCGTTCGAGATCGACCGGCGCGAGAAGGCTCGCGAACGCGTCTTAATCCTTCGGGTAGTTGGCGAATGAATCATTCTACGCGAGATACGGAAAATCCTCTGTCTGTCCTCCCCTCCAAATATATATTACACGCGTATCAGCAGAGGAATCGTTAATGGGACAACGAGATGTCTTGTAAAATTCGTAGCGCGACCTCGAAAGCCGGAGCTGATCATTAGGGAGAACGAGCCGAAAGAGCTGCCGCCTGACGTGGTCAGAGGTAAAGACTGACACAAGTTTGAGGAATGTGGTGAAAAAGTCGTTTGAGAATGACGTCTAATCCTTGCCTAACAGTTTGCAGAGTGCATCTTTAACGCTATCGACCATTGGAGTTCCTAACGACGCGACGCCGATTTTAGATTTTATCTTTACGTACTCATTTTTTTTTTTTATTTTCGACATTTTTCGTTGTTCGTTTGATTTGTTTTTTCGATCAACCGTACAAACGTTGTAACATCGTAGTAATTTCAGAAAATCATAGCTATGCATGGTTTGCCATATATTAATACACGCGTGTGGGACAATTTCGCGTCCGCAGTTTACCCGTTTCTATAGTGGAATTGTCTTTAAGTTTCAACCGACTGTCGCATTCGAAAGATAGATGATTCTATGCTTCTGGTCTCTCGAACGAGCAGGTAAACTGCCGTAGCGTGAGACTGGAAGCTCGCGCCTGGCACGATTCGCGGTAATAGAGCAACCTCGAGTGGCCAAAGTTTTCTGCATCGGGCATCGATCGTTTTACGTGTTACCATCCAAGCTAGACACATCGCGTTCTCCGTCCTTCGATAAAATCCAGCGGACGTAAAATCGTCTAAATTCAAACGTTCCAATTCCGAACGACTAACTTTCATGGTTCAAATTACGACAATTGCATCGACGCTTGGTCAGTTTCTTGATCGTAAGATCGACGTAAACAAAATAACCGGGAGAACTCGGTGTCCCAATCGTCGCGATATCCGATGAAAACATTCTCCGATGTTTGTTGCAGCCTCCGACAAACCGGACCTGGGCCTCGAAGAACTATCGAGCCTGAACGTCAAGTCCCGGTTCCAAGTATTCGAAAAGGCTGGCACGGAGGCGAACGAGATCGAAAGGTCACCGTCGCAGATCGCGGTGAAGAGATCACCGAGTATCCTCAGCAAACTCGCTAAGTAAGTAATCGCGTTTCGACGATTTCGCGTCGTCCGTTCTCGCCTCATTCTCTCCTCGTTGTTCGGGACCAGGTCCGACGCGGGTCAAGGAGATGGTTCTTAGCCGTGACGAAAATTCGTTTACCGGATTCGAACGCACCGAGAGATCTTTTTTATTTTTTCGAAGCGTGAATTTATCGCTATTCGCGGTACGCTCGATCCCATCGGTAAATGTAACATCGCAACAATACGTGTTTCTTCTACCGTACATTGCATTCCAACCTGAACAGCAAGGCAAACGAAGCGCATTAAAGGCAGGAGATGGCGAAGTAACGCGATCAAATGCTGCCGACAAAAGTTGCCGTGTCACTCGAAAATGTGCAAGGCAAGGCTCGCTAATATATAATAGAACAGTAGAGTGAAAAATGAATTCACCAACGCTAGAATCGTTCTCGCGATCGCACGAGACGCGCCGACATGGCATTCGGTTCGTCAGCAATTTTCTTTCGCGGTGTTCCTATCGTAACGCGAGAAAACTGGCGACGCGATGTCTGTATACCAACTGCCAAGTTATCAGAATCCGTTCGAATGTTTACGACTACTTTGAACCTCTTTTTGTCCAGATTCCAGGCCAAAGGCATGGATATCGGAGTGGCGGACGAATCGCTGAATGGAATCCCTTACGAGGAGTCGAGCGAGAGCGAGGAAGAAGAAGAGGCCGAGGAGTCGGAGGGTGAGGCCAGAGAAACATTTAATTCAAATCGAAATCCATCGCTGTTGATGTTTTGAGGATTCTCCTGTTCCCTTTTGTCTTCCTTTTATTCCGTTTGAAGCTGGAGTCTACTTCCTCGAGAGAACTAGTTCTTTTTGCAATCTTCTACCTCCTACTCGATGGAATCAGAGTACTGAAGAAAACATTTATCATTAACAAAAGATATATATATATATATATATATATATATATATATATATATATATATATATGGAGAGAGAGAGAGTGAGAGCGTAAACTAAGAATTCGAATTTCATTAATTTTTTTTTCTTTTTTTTTTATTTCATTCGATAGAATAAAACGACGATAAATAAAGACATTTAACGTATTTGAATGAAACGTGTACAGGTTGTGAAATTTACCTTACCTTAACCCTCCACTGCATGGCGTTGTTAAAGTTCAACGTTGCGCAAATTGCTAGGAAACGGTGAGAAGAAGTATTATTTCGTACCTGTAACACGATATTGCTAGCGTATAAAACATCTACCAATGATACATCTACAACTTAGAGTTAATTTTCATTGATCGATCCAGCGAAAAGCTTCTCGTAGAAAATTTCTCGAATTCTAACCGTACCCATTTCGCGTTACGTGCATTACAGAAATGGAGAGTGAAATCGTGAAGGCGAAACGCACTACTCGCGAGCGTCCGATAAGCTTCACCAAAATGGACGACATAAAGAACCGTTGGGAGTCTACCAGTCAGCAAGGCAGACGCGAAGTGCAACGAGAAGCCAGGAAAGAAGAGATCGCCGGGATTCGATCGCGGCTGTTCATGGTAACTTTACGTTCCTTCTCGAGCTCGTTGAACCGTCACCGTTCGACTAGACCGAAACGTCACGGCGGCACGGCGCGGCGGCACAGAACTCGATAACATACTCCGCGTTTACCAGAAGAAACGATCACCGGTTCCGGTTAATTCGAGGAACGACTAAATCGCTCGCGAAGTAGTCCGGGGTAATGACATCGTGCCCATTAGACGCAGACGCGGAAAAAGTTCGAGAGAAGAAAATGTGGCGCACGCATTCTCTCGAGAACGCGCGTAACGTCGGGTAACGCGTGCACGATGAAACGATTTGTGGAACGACTCGTGGATTCGTGCCTGCAAATAATTTTCTTTTCGATGCGAAGTAACATTTTTGGCATCGACATCTATACGTGAACCTATAGATGTTTTCGCTTACCGGAGATCGATTTCTGTCACAGGGCAAGCAGGGTAAAATGAAGGAGATGTACCAACAGGCGGTGGCCGGAAGCGAGCGCGTGACAAAGATCAACGCGGCCGAAGAGATCCAGCACTCCTCCACCCACGCTCGTTCTATCAAAGAGCGATTCGAAAGGGGCGAGCCCATTGCCGCCTCCGATGACGAGACGGACGGTAAACCGAAACCGGAGAAGGCTGACGAGGAAGTAATAGCGGCAGGTGCGTTCGTCGGTTGTGTTATTTAATGTAGAATCAACTACAATTGAACTCGAGGCGCGATTATTCGTCAATCGCGAAATATGTTACATTGTACAAGAATTATTTCTCGAGAATCGATTAATAGGTATAATCGATCGATTGTGTGGTAGGAATTAGCAGAAAATCTAGGTCGCTGTTTCTGGAACTGGATGCTTCGGCAGCGAAAACCGGACGACCCGTAACACCTGTAAACGCGAAGACGCCTGCGGAAACGCCACGTCGCGCGAGAGACGTAAGTTTCACCTTTTTTTTTCAATGTAGCCGTTAAGGAACGAGTCGCAGACTTTTTCTAGCCGGTTATAAAGTTCGATTTTCGATTCTGCGTTTGTCGACGGGGGTCGCGTTTCGAAGAATCGAGTCGTTAATCGTTTGAAACCTGTACGAACAAGGCATTTATGGGACGCCAAGTCTCGGAGGATGTGGTGCGCAGCTCGGACACAGCCGAAGAGGTTCACGTCGAGACCTCGGACATTTCGAACAAATTTAAATTCTTCGAGTCCTACCAGGAACCACAAAAAGAGCGGAAGAAGTTTCGTATTACTCCTCCGCGCGACGGACAAGTAAAGGTTTGACTGTTTTTCGAGTGCAAAGCGTTCTCGAGTGCGTTCTAACAATTTAACAACGCCGATCGGTTGACAACAACATCTTTGTTGGCTCTGCTAACGTCAAGATCATCGTACTTTTTTTCTTGTCGATATCCGAGTAATCGTCTAACTCGTTTTATCGGTTTCGCGCCAAGATTCCATACATCGACTGGTAACTTGGCCGTACGATAGCATCTTTCGACGTACTTTCATTTTCTATCGGTCGTCGTCATTTTTTACGTTTGTTTGTTGCATGGATTGATATTTAACGATAACAAAGCTTAGCTGGCGTGGACTTGGAGAGTATGTTTACTGTCAACATATTCACTTCGAATGTTCTACAAAGAGAACACTTTTTATTTAAGTTTCATTGCATGGTTCGCTACGTGACCCACATCAAATTGATTCGACGAATCATCCGACAAAGTACCTCCCTCGAGTTTCGTCAGCGCTATTATAAGCTTCGTACCATTCGCCGGAATCAAGAAGATTAAACCGACCCAGACCTATTATCACCAAACTTCCCAGCAATTTCTATCGGTGGGGACCGATGCAAAACTTGCGTACTCAAAGTACCTTTCTTATCCGAAAATGTATCAAAATCGAAATTTCGTCGACACATTTTAAAATAAAAGAGATACGTGTTTATAGCGAATACGTAACGATTATCGACGGAAGAGACAACGTGATTAATCCCAATTGATAATCGATTCATCGGGAAGAGAAAGATCGGTGTGCCCGTGGGAGCTCGCGAAAGCTCGACGATTCGAGCCGCGAGTCGCGAGTCGCGCAGAGTCACTCGATTCCGCAGACTGTCCTTGAACCCCCTCGACTGGTCAGCAGCCATACTTTTACCGTTAGTATTCCTACATCCTTCCATTCGTGAAGAGAGCAGGCCGGTCGACGCGGCGCGGCGCGACCGAGCACACCATCGTGGATCGTGGCCCTCCCAGTAACTCACGAAGGGGAACAGTAAGAGCTGTGCGTCCTCTTCGTGTGAACGGCATAGCAACCGCCGACACGCTGCCAGTTTGGATTTTGCCGGGGCAACGGAACAAAAGGCTCCCACGCGAAGGCTCCGTGTATTTTCGTTTGCATTTCGGCTTCTCTTTCTGTTTTCCGCTCAATTTTTATGCTGTGCAGTATCCCGCGATCCAAGGCCAACAAAGTTCAAAAAAGTGAGTAAACGAGTCGATTTATGATAGAGTATCGAAACAGACGGGGACACCGTCCACGGGATGAACTCGGGATTCTCGTATTTCGTAATCGTTTGATTTGTTTCCCGTTACGATATAAAACACGAGATATCGATCGTTCAAGGTTTCCTCGCTCCGAATCTCTCAGACTCGTGTTTCGAGTACGGTCTTTGTTTTTGTCATAGAATTTTTTTGGAGCAGCGTTCTCACGATCTAAAGGCACGTCGAATAGCGTTTAGAAAATAAATAATACGTAATGCGAAAGTTTTTATTGAAAGTAGTTGATATACATTTGCGACCGTATCTTGCTTCTGAACGCGCGTCAACGAGACAGCGATCGATTACTCTTCAAACGGAGACGTCGGCGTCGGCGTCGCGTCGAGTTTGAAGCTGCATACCTCGTCAAGTTTTGCAACTACGTTACAGTTCGTTTACGGTCGACTTGTCAGGCTTTGGTTATTAATTCGACGAAATATCGGAAAAGTGTATATATACGTATAATCAGCTCAACTGAATTGCCAGCTTTCTCGAATTCACCTTTCCAGAGTAACGGAGTACGCCACCGTCGCGGATATACTTGACGTACGCGTACGCATACGCGTATACGCTTTCCTTTCGATGAAAGTCATCGATCGACCGCTACGAGAAAGACTTTCTTTTTTTGAAAAAGAGAGAAACGGTAGCATACCGTTTCTATTGTACTCTTTATATCGAGTATGCGAAAACGAAACGAGAAGCCGAATAAATCTTATCGAGCGGATTGGCGTTGCCTCTCTGTCTAAATAAAAAGTGGCGAAACATCGTTAATAATGATTCGCGCTGGCAACTCAAACTAATTAGCTTTCTCTTGGCGCGAATCTATAAATCTCTGATCGTTTCAAAGCGAAACGAAACGCGTGGGTTCCCATTTTCTCGAGCTGTTTAAGGCGGCAACGTTATCGGAACGGATTCTCGTAGGTGACGTTTTCGACGAAAACACGCCAAGTGTCGCAGGTACTATCGTAAAACGCATTCCAGAAATCGTGCGCGACGCGGGAACGAGACGGACGGTTGCTCGTCGTCATCGGGTCCTCGGCTTGCCCGTCGCGGTCGTTCAGGTAAAAATCCACCTGAGAGACGATGGACGTGCGTTAACACCGCTCGAAAGCTGACTCAGCCGAGCAACGATTCTTGGAAAGGAACACCTTTATTCTTCTGATTTCCTGCCTCTCCTGATGTTTTCACTGCCCGCTTAGATTTGCCTCCGTAACAACCAACTCTTCCCAATAATCGCGTTGGGTAACAATTCGTGACTCGTAACCGTGCGAAAGCTTGTCGACTTTTAACCTTTTCGTTGTTTCCGAAGGTGACGATGCTCTGGAACTTGGATACATCATACACCTAACCGATGTATGCGACTAATATACCGATCGTTTCGGCAGATGGAATCCCCTGAACGTGAAATCTATCGCGACCCAGACGTGGTCAGAGCCGACGACAGAGTGGACGAAGTAGTGCACACGGACACCGCCAGAAAGATGCTCTCGATCTTTAGGCAAATGGAGGAGAACGCGACCAAGAAGGAGTTGCCAAACGGTCCTAAACCTTTGAAACGCTTCACGCCACCGCCGGAAGACAAATTCGCGAAACCAACGGCGTCGGACTCTGAGGAAGAGGAAGAAGAGGAAGGGGACGAGTCCGAAGGCGAGGACAGCAACGAGGAAAGGGATCCCAACTACGTGCGAGCTTCGGATAAGGTTCGTTTACGTCGATTGCCGTGCGACTTCCATTGTTCTCGAGAGATGGTAGCATCTATTAACATCGCGACAAGGGGTACGGTGTCTCGAGATTCTCGAACCGCGAATATGAGCAAATATTAGCTCGCAAGTCTTTCGATGATCGTAGGAATGAAAAATTAACGAGACGTATGTTTCAGGTGGAGGATGAGTTCCTGAAACAAGCGCAAAACGCTGCGCGTGCGAAGACCCTGTGCGCGAAATTTGAGCGCTGGGAGGAGACGGACGGAAAAACGATGGCGAGTAACCAAAACATTGCAGAGATGGAAATCGCTCAGAATACCGGCGACCAGCTCAGCATAGAGTCCGCGAGTAGTCTCAGAGCTCGTTTCGAGTCCCTCGGCTCGCAACCGACCGAGTCGCACCGCACACCGAAAGTGAAGGTCAATCGATTTGTGGTGAGTACTTTTTCATAGAGCCTTGGTCCATTTTCAATCACCTTCCATCGAATTACTCGACTCCTACAGTTTCGATGTGTTCTCCAATTTACAATTAGTTCGACCAGCACTGCTCATGTCAATTTTACAGTTGTTCTTTTTTTTTTTCCCGCATTCTTCGTAGTATTTTGTTGCGAAGCGTGGCTCATTTTTTGCATGGTGTGTTATGAAATCCATGTTTTCCTCTTCGCTTTTCAATTTGTAAATGTCGTTTTTTTCTTATAAGTGTGCGTAAAGCGTGCGTGAGTGTGTTCTTTTTTAAAAGCACGATTTATCTAAGCGTTAACCAATGACAACGGTCCGTTTTCTAACGATCGATATTATTTCTATTTGTATGCACGTAAATTTATGAGTTTAGACCGCGTCTCGGTCTGCACGCTCGAAGAATCGTTGGAATTCTCAGCTCGCTTCCCCCCAAACGAAGGAAAACACGGTGAAAACCTCCGAATCGTTAACTTTCAACAACGAAACGAGTCTTTGAACGTGCAGGCCACAAATTTCAGTTTTATTTACCTTGGTAATTCTGTACAAACTAAATCGAACCATCGGCAAACTATTCGAAAGAGGATACACCGACTGGACCTCGCCTCTACGACAAGAAACGTAGACCGAACGAGTGATAATTCCGCCTGCGTATAGTAACCGCACTTACTTGAATTATACACAGCATGACTAGTTAGCGTGATCATTCCTGGGACCTGTGTTACGATTGCCTCGCATTTTTGTCTTGAAATTGACGCCTGCAAAATGTTGGCCGGCTTTCCTTCGACTCGCGACAACGATCCAGTGATCATATTCTCTGTTGAACGCGAACAGTAAAGGACAAGGGATGTCGAGCTGCCGAGGTCCGAGGATGCGGAATATAAGGGCCAATGCAAAGGAAGCGAAAAGTCAGACGAACGACGCACGCAACGAGGATACGAATTCGGTTGGAATCTTGCGCTTCGGAGGAACAACGGTCGATGTTCATTGTTGTCCGAATCGTCGTGCGATTTTTACTAGTTTTGTCCCCTCTTTTTGAAAAATCTTTTCCGACAAGCGTTCTTTTATCGAATCTAGCATAGATCGTATATCGCATTTCATCGCGAACGACGCAACAAACGAGACGGTATACGTCGAGCGCTCCTCTTCTTATAACTCTGTAGATTTAATAGATACGTTAAGCAGGTATAGCGATGGAATTGAAACTCTCCGTGTAACAATAAGGTTCTGTCCGTGTTCTGTGGTCGCACGAATGCACGGTCTCGCGGTCTAATAGAAATCGGTGCCTAAATTTTACTCGGAGCACTCGATGTATTTCCCGCTCGCTTCGCATCACTCGAATGTGTCGACGCGCGAAAGTTGGCCGCAAAATGCGATTTTTCGAATCAGTCTTTTTACACGTGAACATTTACAATACTTTTCGATACGTATACAGAGAACGTTTGTAAGACGAGATTCTGGCGGACGATGCTTTCAGCGACACGGACAGACGAAACGACAGCGATAAGACGTTGGTTATTTCGATCGAGTGTGCCAAACTAAATCTCCACCGTCGAATGCATTAGTTCTTCGCAGCAAGCAAGAATTTGTATCATCGCGACTCGAACCCAAAGTAATCAACGATCATGCATAGGTGCCAAATTCGTCCAATAGGTAACAAATTCTCCGGTATCTACTCGCGTCGCTACGAACATCGTCTCTAGGCAAACATTTTTATTTTTGCGAGTACAAAGCGAACATCGCAGAGGGAGAAAAGTTTGTTAATATGAACGCGACCAAGCTTTTCGGGCACGTTACAGAGTTTCGAGTGTTTGTACCGTTTGTTAGACGTAGGACGCGTAAGGGCGGTAGAAGAGCCAGGGAACGAGAAGAATAGGAAAGAATCGGTCACCGAAACGAAAGAAACAAGACTTTTCTACTCTTCGCATACGTAGAATTCGACGATCCTTTTCACCGGTGCGATCTACAAACTCCCAATACACGCACGTCTTTTCTACCAAAGAGAATATTTATATTACGAAGAAACACGCCAACTATTAGTACGATCGGTAAGCAGAACGATCGAACGTATTCGAAGCGTACGTGTGGCGCTACCGTTGCTAGCTAAAGAGAACGGTCTTGGAACGATTGTCGGTGGTAGGCTGCTCGAAATACCGATCTCTCTTTTCTACGCGCGGAGTCGAGGAGCGTTCCATACGATATTCCTCGGGACACATTCACGTTAGATTTCATCGGTACATTCCAACCAGAACCGGTGAAAATGCTTCATGAAATCGAGACTTGCGAGTACGCGAGGGGGTCCAAAGAATCCAGTGTCAGTTTTCGAGCTCCTTGTCGTACGATCCAGCCAGTGAATTGAACAATTCGGAAAAACGATCGTTCCTTCTGTGTACTACGGAGAAAAAACCTGCCTCGAATCTATGAGACGAGTACATACCGAATAATAAGCTTTTTATAATTTTTGTATAATGTTCGATGGATGGACGATACGAGGGAGCCTCGCTATAGTTCGTAGAGTTTAGGGTCTTCAGCGGTGGTATCGCCACCCCATAGCGAGGACTGGTATTAAATTTCTTCGCTATTGCCAACGCGAACGCACACGATACGCATACATAAACGTAATACATACGTGTATGTATGTGTATGTATGTGTATGTGTGTGAATCTCTGTGTATGTGTGTGTGTGGCGCGCGCGCGCGCGTGTGTGTGAGAGAGAGAGAGAGAGTATATATACACATATACATATATACATCATTGATATAGAAAAACAACACGTATATCGATCCCCTGAACCATTTACGCGAGAACATCCCCTGAAATTGGTTTCGATCGTTGGTTGGAAGCTGCTTAAAATTCGTCCACGAGCGCCAAGAGAATTGCATCGAAGAAGCGAGAATAGAAAACGATTCAAGGTAGAATTTCAGGGTTTATCGAGTCGATCGATAGCTCGAAAAGGTGCAAGATTAAGAGGCATTACTGATTTTTTTTTTTCTTTTTTTTTTCTATAAAAATCTTAAGTACTATATAGAGAAAACGAGATCAAAAAGTATAGAAGATTGTATACGTATATTCTCTACACGATTTCATCTAACTTGTTCATTTCTATTTTATTAATAAAAATCGATAAAGAGCTTCTCCTTAATCGATGGAATTCAGTGCAATAATTTTAACGAAACATTGTTATCGACACGATGTGAACGTAACGCGATTGTTTGTTGTTAATTGCCAAGAAGAGTATTTATATATCTGCGAGCAGTTAATTTGTAAGACCGATCGCTTAGATTCGCGGCCTACTCGAGCCGAGATGATTTTACCGTAGACTTTCGTTTGCGTCTTGGGTTGTATAATTCTTAGCGACTTATGATAATCTTGTTCTTTACCTTTTACCTTTCACGTGTAACGATTTATTACGATCGTATTACAAACGATAAATAAAAGGGCACATCCTGACGAAAAAGAAAAATAAGGCGAATGTGAATTACACGTTACGTTTAGAAAGAACATCGAACTATCATCGACGTCGCGTCGCGTCACCTTCATGTAGTCATTTGTTCCTTATCAGCCCCTTGCGTTTCACCCTGCAACTTTCTGTTTACCATTTATTTTGATTTCTTCCAAATTCGAAAACAACGAAACAGGAGATTCAGGCGAGCTGCACGGACGTGTGCGAGAGCTGCGAAAAGAAAGTGTATCCTCTCGAAAAGGTCGAGACGAATAACAAAATCTTTCACAAACAGTGCTTCCGGTGTCTACAATGCAATTGCGTGCTGAGGTAACATTGTTAGCAAGATAGTCTCCTTAAAAGATGAGCATATAAAAACGATTACTTTTTTCTTCCTTCGAACAGGATGGACACGTTCACCTTAAATAATGGTAAACTCTATTGCATCCCACACTTCAAGCAGCTATTCATCACGAGGGGCAACTACGACGAAGGTTTCGGCGTGGACCCGCACAAGAACAAGTGGGCAACGGGCACGAGCAACTCTACGAGTCAATCACCGATCGCAGTCACGAACGGCGACCTCTGATTCTGCGCGAGTCCGCGTCGCGATTAGGAGAAGAGGAAACGCGCGTCGAGCCGGCATGTAAATTCACGAGCGAGAATGGAATTCGGCCGGGAATCCGAGAAATCCACGAAAAATTACTTCTAGTTCTCCAAAGACGACCGCTCCCGGGGCCTCGTTGCGAATCGATCGATCGGGCAAAATTGCGAAGCGTTCTAGCACCATCTCTATTATAACGGATCGCATCGACATCGATAACCGTCGAGAAAATCTCGCGACCTAAAGGACTTCGTTTCAAGTCCTACTCCTTACTGTCCTGTCATTTTAAGTATTTTATTTCTAACCTCTAGACCCTATTGCCAATGCCCTATTATAAATTTTGCTTAAATATTTGTTATAATTATTATTATTATTTTTTACTTGTATAACTCTTGGTATTATTTTATTATATGTGTTGTATAATACAGAATTTCAATGCGCTTTATAAATCCCACGTGTGCCACAATTATTGATCCCTATTTTTCAATAGGAACGTTCGCATTCCCCTTGAACCGGCTCTAATCATCTTCAAGGTATATGTACTCATTATTTTTACTTAAAATCATTTATTCGATAACATTTATTTCAGGCACAAACTTTTCGTTACCATGCGTAACTTTTGTAACTACCTCGTCGTATACCCAAAGATGGCGAAACAATCGCGCCTAAGCTTCCCTGACAGTCTACGTGTACTCGTGCACGATATCTTTCGCTCTTTCGTCTTACTTATCCTTATCGGTTTACTTGGCTTTGTTATCGAGCACAATCACAAAACGCGGCTAGGAAATTTACTCGAGTTACGTTATCGAGAACTGTCGCGATAGTTGGTTCGTAATTCATCAAGTACTTGATCGCGTCCTTCTTCTTCGTTCTTAGTGACAAATCGCTAGTGACTTTTTTCCATTTACACCGCGCCGGGAAATTGGCAACGCTTTCGCGAGTTTGCGATTAGTTATCCATATACTCGTCGACGAATAAACGGTACGTACTCGCCTGAAATTGTACGAAGAATTGTTTATGTGTACAAGTTGTATCCTCGAATACATAGTTATAGTATACTTTTCCACTCAACCAGCCAACATTCTAGATGGAAATCTGCATCGACTGCCTGGAATCGGCGAGAAACGCGATCGAGGGTGGTGCATCGAGGCTCGAAGTTTGCGCTGCTCTGTCAGAGGGTGGTTTGACCCCCACTCCGGGTTTCCTGAAAAAGATTAAAAACTTGTCGCCCGTACCCGTCTACGCGATGCTTCGATTACGCGCCGGTGACTTCGTGTACGCTAAAGAGGAGATGGACGTGATGCTACAAGATCTGAAAATCCTCAAGGATCATGGCGCGGATGGTTTCGCGTTTGGCGCGTTGACGTCGAACAGCGAAATCAACGTCGAATACTGTAAAGACGTTCTTTCAGCCGCTAACCCTTTGCCGGTTACCTTCCACCGAGCATTCGACGAAGTCGATAATCCTCTGAAATCTTTGGAGACCTTGATAGAACTCGGTTTCGAAAGAATTCTAACTTCCGGTCAAAGGGACACGGCCGAAGAAGGCCTGGAGTTGATTGGGAGCCTGGTCCGAGAAGCTCGCAGAAGAATCGTTGTCATGCCAGGTTCTGGAATCACCAAGGACAATATTCTGAAGGTGAAGACTGTGTCCGGAGCGAAGGAATTTCACGCGTCTGCCAAGAAAAAGACGATGGTTTCCGGTGGAACGAATAAGGTTAAAATCGGTTCCAGTAAGACGACTTGTATTATGGTGACGGACAGCGCACTAGTCCGAGAAATGGTTCAAATTGTATCGAACTGATCTAGACGCCACGCACGCGCTTATGTTTGAACCGGGAGATGATCGCCTTGAAGTCGCGAACCTGTTTCTCAGCTACCAGCTTTACGATGTTAATTATTTAACACCTCCGATGTTTTTGCGATACGACAATTTTAAATCCGTACGCTAGTATTTTTCAATATTTCAAGAATAAAGAGTCTTAATTATAACACGAAATCTACGACGACTTTCCTACACATACAATATTATTAATAGATGATATTATTAATAGGAGATTGCACGCTACATAAACTGTTATACGACAGTGCGCCGTTATCGACGCTCCAAAGCCTGCGGATCTCCGGTAATTCAGCCTTAAGAGGGTTAACATATTTTGATACCGTTCGAACGAAAGGTTTGCGCAAGATACGATTTGCTGATTCGAATATCCGCCGTATTATCATAAATATACACGGAATGCAAATTCATCCTTGTGGGGTATGCCAATGAATCCAGTAGATACCATTATCGTTCGCGTTCAAATTACAATGGCTTCATGGTACGTGTACGTAGATGGAATCTGCGTTACGTGCTAGAAATTATGCGTGAGAGAAGATTGCCTATTCCGTACCGTCGCGTCGCGAAGAATAGAGAACAATCACTCGATGATTCAGAACCGGTGAAATTATCCCGTAACTGTGTTCGCGTTACGCAGAGCTGTCTCGAAGTCGTGTCGTCGAGAACTCCTTCCCGGCAAATATGTAGTTTGTCCCGTTTGGTCCGCTGGACCGGAAGTGGTCGGTCGCCCGAGACTGCGTAGCGCTCGCAGATCGCTGCTCAACTTTGCAACTTTGAATTGCAAATGCTTGCGCAATCTCCGTGCACAACGGAGTCTCGGTCGCGGAAGATGACAGCACTACAGGCCGCGCGTACTTTCGATTTGCGACATGATCGCGCGTCACGAGGAAAAGTGCGGGCACGCGTGCGACGCGACCTGCTCGAATCGAAAGCTTAAACTCGTGTCGTATCGATTTATAGAATAAATCTGTAGTTTTGTACGGATAGACTCGTACGATTACGATAAGTGGCAAATTTTAAAATATATGAAAAGCGAGTCGATCGAAATCAACGGATTGTAATCGTGTTTCAAAGAAAAGTAACGTTCGAGAAGCTAAAGCTTTAACGTTAACGATAGGTGACAAGTAACAACCATCCCAACGTTGGGGACTCGGTGATGGTCGATCGGAGAACCACTGGCTTAGAATGCGTCGATGCGTGGAGGCGCGGACTGGCAGTGTCCGCGCGTTATTGCTCAACTAACAGGCTTCGTCCTCCCATGGTCTCTCAGTGCAAGAAAGACTTTCAGACGGCTCGGGCGTCCTGATCCGTGCACTCCGGTCTCGTCCTTCCATCTCTGTGTACAACGTGCATCCGGTAAACATCTGATACGTTTTTGTTTTTCGACAACCCGCTAGTTCGAAGATACACCCGGGGCGCAGCTCCGAAAACTCCAACCATCCTTCTTCGAAATGCCAGAACCGATCCTTGTCACGGTTTACTTTCACGTGGAAGAAAACTTGCCGTTGTACGTGTGACAGTGTGCGTAGCATCCAGTCGAGAAGTATTTTTCCACATTTACGTGTGAGATCGGTTAATTTAATTGGTGGTGCGCGCATGACGCGTCAAGGAAACCTGCGTTATTCGAGATTCCGGAAATTTCCATTTGAAAATTACACGCGATATTTGTTCGCAAGTTACCGTTCGGGTGTCTGCGTGTTTTTTTTTTCTAGCGGTACTGCGCGTAAACATTCTCATAGAATTTCAACTTATCGTTCGTTTATAATGGGATCACGATGTTTACAGTGTTTTCGTTTGTTGTTCCTTGGCAAAGTTGAATATCGATGTCGCGCGCGTCCTGCTTTCTTCTTAACATGCTGCCGCATGTAACGTCCGCATAACAGATTTCGCACGCGTTACGATGCGCACCCGAGTCTTATGAAATCGACGAGGTGACGAACAAAGTCGAGGAAGCAACGGTGAAAACGTACGGAAGTCAATTTATAAAGAGACGCGCGCGTTAGACAACGCTGATTTATAATCGGACACGTCGAAAATATAAATGAAACTTGTTTTACGCTTATCGGCATATTTAACAGGCTCGTTCGATCGATCCACTTCGAAGTGGAAGCTCCTTTTCGGAAGCTTCTAGCGACGAATATCGAGTTTGAAGATGAGAGCTTAGAACGCTAGACTTTGATATCGACCGATGGGAACCATGGTAGAAAGTACCGATCAAATAGGTGGACTCGAGTGACCCGCAACAGTGAGTCGTATACAAGAACGATTACGATTTCGTTATCGATGCGACCAAAAGCTTCGTTTCAACGAAATTTATGCCAAATACGAATCGGAGTAGTTGACCGGAACTTTGCTTCCTTGGCCTAAAAACGTGGCTCTCTTCAAAACCGTGAAAGTCATCCGTTGGATGAGCTCGCGTGATTTACGGTGTTCTCGCGTCACCGGCAAGTTTCGAGCGACCTACAAACATATTTCTCCAGCGTGCCAGAAGGTATATAATCTCGAGTTGCACTTTCGCCCCTTGGACCGTTAACAAGAATCGTCGAATAATCGGTGAATTAAATTGGCAACGGCAACCTTACTTCTCCACCGACTCTCGTATCGAAAAACGCGACGCAGATTCCACGAATTGCATCGCGTCGGTTAAACGGTACTTGAAATTCTTTTTCAAGTGTTCGCATCGGTCGATGATCACATCTCGCGAAAAAAAGCAAAATCTCGTCGAACGGCCAACTACTTTTACCTCTTTACGTAACACGAACGGAAGGGAATTTGTCGAATGAACTGAATAGCAATTAAAGCTCGTCGTGCGATGCACGCGCAATACTTTCACATAACACTGACACCGCATGAATTGCATAAATCGGTACGGCCGCGGCGATCAAACGGCTCAACTTTTCGTTACGTTTCACCGTGACATCTTCTTTGGATTTTCAGTGCGTTCGCATCTTCGATGTGACGTTCTTTGTTTCGCGAAACTTTTCGATTGGGTAGAATTTTACCGCTTACATTATGCGCGCGTATGGTAAAAACTGTAACCGGTTTTGGCATTCGGGATCTCAAGAAATTGAAATAAATTTATTCAGTTATTCAAGTTGAAAGTCTCGAGAATTTCGTGTCTTTTGTCTTCGAGAGATTCTTTGTATCGCGACAATCTTGGTCGGTCTGTTCGTCTCTTCTTTCGTTCTTTTGCCTTGAGAACGTAATGGAGAACGCGCTGGAGATATATGAACGGTGTCGCGTAACCTTTGCTTAGCTTAACTTTAGCATTCCAGATTTGATATCTCTCGCCCTCTACCGTCTAAAAAACTATTCCCGATCTGTAAACGTAACGATTAAATCGATACACGTGGACATTATTCATTATGTATGTCATATTAAAAAAAAAAAAAAAAAGATAAAAAAAACGATCCACATCTTTACGCCACAACTGCATGAAACTAATAATCGCGTCTGCGATTACACATGGTTGGTTTGCATATCGGATAGTCACTCTGTTTCAAGAATTACGCAAAATTAATAATGCAAACGCATGGATCATGGATTCTGATCATGCCAAGATCGATCAATTTGACGGTTTCTTTGGTTAACGGGATTTAGTTGGTTAGGATCGCTTCCTTAGAAGCGCGCGTGTAAATTCGTAAAATTAATACAGACGCGCGTCAGAGGAATCGCGATGAATCCAGACACGTTAATTAAAATCAGGGCCGTGAGTATGTTGGGGAATATTAAATAGCCGAGCGTGTCGACCTCCTCTCGGAAGCATTTTCGTGCTTCTTCCGGTCAGGCCGAAGAAAGCTCTACTTTCTTACGCGGTCAATGACGCGCGATCCTTTCGAACCGGGAACACGATGGAACACTGATTACGAGGACAAGTGGAAGGACGACGCGACGCGACGCCGACGGTACGCCAACGCCAACTCCCACGCTCGACGATCGACTATACCGCCACTACTCCAGTGTTTAGATACCGTCGTGTTTATATTTGCGATGATACGAAATTACGTAACCAGATAATCGTTAACAGACAGGTCACCGATTTTCCACGTTTCCATTGTCCGTATCAAACGGGACATCGGAGACCGAATGGCCGATTCGAAAGAAGGATCATCGGGAATGTTACGAAGAAGAGGAGAGTCTTTTTCTCGCGACTTTCACCTAAACCGATGCTATTTTTAACATTCGAGCCACAAACACGATCTTCCTTTTCGTACGACTCGGAGATGTACATATAGATAAAACGGAAAAAACGCTGATCGAATTGGCTCGCGATATTTTTGTTTGTTTGAAAATTTGTTTGTCCTTGAGTAAATTCGGATCCAGTGGAATTTTTTTGGAAACTACGTATGGATTCGATGCTGTAACCAGCCCGGTGTCGCGGTAGTTGATTTTCTTCTTGTATTCGTTTCGAGATTCCGTACACGGCGCGGCGCGGCGTTTCGCGCTCGAACGACGGCAATCTCAATCGTCAGCAACCGTGACGAAATTCTTTCCTCGAGGAAAATTCCGATTTCTATGAATCCTTGGAATATTATAAACGATACATCGGTCATCGAGAATCTTCTCTCGTTCTTCTAAAACTGAAGTATCGTACGAAAGAGAAATTCTAATTTCCATAGATCCTTAAAGCGTTAGAGTCGTCATGCTTTTGTCCTATATTATTTCCAGTGGCGAACGAAGGCATTTCAGTGGGTACCATAGCGTGCCAAGGAAAATGTGTGTTATTCGTAAGCGGACGCATTTTCTATTCCACTGGCCGACAGATTGTTATACGCCACGCTTTCTTCGTAATGACCTTAAACGCACACGCGTACGCGCGTACTTGCTTAAGGATAACTATCCACTATAAATCAGTTTCACTTTCCACCGCTGTTGCGAACGGTCACGCTTCTGTTTTAACGATCCCTTTGATAAAAAAAAAAATCCTTCTCTCATTTCCAATGTTTCGCGTCCACCAGTACCAAACGTATTACTTATCGTCTCGTTTGATTTTACAGCGTTTGCGGTCACGCGAGGAGCACTGGGATTTATTCTCACCGGAGAGAACATAAAAATATGATGCGTCGTCGTTGAGACTTGCGAATCTCAGCGAGAGACCATTATTCCCGATAACCTTCGACCTGTTCGAATCGAACCATCTCGTGGGAGGGAATACCGACCGAGATGGACAACAAAGCCGATCCAAATCAAAAAGAGAAGATCAAAAAAATGTTCAGCTGGAGCGACGGACTTGCCATCGCCGTCAAGTGAGCGACAAAACATTTTTCTGACGTACGGCTTATCGCGTTACGATCAATCATCCCGATAGTAGATAAAGTTGAAATATTAAACGGTACGTCTAATTACATCGAATCCTATATACGATATTAACGCAACATTTACCATGCGTACCTTTGACATTTTCATTTTCCGCGTGACATTAAAAGACAAATGAGCGAATCATTCCAGGAATGGTAGTTTCGAAGAAGTCGGTTTCGAACATTGCGCGGAAATAACTTGAGAAATACCGTGCAAATAAGGGGTGTACATTGACTAGACTGTGATTTTAGCGTCACAGAGTGATAGAGAGGCTCGAGTTTTGCGACGTATCCGCGGGAACGGTTTTGTAATCTATTGCAAGAACGTGACAGGTGCATGAAACCCACGAATTCCTCTTGAATACGTATGGTCGTTTTATGGTAAATTGCATTCCGGTTTTCAGTTGGCTCGCCACCGCCGAGTTGTCGATATTCGTTATCGCGAATCACGATTCCATTCCATCCACCGTGTACATATTTTTTACCTCGATGTAGAACTTATACTCGTTAGGTATTTTCCGGTTTGCTTCCTTAGCCAGACGTACGCTAATCGCGAATCGGAAGCAAACTACTTCTGCCGAGATACACAAAATTAAATTCATATCTACTTTTACTTATCGAACGGAAAAATCTTTGTACTCGAAGCAACCTAAAATTACGTCGACAAAACGATCGAACCGGGCGCTTCATTTCATCAGACGAACGTTTTCGACTCGGCGATCGAAGTTGTCTTCGTAATTTTTCTTTATTCTTTGTACCGAGCCAGATACAAATATAGTTATAACTGTCAGATTTCCGCCTCGAAGAACTAGATTGCGAGGGAAATCGAATACGGAAAACAGAGACTGCCCACTGGAAATCGTCGATCTGTGCTGGGAACTGGGAATGCGGTAAAGTAAGTTACCGCGAAAAAGTCATGGAAAATTGGAAAAGTCGGTCAACGTAAGGCGCATAACAAATTTTGCAAGAGTTGTTGGGCGGGCTGGCGCTGGTACGAGAGTTCGCGTCGAAATTCGCAATCGCGCGTGAAAGTGGCTGACGACTATGTGCGGCGCGCGGCGTCGCAACACAGCGAGTAGATTCGTCCGTGGCTCGGTCGCTTTATCGCTGCACAGTGAAAGGGCAAACGTAAATTGAACGACGCGCCAAGGATCGCCAAGGATCGCCACGGATCCATCCTTGATTAATGGTTGCGCGTCCGATGTACCCGACTCTGATCTATCCTCTTTCGAATCGATGCTCGGATGTTCTTCGATTTTAAGGCTAGATCGTAAAGTAACGATCCTCGAACCTCGCTCCTTCACGTTACCGTGACCAATGTTTACATTTTACTTGTTCGGCTTTCGCATTTTTTTCTTTAAACATCACGTAAATTTCATACGTCTCTGAAAATTGGCTCCCTTATTCTTCCGTCGTTTCCTGACATACCGAGTCTCTAAACAATCGAAACGAAACCAAGTACGTGGACTTGCCGAGAGATGGCACCACGTTTGCTATTATTCTGGCGGCCGAAACGAATACGTACGGTTATGGTAGCATTGGTAGCGCAAGGCTTCGAGTAACATCGTCGGATTCTAGTTACGCGACGAACTCGTAGAAATTAGCTTCTGGTTAGCATAACAATGAACATCGGCTATGATCGTTAAGAAGTAACAGGGATTGCGCGAGTAAGCATTTTCGCGCTGTTAAAAGAAAAATATCCCTGATTACCCGCGAAACTCGAAAAAAACATCCTCGTCGATACAATGAAAAAGTTGTGTAAATATTTACCTCGTTCGAGATTTTTTTATTCTTAACCTCTGAAAGTCACGTTTCCGAGTTTTTTTTTTTCATCCTCTTCAGTTGAACAAATCATACAAATTGATTGATCTGTGATTAGGTGAGTCGACGATCGATAATACGAGCAGAACAAAAACGGAATGTTTATTTTAATTCTCGAGGAAATATTTATAGTCTTCCAGGTATATGTAGTTTACGCGGATTCGTAGTCATTCGGTAGCTGCGATTTTCCCGATAATCTTCCAATCAACGATATCAACTGGACGTAAAAGTTTGATCGCGTCAACGCATCGACGTGCTCGGATGGTCGTCTCGTAAGTAGCACAAGGTCTACGGATCAAAGAGACCCGCGAAGGGAAAACCCTCTGTTCCCGATGCGATTATCGACGAACAGACGGTGCGACGCGCGCGACGTTCGAATGCTCTTCCTGGGATTTACGTAACACAGCAGCCGGACTGACCGCTTTCACGTCTATTCGGCCGCATTTAGCGACCCGCTTCGATACTCCCCGTGGTGATTTCTCACCTTCTGCCCGTCCTTGTAACCTACGATGCCCCGTTTCAGGGTTAAATCGACCGATCCGTTTGCCCAATATCCAGGATCCGGACTTTTGTCTTGAACGTTCTATCGCTCGTCTCGAATGAAAGGCCAATTCGATGAATCCATGTTTCTTTTCTCCTTCGTGTACTATTCGATATCTTTGTTTCCCAAGATTTGCAAACCGGTCTACCGACCATTGTAAAGAATAATTTAGCGTCGTTCTCACTACTGTTTACGTTTACTTTAAACGTTTACTCGCACGATCGACAGTTGGATCGAACTCGAATCCATTCGTCCCGATTTCCGAATACTACGCGGAACGCTACCGTAACAGGCAAGATGGCGTACGAAATAGGTGTCGTCCGACGAGAAATCGGAAAGAGGTCGCGGCGACGCGTCCGATGAAAATCGGCCTCAGCGACGACAGACGGCCAGTGTACGTGCACCAAACGAGACTTTCGCTTTTACCCGAACAAGTCCACGAAGGTGGCTGACACTATCTCCGTGGGACCTTGCAGAGACCTTCCCCTCCATCTTGGGTTAACCCGTTGACAATAAGAATAAGATTTGTCCACTTTAGACGGGCCATGCATACTGAGCGAACCACAAGCCAAGTCGTTCGACCAGTTTGCGCGCGACGTCGAACGATGACTCTGCTACAGAAGACTGGACTATGAAAAGGCAACAAATATACATACATACATATAAACAGGGTTTTGCTAGCATAAATATGCAAAATTTATAGCGTACCTACGATATTATTAACTAATACTTTAACGTATAAGTATTAAAATAATGTAATGTATTTGTTTGGTCGATGAACAAACGCTTTCGATAGAATCATTTCGAGAGGAAACCAACGTGCTCGCGGCGTCGCATCGGTGTCGCGTCTGATGGCCTTAGGATCGAAAAACGGCGAATCGCTTTCACTTTTTCGAGGTAGCAAAACTAGCACGAATCCCGATTACCCGAAAAAGTAGCGACGATATTCAACGATCGTTTCGCTCGATTCGCGGTGGTCTAAAAATACGCGAAACTGAGTCTCGAGTAAAACGAATTCCATAAATAAAACTGACCGAAAGCAGCGAAACAGACGCGAGAGCAAAGAACGTCGGAACAAACTGAATAATATTGACGTAATATTTGGTAAAAACAACATCGATACGGTAGATGTTCTATTTTCCATGTGCTGGCGATCGCGCGAAAATCGACATCGTTGCGCGATACATGAATTTTCTTAACCAGCGGAAGAAGGCGATCGCGCGAGCGAATATCGATGAATTTTTGGAACCGTGAAAACATCGATCGTTGAACGTTTTGCTCACGGAATTATACAACGTCGATCAATTATGCAAACCTTGGCGCAAGAAACGACCAGAGCGATAGAAATCCAAACGAGAGACAATCCTACCGTGTTCGGAGTTGGCGATAATTCGTAGAATCACGTGCAGCAATTTTCGAGAAAATAAATGCATAATTTCCTGTTATTTAATCAGGCTTTCATTACGTTAGGGACATACGCGGATTACGCAATGCTGGGGAAAGTGCAGACCGTCCTGACCACTGTTATGATCGCTGTTTCTCGACCTGGTATGAAATTGTTTGTCGACGGCGACGATCGTTTCAACGGTGACCATATCGACGACTAATTATGACGTCGTTAACGGTTTCGTTAGTTTCACAAAGAGGAAAGTTACTAGACCGAATGGAATCGATTCGTAGCCAGCTTTCCTGGAAACCGACTGCAACGACGGCACGGATGTGTCTACCTTTGCATCATCGGTTAACTTGTACGATGCTTTTTTAAACATATTTGCCTCATCTATCGATGTAGGGAACTCGATTGTTTTGCATTTGCACGCGGTATTCGAAGTTAAACACGTCGCGAGGTATGTGCTTTGAGAATTAGCGAGATTCGACGGTGGCGGGAACATCGGAACAAAAACAATTCGCTCGAGCTACTACTTAACGGAGATTTCGTATTTTGTGCAGCAAACTACGCTTTTCCCTATTCTGTCGATCGTTCGACAAAGAACGCTCGACATCGAGTGTATGTTATCAAATGAATATACCATTCATATACCATTACAGCCAACTTGAAACTATATACTGGTCGTTAACGCTTTAAATAAAGATAGTTTAAGTTCACGAAAAGTTATATAACCTAGTTGTTTTAAGATTAACATGATCGCATTCGAGAGCTAGGACGAAATATATGCACGTTAATCGAGGAACACGCGAAAGAACGAAGTAGAGACGATCGTGGAGATTTTGCAATTGTAATAATCGGTGTCGTTAGAATGAATCGTTTCGTTACGTGTCCAGACATTTCCGTATCTCTGCTGACTTCTGGACGCAACGACGTTAGCAGACGCTTTGCATAAAAAATTGCTACGTTCCCCTCTCGTCTCTCGCAGCCACGATTCTCTACCCGACAATCCTATCGAGGAAATATTAAATCCGCCGTTCGTCTTTGTTGGCAATTTAAATGTAATCGAACCTTCTTGGCTTTCTTTCAGATGACATTTTCGAGAAGGTTCGATCGCAATATATCTAGAAACAAATGTCGCGGGATGTCGCTCTCCTCTTTTCTCTTGCACCGATAGAAAATTTGATAAATGATCCATAAAAAAAATCGTTGCAATTGCAACTGTTTACGATGTTGGAAGGTGTAAAAGGAGACGCGATCGATTATTCTCCGCTGAACGGTCAGACCATCATCGTGGATCGCCGTCGACGCGCCATCTTTGGAAGATCCACCAGTCGTGTTTTATTATCGACAACGGCAATAGAATAGTAACGCGGTAATGCGTTTGTCGCGATTAATTACCGGAAATGATCGCGCCTAAAGTCATCCCGAAGGATTATGGTTAAACGCTCGAAACTTCGATATCGCGATAAACATCCGAAGAAAGCGAGCTACCGCGCGCGTGGTACCTGTGAGTTTAAAAACTTGAAGAAAATAGTTTCGAAGAGGATTTTGAAAAATGAAAAAATATTTCGTTGCGTACCGTACGACTCGCAACGTTTCTAGGTACACGTTGTTCGAGGCTTCGCGGTTGCTCGCGTCATTCTTCCTCGCTAACAAGTCGACGGGAATTCCCCGCGAGAGTCAAGAAACCCGTCGGAATTTCTCGAGGCAGCTTAAAGTTCGCGATCAACGGCAGGACTTAAAAATCGAGCGAGCTGACTGGCAAAGAAAGGGGCGAGATCCACGGACGCTGAAAAGAGCGGCGATCCAGCGCGCTCGCGTACGCGAACGAAAAACCGAGGTTGGAAGGAGGAGGACAGGTGGAGGGAAGGTGGACTTGCGACAGAACGAAGAAAGCAGTTCATCGAACACAGATAGACCGACTCGATTGAAAGAGAGGTGGAAGGGAGAGCTATTACAACGAGATAAAGAGAATAAGAGGGGGAGGGAGAAGGAGCAGGAGAGGGAGAGAGAAAGATGATGGCAGCCTCGAGTCGACTCGCGGGCTCGATTCTCCTTTGCCTCTGACCGCTTCAGTCTCGCGTCAGGACTCGAAAGTCGCGGAGAACCCGACACGATACTCGTCACGAGCCATTCTTCTCGGCCGACACGTCCTAGACCAGAGACTCGAAACGAACGAATCGGATCGGATTGGCTCAGTTCGGCTCGGCTCGAATCCGTGGTGCTGTGTGCTTCTCGCTTCCGTACCAATTCTGTTGTGTTGTGCGTTCATTTATTTGTGACGACTTTGCTCCTCTGCTCGTTCGTGAGCGGAAGTACAGGAATGCTAGGCTGACCCCGGAGGACCGATGCTTCAACCGGTCGATCGTCGATTCTCGATGACGTCTGTTCTCTGCCAGGATTACACCTAGAGGATTAGTTTTCGAGCTAACGAGAGGGACGCAGCCGATTCCGAACCGACAGGATTCCAACAGGCTCCAGACCGAAGTTGTAGGTACGCGATTCGATGTATCGGTGTCTAAAACTACGAGACATCGAATCGAAGAGAAATTTTAGTTTCGTTATCGTCAGTGAATCAAAGAAATACGAAGCAAGTTTTCTTGCTAGCAACGGAGCAAGAATTCACGAGAGTCGACTATATCGCGCGGCGCGCCGCGCCGCGCGGCGTCGAGATCGGGATCGGGATCGTTCGGCGAAAAAAAAAAAAACATGTCCGATCGCGTAAGTGTAAGCTGACCATTAGTCGAACGCTCCGGTGCTCCCTTCGCTTCCGTTGAAAAGTGAGAAACCGGCGCGATGTTACCAAAGCCGGACTCGCCGCAGGAAATTCGAAAGCGTCGATGGCAAAATCGCGATCTTAATCGGCCCGGTCGATGCGGCTGCAATTCGCTCCGAATTCCAAGTGCGCGAATTCTCGTCCTTCCGTTCGATCGATTTGAATCGCGAATCGTACGGTTGCTCGATTTTCCGATACAAAATGATCATTCGCCCGCGATTGCTGCCCCTACAAAAGAACAAAGAGCGATACGCGATACTCGATCGATTTGCACGTAAATCTAAATAGGGCAATTCTCGAGTATCGCCTAAATCGTAAAGTAAAATTTTTAACGACAATCGCTTCGTCTTTCTCACGGTAGCAATTATCGTAGCACCTGGAAGAACGTTAGTTTCTGCCTTTCGTCTCTGAGAAATTCTTTGTCGATCGTTTTCTCTATAATTACGAAGAAAACAAGAGGGAAACGAAGCTCACTCGCTCCTTTATGCTCGTTGCGCGTTAAACCGCGTTAAGACGCGGTAAACCAGCGGCATACTCGTCGAAGCGATCGAGATGAGATCGCGATCGATCACACCTGTTGCATCGTGCCGATTAATTATTTTCAGTAGCTGAACCAATCGACACGATAGCGGCACCGTAGCTACATTAAAAGCAGACTTTTGTCCGTGTTCATCGTGACTCGGCTGTCTCCTTCAACGAGCAGAATAGAAAGCGACGCGAAAGAGTTTTGCAGCATTTTGACAATCCTCTGAACGCGAACTCGCGGTGAAATCGAACGCGTTAGTGGACTTTGCGTTCCACATACATATTTTCCGACTGATTTCGCGCGAATCTTCCCTGTCGCGCATCTCGCACGATCGGGCATAAGAACGCTTCGAGATAACCGAGACAAGTTTTCGATCGAATCGATCAACTCGTAGGAATGTCAATTCATCGTTTACGGTAATGGATTACAATTGCGATCGAACGGAAACGCAAGTTTGCCACATCCGCGAGGCACTTAGTTCGGAAAGTTACGTTACACTCTCTCCAAGAATACAATATACTCCGATGAAGAGGGAAATCATCGTAGAACGTGTTCTCGCAATTAGTTCCTCTTCTTTTCACAGAGTCGGCGGTTAGCGTGCACGCGATCTCGAAATGCCCCGGCAAGCGGTCCGTAAGGGTGCCAGAACGCGAATCTCGTTGCCAACCAGATAAAATCTAAGAAAGGTTAATTATTGTTTCAGTCTCGTCAAGAAATCGCAAACGCGACGTTAGATTGGTACGATGTGAAAGACCCGGAGAAATATACTTTCTCGACCGCGCGGCGCAGCGCAAAGGAAAATGCGAGCATCCGCGTCACGGCACGCTGTTAAATTATTCTCCAGCATCCCGTGAGACTCTTCCTCGGTCGATAGTAAAACTGCACCGTCGGCGTCGCGAACCTTTCTTCTAAATTCGTTCGGCACTTTTGTCGCTCGGTTTTCACGCTTTCTATACCTGCCCCTGATTCGATTAGACCAAACGACAGGTGTTTCCATTGTGCGAGAACTGGCGACCAGCGAATGGTCTTACACTGGTTTCGAATTGCCCTGATTATGTCACGATTAAACCAGTTTTTATCGTATTACTCGATTATCCGTAATCGAACTTTGTATCTCAACGATGATAATAACCATACTTTTTTTTTACTTCGGGATAGCATATATATTAATCGTAGGTCACATCACGTTGCCTTTAATACAAGATTGATCGTTCTCATTTGCCGGGAAATACGATTGCTTATTTGCATTTATTCTAATTGAGCATCGACTACTCGATATCGCAACTTTGATCAAGTATCGGATAATTTCGGATAAATTACTACTAGCTCGGTCAACCTGTCGAAAACGAAAGGCGTTACTTTTTTTGCTGGCACGGTCGGCTGTTGAGGCAAATTACGGGTAAGAACGAATTTTGCGCGATCGATGTAACGATTAGTCGCGATCCGTAACGATTCTAGAAAGTAAAACGCAACCAGTCAGCCAGTCAGCGGTCAACACGATCGGTGTGCACGGTGGTAAAAGTCAATGACAGTCTACTGAAAATACCGAACCGAAACGGCAATTGGAAGGCCGACCTCGTTACTTTTCGGCACACGTTCCCGCCATCGCATACTTGTGTGCGCGCGCGCGTGCGTTCGTTGTGTAATTTTGTATTATCGTAAACGTAATCCGTGAGTCTCGCGCGCGATGAAAACTTTACAGCTTGCGAAATCGTATAATTTTACGACGAATCGGCAAATTGCGTAACCGAACACCAAAAGATCAGCGAATCGAGAAATTAATTTTCCGACGATCGACGCTTCGATCACATACGGAGGGAGCCGTGAATAAGAACAGCACGAACGCAACAAAGTTATTAAAGAAACCAAAAGTGTTTTGCGATCTTTAGTTTAGATATGCGTCGATAACGTTGCATTTAATACCATTTCATGTTTATCCCAATCTTACACTTGAAGGAATAGTACCACGTTCCGTCGAACGTTATTATTCCGACCCGACGTTTGCGGGCGTTCAAGTCTCCGCCGCGCCGAGACCTACCGAGAATTTTAACGATTCGTCGATAACTCGTTGTCGTTGCCGACAAATTGCTCTCGAATAATACCATTAAACGTCGCTACAAACAACGAACCTTCTTCTTCTCTTTTTTCTTCTTTCTTACTCGTTGCAGCAACGGCTCGTTAAGAAACTTTATCGTTTAACCTAATAGAATTGAACATTTTCCATGTTTCTAACAATAAGGATGACAATAAAAGCAAGAAAATATGATCGATCTAGTAAACCGAGACACCGTAAAGAGAGCAATCCGTTATGGGCAAAGCAGCCGAGACCTAACGAAAGCTGGGGTATTATGCGCAACACAAACGATCGGTAAAAGTGTAAATCGGTACCGTCGAGTTGACTTTCCTTAACGAGAATACCAGTCACAATCAGCTGTGACGTGCGAGACCGTGAAAAGAAATGCTTAATCTAGCAGTTTTAATAAGTGTGTCAGCCAATTGCTGAACAAGTATGTAAGTCTAAACGTGATCGCGACACTATTATGCAGCCACGCCGCGCCGGTGCCGCTAAGATTCTCCAACAAACTATAGCGTTAAGTTACAAATTACGAACACCGAGACTCGAGATATTTTCCCTTACAAGCAGCTCTGCAACATTATTAACTTGTACTTGCTCCAGAGAAGCGAAATGCTTTCTCTCGATTTTCTCGATGACAAGAATGCCGAGTTTCTTCGCATCTCGCGTAACGTGCGCAGCTCCGACGCAATAGGATCACGTAATCTGGAAGTTGGCAAATATCTTTTTCTTCCTACGATTTTTTTCAATTTTTACTTTCGATGTACCATGTACCATCTTTCCGATTCAACGAAGCGAGTTTCAAAGAGACGCCAGTTTTAAAAGCTGCGTTAGACGACGATAAAATTAGTATTATCGGTGTTGGCAGTGAGAGTTGCTTCTCGACGTATTTTAGTATCATTGGAGTCACTGATGCGGTCATCGGATTGCTACGAGGTTACATGTATTATAGTTGACTTCCCGCGAATCATACATAAGTGTGATTCACGATCTTCGAAGTGGTCGACAAGCGTCAGCAATCGTCACGTTCTAAAGTGCAACTGTTTCCATAATCGAACTCCCTCGATCAACAGCGGTTTGTATTTTATACAATTTGTTGCGCTGTCGCAAATTTAATAATCACGATCATCGATCGCGTCACGTCGCGTTGTTAGCATCGACGAATAAATTACTGGTATAGCTTCGTCTGTCAGAATTCACCGATTCGATAAATACTCTCGATGGAAGAAAAATATTCCAGACAATATTTTGCGACAGTTAGAATATTCAATCGATTTCAATACTCGTTTCCTGTTTGTCCGCAAGATAATCACCGCAGAAAAAGCGCTAATGGCTACTCGACGCGAGTCCATATGAATTCGTATGTCTGAACAAAGAAGTACATATTAGTGTATTATTCAAATTCTCTCCAACATGTAAACCTGTCGAGAGACAACTGAATGTAAATATATGTATATTAGCAACACAAATCCCTATAGAAAGCATGGATACTGGATATACATATTTTTACCTAAGCGGTGTGTCTTTTCTTATTTTCCTCTCGTCTTGTCTCGATCATTCTACTCTGAAACATGTATGACAAATTTGTCTAGTAAAAGAATTCGATGTCCGACTATTTTGTCTTTAAAATATTCGACAGGGCAGTTGGAATTCTCTCAATCGTCTCAAATCTCTTCATCGACAAAGTCGCTATTTCCGAACGCTGCCGCTGAAGAAAACTTTTGTTCTCGAAGAAATGTTGTCTCGCGATGACGCAAGCCGAACGTCAATTCTGGTTTACTGCTTTTCATTAAGTCAGTCGAAGGTCTCGCATCGATAGTGGTCAGAATCAAAGTATATTTTAATCATCCTTGAGAAGGGAGCATCGCATCGGGGAAGTCGAAGCTTCCCGTCTCGTCCCGTCTGCGATATCACGCTGTTTGCTCGTGACGAGTGAGAGAGTTTTTTCCTTCTCAAAGAGATCATCGTCGTTGTACTTTGATCCATGAGCCAAGAAAAACTCAGGTAAAAACATGTTTGCTAATACAGACCAATCGTAAAGAAGGTTAGCTGGAAAATATTGTTGTATAACTAGTATGGAAAATCATCGTCGCATAACATTTGACGTTCGTAGCGATTCCCGCCCAATATTTAACCCATCTGGTCATCCAGACCGAGAATATATTTAAAATCTTGTTAAAGACACAAACGTATCCAAGTATCCTTCCTCTCGAACGACTATTCTCTGTGCTATTTTCCGATAACGCTAAAATTCATCGTAGCTCGAAAATATTATACATGTATATAATAATACAAGAATCGAGATCATGAGGTGGCTTGATACCATGGTTGCGAAAAGATGAAAGAAGCGACCAAGGTCGAACCGAACGAGGCCCGAGTCGCAGGATCCGACGTTCGCAGTTATAATGTAAGTCACGCGCAAAATCCATGCTCTGGTCGATTGCACGCAGTGAATCGAAATTAAACCAAGGTTAAGGTTCGACTCACGCCTTATCAGCAAATTATGTAACTCGTCGAGTAAACGTTTTCCACCCCTTTTGTTAAATGTTATATTACAAGTGTAATTTGGTTCAACGGCAATACTCTCGAGATTCGAACTTTCTAATTTTTCGCATAGAGTACTTATCAAGAATTTCTTTGTATCTGCAGTAGTCCGATCTCCAGGAAATTTAGTCTTTTCCGATTTTGCTTGACCTTGTCCGAACACGTTTGCCTCGTCCGACCAAGTTAGCCTTGGCTTCTAGCAAAGGATTTTTAGCTTTCGCGTCACTTATTTTATCCATTTTGTCCATTTCATCGAGCTATTTCAGCTCCAACTGTTTCATTTTTGTGTTCGTTTTATTGGCAAATTGAAACGAAAGGGCTACTAAAATTGATGAAAAAATATGTACGCAACAGTCGAAAAAAAGGTTGATCCTTCCAACACAGGTAAGTAATAGTCGCTTCAAGGTTAATCGATATAGTACGGTTATACGCAAATGTTGTCGCGATCGATGAAAATGATCGGCCGATTAATGGAGAATCCTCGCGTGTATTCCAACCACATCGTGTACGCGTTTACGGATGATCGTCGTATCGTTGACGAGTCTTGGATAACTATGCGACCTCTTCTGCGCTCGATATACAACCGTAACGCATTCGTTCAACATGACTCGCCATAAGTACCATGTAAATGGCAAAAAAAGTATTTGTCATTGATAATCATTTTGCGACTATCGATATATCACGGTAATATAGCGAACCACGCGTCATATTAAAACTTTTAAAGAAGTCATTTTACGGATCGTAAACACGCAACTATTAGGCGAAGAATTATATAAAGAAAGAAGAAAAAACGGATATAAAGTTCAACTGCAAGATAGATTTCATTGAAACGACTCACGATGTTTAAGTATAACGCTCCGTATTTTTTCTCTGACATTAGTAAATTAATCTTCGTTAACAGAGACGAGGGTGTGCAACGGTAGTTAATTGAAAAACTATGTAGAAACAAGTAAGCGGTAGAATCTTCCAAAACGAATGATCCTACGGTCATTGAAACGAAATAGAGAGAGACAAGAGGGAAACGCGTGGACAAACCCTGACAATCTGCTTTTTCTTCGTTATTAGCACTGTCTAACCGATTAGATGGTATCGTTGCAGCGACCGTTGCATGACGATGCGCGGCTTGGAATATAATTATGAAACGACCGGGTGTGCGGTAATGCTATTAGAGGTGTCCGTATAACAACGACGATTACGAAATACGCTCAAAATTAAATAAGCGGTAATTAATGGTTCGCGTGTTTCGCGACGAAGGTAGCGTATGAAAATGTTGCGAAAAAAGTTTGTTTCTCGGTGTCGCGGATATTGCAACTTACTCTCGATTTTATGCCTGAAACGAAAATTTATGCGTTATACCACTCGTGGAATCGACTACGAAGGAATGGGAAAGTTGGACCTTTTCCGAGAAAACGTCGATTGGGAAAATGATGGAGCGCAGAATTGGGAATTCGAGTGTTGACCATGGCCCAGAAAACGCAGGCTCGCATGGCCGGGTCTTTCTACACGCGTCCTCGTGGTATGTCGTCCTCTGGAATGTCGAGTTGCGCAATTCCGATGGAGCTGCACGACGCGAACATCTCTCGGGCTCGAGTCGATTTTTGAATACTAAACACTGTTACGTACGACGTGATTGATCGACGTTCTTAAATCTGTCGTTGCGACGATGCCTTTGAAAAACTGGTACGGATACGTCGAGAGTGAGTTACGACAGGTCTGATGGTTTATCCTGTGATCCAAAACGCAACGAAATCAGTATCGAGACATTGGGAATCCCTTTTATCGATATATGCTTTATTACTTTCACGTTACCATAGTCGAGAGCTCGACTCGATACGAGATTAACGATAAATCCATTTTCCCAAATTTGTTTAATTTTGAAATTCCTCGATCGCGCATGTTACGGTTCCCTACATTTATTCGAAGATACAGAGAATATCCGTAACGCGCGTTCCCTCGAAACGATGGCAGACTAAGTAATCTAACCGTAAATTAGTTCTGGCTGGCTCGGTCTGACTACTGCGACCATTATCTACTTGCGTGGCTGACTATCGAGTACCGCGTACTCGTGCCATCGATCAAAGACGAATTAGTTTGCAACGCTTACGCTACCAACAGACTATAGCCACCCGTCCAAGTTGATACACTCGGTGAAATATTATCTTGGATTTACACTGCGACACATTCATCATTTTAATAATGGTACAACGAGTAATAGTAGAGGCGACGTTAGACGATACTCGTCGATCTTGTCCATAGCTCGACTCACCGACGCGATTGTCGCGGTCATCGACATAGGGAGATTCCGCTGAAATCGGTAGAAACGTCTTCGGTGTCGTAGCTTTCTTCCGCGCTTCGATATCCGCTCGGCGAGGAACGTTACGAAACGGTTGGTTTGTTGGCTTTTCCTCGTTCGCGGCGCGCGCGTTCCGCGCACTCGCTACTGCAACTTAACCGCGAGAGAATCAACGCTGCTCGATTCACGAGAACGTCGAGAAAGTTGCCGTTCGGTTTCATCGATCGACCAAATCGAATCGCCTCGAGATCTCGACCTTTGCAGCCTGATTTCTATCGGTTTTCCACTCGATACGATTCCCGTCTTTCACCACAACTGTTCCAGACATCCCCCGTTCAAAATAATCTCACCCCGTTCCTAAGGAAAACAATCGAGTATTACGAGACGTCGAAGAAAAATGAAGAATCCGGAGGACACGTTTGCACGGCCTTGAGCAGCTGGCAGCTATACGATTCCCAGCGTCCACGGGAACAACGAGTTAGATTTCAACGACGTATACGTATATGGCGCATGATCACCCGCGTGCCGGCATACGAGTACGTCGATAGGTTGCCCAATGAACCGGCGAGCGTGAACGAAAAGAAAGCCGTTTTCTTACGTAACTCGGCACGACTCCCTCTTTCTAAACCGTACGTAGTACGTAAGTACGATACAGAGCCCGTAGCGATGCTCGTAAGGTATGGCTCCAAGGGTTCGCGCGTAGGGCTCGATCGTGAGTCGCATTGGTCACGGTTCACGATCCCTCGATACCGTTCTCGAATCGATCGGTAGCATCGAGCGAATGGAACGCGTGATTCGATGCGCGGTTTGCACGACTACGATACGGTTTCAGCGTGTCGCACGCGTAACAGGAAATACACGCAGCGACTTCTTAGCGCATCGCTGATTCAAACGTGATTCGATTGTGACTTTTGTGTGACCCCCTAAACTCGACGACGCGCGACAATAATTTACAGGGTAAATCGGACTCGACCAAAATTTGATCCGTCCTAATTTAATCGCATACCGTGAAGCCGTCATTCGTGGCTGGATAGTGACGTAAAGTCCACGAGTATACGCGTCACGGACCGTGGCCGTGGCTTCGAAATACACCGATAATCCGAGACTTGTTTCGTGACGTCGGCAGTTGGTAATCCGGCATGTTCGATCGACGTCACACATTAATTCAAAGTAACTTTAAACCCAAGCTGTTTTCTACCGTACGAGGAAGTCGAGTTGCACGCGCGTACGCTATAGCGCGAGCTAACGATTCGATGTTTAATTTGCTTAACGAGTATGCTTTTACGTCATGCGAGTTCCTATGGGACAATTTTATTACTCGAACTCGCGCCTGTGCACGTAAACTGTATACTTTGAACGTAACGTCCCTCGATGGTCGTCCGCGCGTTTTCGTACCTTCCGGTTTGTTGTTGGCGCGCCAAGACGCGCGAATAGACGTAAGCGGATAGACGTGATGCCGAATATCGCGATTACGCAAAGTTTTGTTTTGGCGTTGCAGTGACGGGACAGCAGTCGGTGGCGGTCCGGTGAACGCGAACACTCTGGGAACGATGCAAAACAACGCGGACAGCACGATGGACGTGACGATGACGCCGAGCACGGTTCTGGCCACTCCGGGATTAAACAACCCTGCGTGGAATCGTCAGCAAGCGGTCAGCGTCAGGCACGCCTTCAAAACCTACGGAAGCAGCAAAAATCCGAATCATGTTATCCAGAATCTTAGCATGACCGTAGCGAAAGGTTCCATGTAAGTATAGCGACATCTATCTCGTCAGACTATGCTACGTCTATGCTGATTCGCGAGTGATGAAATTGCGTTCATACAACGGTTGCCTTATTAAACTGAACGAGAATGTGCAAATTACGCTGGAACTTTCCTTGTTCGCGTAACTCCAAAACTTGTTGCGTAACAGATGCGAACTATTACAAAAGCGAGAACACGCTTTCGACTCGGCGAAACAAATTATCGAAACAAATTTCTTCTAACGTTTCGACGGTTAAAAAACTGGTTTTAGCGTAACTTTAACCCGAAGGGGTTTTTAATAATTGGAAGGATCAACTGACCGTGTAAAAGGAAACGAAACGCTGCTTTCTTAGAAAGCTATGATGAACGGAACCAGTGGAACGTGACCATCTCCCGTAAATCTTCTTTGCTCTTTCAATTTATAAAACGATTCAACGTTACGATGCGCGATAAACCGAGAAATTATTCGATTCGACTGGAATACCTGTGCTTCCACTGAAATGAAAATAATCAAAGTTTTTATTCGAGTCGAGAGTTTCCAGAATAAAAGTACCTCGTTCGATTGTTTTCGTTAGATAACTATTACGCTCGCGTTATCCTGGAAAGACTTTTACTTACGTTATCGCGCTATATAGAAAAATGCGCTATAAAATGATAGGAGTTAAGGTAGGCATCTGTTGTTTCGAACAGATACGGACTGCTCGGCGCCAGTGGTTGCGGCAAAACGACCCTGCTCTCTTGCATCGTCGGTCGAAGACGATTAAATTCGGGCGAGATTTGGGTCCTCGGTGGCAAACCGGGCACAAAAGGATCCGGTGTTCCAGGAAAGAGGGTCGGCTACATGCCGCAGGAGATAGCGCTCTACGGCGAGTTTACTATTCGCGAGACGATGATGTACTTTGGATGGATATTTGGCATGTGCACCACCGAAATCACGGATAGGCTGCGATTTCTGTTGCAATTCTTGGACTTACCCTCGCAAAATCGACTGGTGAAGAATCTCAGGTAACGTAGGGAGCCGAATAGATTGATTTCTGATGAAACGAAACACAATACCACGCGTTAAAGTAGCCAACATCCTATCGCGAATTTTCTCACGCGTGACTCGAGATACCTTTTAAAACTAATCTTTGGGCTGTGATCTGTAAACGAAACTTTGTCGGATTCTTAAATTCTTTTTTGGTCGCTTTATCGTTCAGGACACTCGACGTTCGAATAGAGTTTACTCATTGTTGTCTCATTTCGAAATCGTCCATACTGAAATTGTTGCGAAACCTTGTGCGTTCGCTAATGACGGAATACTTGTTTCGTTTTTTTTTCAGCGGTGGCCAACAGAGACGCGTGTCCTTCGCTGTTGCCCTGATGCACGATCCCGAGCTCCTGATTCTCGACGAGCCAACCGTGGGTGTAGATCCGTTGCTGCGACAGAGGTGAGTTTCATTGAAGACTATGCAAATATTTCAAGAGAATAAAATCGAAATTCGAACAACCGTGGATTCCAAACAAATCTTAATCGTCAGACGTCAGACTTGGTAGAAATTCATTTTGTGGTTGAAACGTCGCAATTGGGGCCTTTAACAGCCAAACTTCCTTCGATTCGCGTATCAGATTTCTTTCGCGTCGTACAGATTCGAAGGTTGAAAACCTCGGTCGCAGCGTTTTATCGTATATCCAGCTCTTTCAAGGATGTCCGCGTTTTACATTTCTACTTATCGAGCACCGGCCATTTACGACGCCCGATAAATTTCCTTTTCACTATTGCCATCGACGATCGTTGCTTCCAGCAAGGATGCGTGTAATTTACAATGGACGCGCTTTCGAATTAGCTCCGAGAGAGAGAGAGAGAGAGAGAGAGAGAGAGAGAGAGAGAGAGAGAAGGGGGGGGGGGGGGCGTTGTGTTATCATCAGCCAAGGTGGAACGTGGAAAACGTCGTCTTAGTAGTTGTCTTAACCTACTTCGGCCATCGTGTGACGTGGCTCGACAAATTTCGCAAGCGATACGTCCCAGCGTATAATGAGCTTAACGGCACCGATTTCGATTGAAAAAATCTCCAATCGAGTTACGAACAGCGATTCTCTACCTGTCGCGAGTCGAAAGTACCCCGATACTCAAACATCCGCGAACGAGTCATGTATCTTTTCCGGGAGTTTGAAATCTTTCGTACGGGTCGTCAAAGTAGCTCTGGCTGACTCTAACCGTCTCTTATTTTTGCTGGAAAGTCAAAAGACGGGGAAAGAGAAGGTCTCGTTAGTCGCGAGAAAGTTCGCGATGCGATTATGCTCGTTTCAAAGAGAGTAGAGCCTCTTCGTTGGGTCATTGCGCGTGTACGCGGCTTCTCATCGTCGGCGTCGCATCACCGGTATTTACGAGCGGTTTCACGCCAGTTTCTCGAAAATGAAATTGACGAGTCCAACGACAGCCATAAAGAAACTTGATCGCTTCCGTGGCTAGGTGTCTCTCCTATGTGGTGTGTATTTTTATATTTTCGGATACGAAAACGGACCCATCCGACGATTCGCCGTATTTCAGGGCCGACGACTTGATCGTGTTTCCTTTTTATGTTACAGCATCTGGAACCACTTGGTCCAAATCACCAAAGACGGCAACAAAACCGTCATCATAACCACGCATTATATCGAAGAGGCTCGGCAGGCGCACACGGTAGGATAAACGTTGCGTAAATCGGACGCATGTAAGAATATTCGGGGCAGAATATCGCGTTGCATACAAATCGAACGCTATGCAACCGAATACAAAAGCAAACGCAACGTTCGCAGTGGGCCAGTATTCGTACGTAGCGCGCTAAAAATAATTGATTTCAGCGATAACTAAGTATTTCTATCGAAATCAATATTTTCAGTTATCACCGAAAGCAGCAAATTATTTTTGGCACTCGAAGCGTGTCGTTTTGTGCTACATCTTTGTCATCCCGTCATGCTTCTTTTCTTCGGAGCGTCGCTAGAATGACTGGTCGATTCCAGTTCGTAATCTATTCCGTGTCCATTTGTCCGATTCGCTTTGTCATTACGTTGCGCGCAAATTACGAGTCTGTTTGTTTTCCGACGTCCCTTGATTGCCGTTCTTACGTTTTTCATATCAGCCGTGCGGTTGAAATTGTCACCGTGTGTTACACCGGTGCGGCCGGTTTCGTTACCGCAAACGCGATACGTTTCCACGAGAGACGCGTTCACCTCGACGCCGACGCAACGTTTCAAAAGAGTCGTGCAGGTCTTTCGCGATAATCTCTTCCGTCTTAAGATTCCAAACAGATGAAACAAAATTCTAGTTACAAGGATCATTCGTCAAGTTTCTGACGCAGACTACGATGAAACGTTACAGATCCATAGATCAACCAAAGATACGATTATAAATTAGAGTAGGGTCTAGTTACAGAATTTTACCTAGAACTCGATAGCCTAAATTTTCTGTCGACAGATTGGTTTGATGAGAAGCGGACGCTTGCTGGCCGAGGAATCTCCAAGAGCTCTCCTGACGATATACAACTGTGCGTCTCTCGAAGAAGTTTTCCTGAAGCTATCGAGAAAACAGGGTCAGTACGCTCAGCCACCCACCGAATTGAACATCTCGAATAACATTAGCCTGGTAAGAGTTAGTCTGATAAAGTGATATAATTTTGTTGTTCCTAGTCGCAAGGAATAGTCGGGAAGACTGTCGGGAGAAAACATCCTAATCGAAACTCTGATTTGAAATTTATGAAATAGGCTTCGTTGAATTGGGGTAAGAAGAACGAACCCGTTTACGTGACGGAGGAGTCAGGCGTCGTGGGGCTCAACTTCCACCAAAGCAAAGAAGTTCTCATTCACGACTCGACGAATGGCATTGGAAGTCATTACGACGTAAGACACTGTAAAGCTTTTCTTATACCGTAAACAAACTAACGGGTTTCGTCTTTCGTATAAGTACAATAGTTTCGCAAAGTTATAAGCGATATATGGTAGACGAGAGGTTTTTCTCGAAAAAATTCTCGAGCCTCTCTGAAACGCGTGCACGTTTTTGCGAAACAGCTGAACGGGAAACCTCTGCCAGGCACCAAGAGCTCGACGTTGGAGTGCAACAACTGCGGAACTTTCTCGGATTGCTACAAGATAACCAGCACGGGCAAGATGAAAGCACTCCTGCAAAAGAACTTTTTACGCATGTGGAGGAACGTGGGGTAAGTTCTCGTTCCGAGTCTTGGTTTCGAATAAACTCGTGTAAGAACTCGTATTGTATGCGCAGAGTAATGCTGTTTATATTCGCCCTGCCGGTAATGCAAGTGATCCTCTTCTGCCTGGCGATCGGCAGGGATCCAACGGGGCTGAAATTGGCGATAGTAAATCACGAAATGTTCTATGAAAACATGTCTTGTCCGGTCTCGAAGGATTGCGATTTTTCCCATCTGAGTTGTCGTTACCTGAAATTCTTGGATAACGATACGATGATCAAGGTAACGTTATCGCTAAAAATTGCTCGATCGACGACCGAAAACGACGCGGCGCGGTGCGTCACGATTGCTGTTCGCGGTCGTCTATAGCTACGTTCGTTTCTCAGGTGTATTATCCAGATCCTGCAACGGCAATGGACGCCGTGCGCAAAGGAGATGCCTGGGGAACGCTGTACTTTACCGAAAACTTTACGGACGCCCTCGTCGCTCGAATGGCCCTAGGAAGAGAGGCCGACGACGAGACTTTGGATCAGAGCGAGATCAGGGTCTGGTTGGACATGTCCAGTGAGTCTGACATTTTTCAATTTATTCATTCGCGTCGACGCCATAATCGTCGTTCATCGTTTCCTACAGATCAACAGATTGGCCTGATGCTGGCTAGAAATCTTCAGTATTCGTACAGAGATTTTGCCAAAGACCTCTTATCGGCTTGCGAGCAAAATACGAAACTGGCCGACGTCCCGATTCAATTCAAGGATCCAGTTTACGGCACCAATGAGCCTAGTTTTACCGACTTTGTGGCACCAGGAGTAATCTTGACGTAAGCAAACAGCAATGTCTCTGATTGGTTCGTTGACAGCACGGACACGTAGCAACGTAAAATATTTGATTTGTTCAGCATCGTATTCTTTTTGGCGGTGGCCCTCACCTCGTCCGTTTTAATCATCGAGAGGATGGAGGGTCTTTTGGATAGAAGTTGGGTCGCGGGAGTCTCACCGGGCGAGGTTCTCTTCTCCCACGTCATTACCCAATTCGTCGTGATGTGCGGTCAGACCGCGCTGGTACTAATCTTTATGATCCTGGTGTTCAGCGTCGAATGCAAGGGAGAAATCGGCTGGGTGATCGTGCTGACGATTCTTCAAGGTCTTTGCGGCATGTGCTTCGGTGAGTTCGCCCCCCAACAAACGAATTTTTTCCTTCGATTCGAAAGAGCGTTATCGTTTCTCGTTTCGTCGAACGTATTGACAAACTTTCTTCGAAGATACGCGAGAATGTTAGCAACGATGCCCATCGAGCCAACGGATTGCTTTACGACACGCGTTCCTTTTTACTTGCAGGGTTCGTGATTTCAGCGATCTGCGAACTCGAACGGAATGCGATCCAGCTGGCACTAGGAAGTTTCTATCCTACTTTGCTGTTGAGTGGTACGTACATAAAGTATACGTAGATAGAGTACGAATTTAGGAAAACGAGAGAATAGCAACGGAATCGATCGGAAAGCAAGAAACAAGCCGAAGAGACGGTTTTATACTCGTTCGTTGAATCGATAATCGCGAAAACTTTACATCGATCGTCGACGTAAAAAAATATCGGACTGTAAAACTGAAAGTGTTGGAAAAAGGAGAAAAAAGAAATGTCGACCACTGTTGCGTACGCTAATAGTCTGGCGATTATGAATCGCAATTATATTAAAGAAAACGCGATGGTTTCGGTTTCAGGCGTGATCTGGCCGGTCGAAGGTATGCCGACGGTCCTGCGATACATATCTCAGGGTCTGCCGTTGACGATGGCTACGACGTCGCTGCGTTCGATGCTCACCCGCGGTTGGACCATCTCGGAACCAGACGTCTACAACGGCTTTATCTCGACAATCATTTGGATAGTCGTGTTTCTCACGATAAGTATAATGGTGCTCAAGTTCAAGCGTGGATAGAAAATTAATCGCGTGACCGTGTTGCTCGTTGCACATCGGTTGTAGCTACCGCGCGAATCCGCGAAAAGAAATTAGAAATACGTTGACTCGGTTCGAGTTCGATCACGGTCGGCTGTCGGGATGAAAAACTCGAAGCGAGTGGAAGGATCGCTTCGACGATCTTCTCGTACGCGGACCTCCAGACTTGTGATGATCCTTTGTGCGTTTAACGTGATTCTTGCGTGTACGAATGCGAATAGGAATGCGAATGCGAATGCGAATGCGAATGCGAATGCGAGCGCGTGTGAATGATTGTATGAGATATAGTATGTCTCATCTATTTTCCTTCTCTTTTCTTGTTTTTCTTTCTCTTTCTTTTTTTTAAATCTGTAATACAACGAACATCTTCAGGGATACGTTTTATCCCGGATATCCACTCTCCGAGACAAGTACTCGTCGTCTCGTTCAGATGTTTTATCCCACGGGTTGTAGGAAATGTTTCGGTGGCGACCACGTTCGCGCGAGTAAATAATAACTCGAGGCGTTCTTTTCGCACGTCTCGCGTATAGTTTTATTTAACGATATCGCGTAACGGACGCTCAAAATACGTAGCGTATCTCGGGTGTCCCACAAGTATCGAAAAGAGGCGAACGCTACGCGTTTGTACTCGAGTTTGTCGGTACGACGCGTACTCGTAAATTTCTCTGAAATGTAAACGGGATCGCGAGTAGCGAGTTGTTAAGTTGTTAACGAATTATTCTATTAGAAGTAAGACGGTTTAACTTGCCCATGAACATAAATGTACCTCGTATTTAAATTCTAACAATCGCAAACAAGACACGGGTAAACGACTCGCGGTGCGATATTCTTTCCTTCGCCCGTCCATTAGCGGGAAAAAGCGAGAAACGAATCTCCATAAAAAATTGTACGTTATACCGTACAACGAAGTCGTGTAGGGAGTTTTGCGAGAAAAGAAATTTCGTTTGGGAACACGATTGCAAAGTTACCGATCGAACGTTAACGGATGCTAAATGTGCGATACGCACCTAGGAGACGGAAATGTATCATACTGTAGTATATAAATAATCATAGCCGTTACGTTTTATACAGTACCGATATTTTTGAAAGATTCGAAATTGTACGATATTTCTATTCGATTTTTTCTAGTTGAATTTTATCTCTCAATGTTTGAGTAAGAAATACCGTAAAGGATACATCGATAGGATATACATACATATGTATATGTATATGTATATATAGGAGAGACAAGAAACGGAAACTGTACATTTCTATTTTCCTTATAAACTTGTGTATAAAAAGATTTCACAGAAAAAGATATAAAAAGCTTGAATATCTATCGCGTACAGTTCGCAATAACAACTCGAACGATTGCGTATGCAAGTGCTTGTTATAGCAAATTAGAATCAATCTAGTTACTTAATCAATGTCAATTTGTACTTTTCCTCCTCGGCGAACCACTCTCTATTGTCCTCCACGAGACGCTTCCAATACTCTGTAAGACAATTAAATCTACGGAATAAATTATGTCGTCTACCTACGTAAACCGCCGTTCGAAAGATCGAGAATCGCCTTTCGTTGCCGTTGAACTACAAAGAGATCTCGACAAATATGAAAAACGTACCGCTGAGTTCCTTCACCGTGCCATCCGTACCGCCATAATCTCGCGGCAAAATGTCGATCGGCAAAGTTTCGTTCAATTTCAATTTACCGCGAGCATAAGTGTGCAGCCTTTGCTTCAACTTTGAATTCATGAAGCTTCTAAAGATATTCAACACGGCGTTCACGAATCTGGGTGTATTGATAAAGTTTAACGAGTGAATTCTGACAGGATAACAGCCTTGCCACGCGTGAGTTAAATTCTTAATCACGCTCGGCGGTAATTGACACGCGTGTTCGTACGTTACGCCACCGATGTCCAGGATTGCTATCAGACCATGAATGGTTACCGACTCGTTCTCCCTCAACGCCAAATCCAAAGTCATCAACGATGCCTGAAACAAAAAATGCGTGTCGCATTATTCAGTCAGTTTCTCCCCTCGAATTAACGCGATCGATTACGTGTTACGTGATATATCGTTTTCTCACCTTGAGCAAATCCGACATTTTATGTCTCGCAGGCGTGTGCACGGTTGCGCGGATTATCACGACCATTCTTCCCTCGTTATCCAACTTCCTCAAAGGTAGAAACATCCTGAAAAATTGTACGCAAAAAACAGAAACGGTCGAATATCAGAGGATTTATACGTTGATACATCGTTATATCGGCATCGTAACTGTTCTATGATCAATCTTTTTTTTTTATCATCTCGCTGACACATATACGTATACGCGCCGCGTAATTCAATGGTTTCGAGTTGAAACGGGCCGGCGCCGTATCGGAAGAGTTAAGAATTGGAGTACGGATATATCCAAGATATTCGGTGACATTTGAAACGTCGCGGCGTCGCGTCGCCGTGTCGCGTTGTAATTGACGCAGAATGGATGTCCGTTTTACTTGTTATCAGTCGCAACTTATCGGACGCTGATACGCTATCGATATAGACGTGATCTTCCGACTGCGAAAACGTAAACTTTTAAACGTGACAGCGATTCCGAATGTCACGGTTAGCGTTCGACCCAGTTGTCAAGTCGTCGTATCGATCGTTAAACCCCCGTAAATGAAAATATTCGTATCGAAATAAATTGAACAAAATATTTGTACGGTTATTACCCAAGATCGAAGAGTTCTTGTAACTCCGGCAGAAAAGGATCTCTGTTGCTGTACCATTCCGGAAGATTCGCTCTTTGCTTTAAATAATTTAACAGTTTGCACTTTGCTTTTTCTACGTTGAATTTACTTGCTCGCAGAAAACGTAGAATGAAGAAATCGTCTACGAAAACAATATCCATCCATCTTTGTTTAGCGTTAGAGACAAAGAAATCAAAGGAGAGTTTACCCCTTTGAACTTATTGAAATTAAAGATACCGATAGGCGCGTGTAGATCATCGTTTCCCATGATATATTCTCTGAGTTCGGTGATTTTAACGGGTCTTATATCGTCGGTTTCGTTCAAATTTGCCGCCATGTACGCCTTCTCTTCCGCCGAGAGCAGACAAACGTATTCTTCCAACGCAGACATTGTATGTACGACTGAATTCTTGCCTCTCGGTTCCAGTTAGGAGAGATCCATCGATCAAGATATTTCAACGACGAAATTTTTCTCTGTATTCGACTCGGTTCACTTTCAACAACAGTCTCGCGACGTTAAGACAACTCGAGTAAAAGATCGAGAAAAGACCAAGATTGTTGCTTCGCGAATTCCGCGATCCACCAATGTCGAACATCGGCGGAGATCTGAAAGATCTACAACGCGCGTAAAGAATTAGTCGGAGACATCTACCGGGATTTTTGCGAGATCTGCTGGAAATGATTCACCAGTGACGAACTTTGATCGTCGACCGTGCGTTTAAACTCTAGTCCAATCGTAATAATTATTCGTCGAATAACGTTACGTTCATATGAATTCGAATACTTTTATTGCGATACATGAAAAAGCACCCATCGCTACAGCAAATATCTACGAGTATATACTTTTTATCGTTTTTAGTTGATATCCCTGCATGCCCGTTTATCATCGAGTCGCACTTTCTTCGTTTTCTCTCTCTCCTAACATCGATAGAATGAAATAGTACGGAAATATGAAATAAGAAAGTACGCTTAGCGTTTAGCAACGCGAAATCATACCACGTTACGTAGCACTCAAAAGATTAACGATAATACAAGTATGCTAGAGAAAAATACTATCGGTTACGCAACTAAATTCAAATTCTCACGCGCCATTTAATGGTGGACCGACGGTATCGGCATCTCGCGGTGAGAGAGTCGAACTAAAATTCCAACCACCTCCGTACAGCGCACCACCGGGAAAACGCCCAAGCTTGTCCTCTCGAATAGTTCTTTTCTTCGCCGTTAGATGGCGCCATTTGCATTGTTTATCGGCACCTGCCGGTACATTACCATAATGTCGGTAAACCACTATGTGGCTAATGGCGCTATCTAGCTTTGAAAATAGAAACTATTCGAGGACAAATTTGGGCATTTTCCCGATAGAGGCGCTGACCAACTAAAAATTTGTATGCTTACATGTCACTGCTTAAATTTAGATACGCAGCGATATTTTAGGAATGCTTTAGCAGCGAACGAAATTCGCGAAATTATACGAAATTATAGTTTTGTCTAAAATATTTACCTCTAACTTGCGCACCATTGTTCGTTGAAACTGATTAAACCTACGTCTAATTACTCTTAACGATTCCTTATCGACAGGTTCTAACAACATTTCCATCGAGTTCTCGTTATAAACCGGTAAGAGATCCATTTTTATACAATACTCTCGGAAGCCGGATTTCAGTTTGAAACGCAGCTCGAGTTGTTCCTGCGAAGAATCACGGATTTCATTTTCTGCTCGAGTAAGCTCTTCCTCCAAGTTTGTTAGGACTTTTTCGTAACACGCGATGTCGCGACCAATGACTCTTTCAACTTCTGGGACATTGATTTCTGCGTCGTTGGCGAATCGAATTTGTCGCTGTTTTCTAAGCTTATCGCGCGCATTCTCCAGATTTCTTTTCGCCTAATGTATAATATGTATATGTTACGTTCTTAATTATGCATTTGGGGAATAATTCAGCGTTGTGCTGTTCGAAAATGTATACGCGAATGCTCGTTACCTGGAAATAGTTGTCGATCGAGTTCAAGAATCTGCGACGAACGATAACGAGAGATTTTTCAATTCTATCCAATTTCTCTTTAATTCTCTCGTACTTTTTCTCTTCTTTTAGGAAACGCTCGAACAGTCGTCGAACCTTTGATACAGACAAGTTAGCGACCAACAAAATACTTTATTCTAATATAGTATGTTTAATTAAACCGTGACGATCGATGAGATCATGCCTTAATTAAACATATCGTATACGTAATAGAGATAACAATCCAAACCATCGAGGCACTCTGACTATCAATTTTAACGACTTGATTGGGTACTATTGGATGTTGATCGTTTTTCGATACTTCTTTTCCTTCTTTCTCTTGATGCGGTCCCAAAGTTACTCCTAACGCTGCTCGATGTTTCAAATTATTTATTTCGTAAATTCTTCTTTAAAGCGTTAAAAGTATCAACGTGAGATAGAAAAATGGAGCTACCCGTTTTGTCTAAACTTCCAACCTCCTCTCTGCTCGTTTCGTTCGAAATTTGTGTAAACTCGAGTAAGGTTCCCAGCGAACTCCTTCTTTTTCGACTATCGGACCGAACATCGGTCGACGATACAACATCCTACATCGATTTTGTGTAATTTTACTTTAAAAGAACCAATCAACCAACTGATCGATGGATCATTGATACGATGAGTAACGCGACGGGACTTATGTACCTTCGACGATCGTGCCGACGCATTCAAGCGCACCATATTTTTCGTGATATTCTCGTAGGTTTCTCTCAGCTTCTCAACTTCGACCTCTTTAGCGATTAATCTGGTATACCCATTCGTCAGAACATTGACCTCAAAATTATGTTACAACTAACAAGAATGATATAACCTGTTGTATAAATCCTTGATATTTTTCAGCAGCACCTCGACTTGAGAAACACCAAACAACGTAAAATTGGAAATCGTCCCATCGAGAAATAGCAGAATGCTCCGATTAATCTGTTCTGTTCGCGACTTGGAGACATTCGTCGAAGCTTCATGCCGTAGAAATAGATCATTTAACATCAGCTTCTTCTTCAAAAAGTCAACCTCGTCCCGAAGCCTCAGCGTTATACGATCCGATCGATGGCTAACGTCTTCCTTCAGCTTAACCGGCTTTAGCCTGACGATGTTTGCGGTGAATCGCAAAGTTGATAACGTGACATTGATATCCTCCTTCGTGATTCGAATGTGGGATACGAAACTATCGATAGGAAACTCGCGATGTACCGAAACGAGCAAATTCGTGGCACCGATCGATGCCAATTTTTCTTATAATTACCGGATCACGGATGAAACTGAGAAAGCATCCCCCAAAATTTTCAACAAATTATTGGATCGTATCACGCCCTGAGCGACTGGTTTCGTGCCTGAGAAATACGAGAAAAATTGTTCCAGTTGACTCTTTGTCAAATTCGCCGCACCAATATCCAACGGCGTCTTCCAACAATTATTTTTGCCCGCTGATCCTATACCAGCCATCTCGACGATGTGAATCTGGGAACGCGAAACGATCGAATGGATCGCTGAATGAAAATTTCGTAAAAACTCATAATCGATTAGGAAAGTGGAATCGAAACTTTGATACTAGATGTTACTTTGGCTGTGGTTACGACGCCCCATGATGTAATTAGGCCAATGTTGGTCGCGTGAATAGTGATCACTGCCGTGGCCAAGTGAGACGCTAGATACGTCGATCCTTTTACGAACGATCTTCTGACCTCCCCTTCGAAAATCATTTTCAGAGCCTCTTCCTCGGTATCGATGCCAACCATTGAGATATCCTAGATTGGATACGGTTAAAAATTTGTCTAGCATTGTATCGCAAAGGTAGAACGCAACACCTTGAACGGATCTCGGTCGTTAATCCAGACCCTATTCTCAGCTTCGGAAAGCAGCAAGTCTCTTGCTTCTTTTCCGCGCAACTCGATGAAGCTCAAGCGATACCGTATCTTGCTGATTTTCTTCCTATTTGTCCTCTCCGCGAACATGTCGGAAAAGAGCCGCGCGACCAGACCTCTGTGCTGCGAAACAGAACGTAATCGCTACGTGTACGTCTGCGAGATGACGCGAAACAATGCCAAGGGTCGCATACTTCCCAATTGTTCCGAAGTCCACCGATCGTGAAACTCTTCCCGGAGCCCGTTTGTCCATGGCCGATTAAAACACAACTCACCCCATCTAAAATTCTTAAATCGTTGTCGTTTAGTTAAGTCACGAGTTGTCTGAAACAACAAATGTCAGACTCTCGTTTACTTAGTCACGAGGTCCTCGCTCGAAACACGGTAAACCTCTTCCTGCGACGAGTCCAAGAAAATTCCGTCCGTTTGGAAGCACCAGTAAGACGGCTCTCTCGATATAGCAATTCTGTTCGGTTGCATTTCTTGCAAACATCGTACATAGATTTTCTGAATGAAACACGCAATGGTGAAAGGATGTTTTATAAACGTTACGTACCGTGTCGGGCACGAGCGCAAAATTTCAATTACCTTGCGTGCCGTATCGATTCTTATGCACGATGCGCAAGGACTCTCGAGCGGAAGGATTCTGACAAAGATTCTGACGTTTCTCTCGCAACCATCCGCGTCATCGTAATTTGTCATTGCTCGAAGAAAGCGCGGTTTGATGAAAATTATTTTTTTGTCCGTGAAACGTGTAACGTTAGTTTCCAGTTTATGACGCGAAATGTTACGAGAGATTGACGAGACTTACTTGAACGTTCGTTTTTTTGGATAAATTAGTTCCGGGTTTTTCGGTTTGTGCGCCATTTTTGTTGAAATGAGATTATCGACCAAGATGCTATTCGAACGGAAAATAATCAAGAATCCGTGTTTGCGGATACTTCATGTTAAACGCTGAAACGTGAAACTTTAGTTTTGTTACGTTGTTCGTGTCCTTTTAAACGAGAAGAAGATAAAACGTTGGTATATAATATACAGAATTATATTGAAAATACAAAAAACCTGCGTGGCTAATTCCTACTTACATCGAGTACGCACTATTTCATAATATACAGAGCATCTTACACTGAATACGCGGTACAGGTATATATGTATATTTATTATTTGTGAAAGAACACGATGAACCTTAAAAAGCTGACAAAATAATGTGAACGCTATCAAGTAGTTTATTTCGACATAATTTAATCAAAGTCACACGTTGTGCTATCGAAAGAAACACGACTTTTAACTCCACGAAACTGATAATTCGGTCAATTTTTAAGATTAAACAAGGATTACATACGATTATTTGTGTTTTATCTGTTATCGAAACACAATTTTGTAGAATTGTGCATTTTCGGTATTATCTACATAATAAATACATAAGAATAGATATGTGCCGAATAATTTAAAGTAAATATTTGTGTTCCAACTATCAGTCCTCGGTTTAATTTATTATGAAATGAAATATGAATGACTAAACGTATGATCTTTTAGCACGCGTATACTTTCGACCGTCGCAAACTTTGCGAACTCAAAAACACGAGAACGGAACAAAAAATCTTACGGATCGATTTATTCTTGTTCAACGTTATACACTGTACGTTATGAAAAGATTTCAATTATTATTCTGTCGAAACGAGGAAACCACGAATTTCGTTAATCGAATGTTGATTGTGTTAGAACACGATTGCATATTCATATCAACATTGAACTTTAATTTCAATGCAGCAGAATTTTCATACAACTCCTTTCTTATCGTGACCCCTTATTATTCGTTCTTTCTCGTTATTATGCCGTGTACTCTCTTTGTAGTATTCCATACATGTCCGAACAATGCAAATTCTCTCATATATCCACTTCCTACATAAACATTCTGTATCTTTGCTCAACTCTGTTTCAGCTTCAAGTAACAAGTAATAATTAATTATCGATAAATACTATCCAAGCTATATACCTATAAACTATCGCAGATAGAAACGCATTAGAAACGGTATAAAATTGGACATGTTTTGTTTTCTCAACAACGCTAGACTATAATAATAAATCATATTATTCTTATTATATTTTTTTGTGTTTTCCTTTGTTTTTTCTTTTTTAGCATTTCTCCCTAAGCATATAATTGAATACGACTTACACGATAATACGGCGTTCGATAAGTACACCGATAAGTTTTGAGGGCAGGGAAAGGTTAAGACGAATAGTGCTAATATTAAGAATCGAAGGTAATCGAAATAATGTGATGCGTGTTTCCTTCTTTTTTTTTTAGGCTCAATCGACCCTCTTGGCTCTTCAGTCTTTCTTGCAGCTCGATATGGAACAATCCTTTACTCCATCCTTTTTGCAATTTCAAGGCCAGCAATCCTCGTATTCGCGTTCCTGGCTGTGTTTCTTCACTCAATGGTTACGCTGGACGTTATCGATCCCCGCCTGGTTAGCCAGACTCTGTGAACCGGATACGTTTTTACGATTTAAGAGCACCGTTCGTTATAGGACGTTTAAGAAACGATTCTCATTTGGGAGACGAGCGATAAATAATGCGTTAAATAAAGTCTTACCCTAGGCCAGCTCCAACCAAAACGGACAGAATGTTTGTAATGAAAAGAGTGTAGAGGACCTCTTTGGAGAACAATCCAATCTTGCCAACTTTCGTGGTACGAATGCTGTACGATTTCCTTTTGTTCATTCCTAAAGGATGCTTGAATTTCCAATCTCTGAAATGCAAAAATGAAGCTAGCATACAACGTACGTTACAGCTCGTAGGATACGATAGTCTTGGAAATCTGAAGGACTGGTTAAATATTTAAAATTAGAATATCTTGCGTACTTTGGCGGCACTTGGTCTGGACGCGAACTCCATTCGTAGATCCAGTCGGTATTTTTATCCAACAGTTCAGACTCCTGCACAGAATAAAATAAATATCTTTTAACAATTTGTTGAAGCGTAGAATTTCTAAGTCTTTATGTCGCGCGTGGATCTCGTGTAATCCGATGAAACCGAAGATGTAACGTCTGAATTGAATTAAAATCACGATGGTATCGGTTTACCAACTTTGCACCTGTAATACAAAGCTCGTTTGACTTTTCTGCTACACGATTTGATTAACGTGGTGTAAAATGAACGCGACGCCGACGCAAAGATCGGTTTCCTATCGTCTAGAAGAGAACTCGATAGCTACCGTAAATCGATCACGCTTCGTTTCGTAAGATGATTTAACGCGTCGAGCTCGAATTTGTAACGAATCAGATGGAGCAGAGAAACGGTCGTTTCTGCCGATGACTTATCGTAAGAAATCTCCATTGGGAAATCTCGATTACAGCTTTAACCAAGACTACGTTTGTCCAATGATTATGTTGAATGAATTTGTTGTTTGTAGATAAAGAAAGACGAGCGAAAAAGTCTGCGAGAGATACGAAAATTAACGCGTGTCTTTGCGCTCGTTTCTTATCTGTGAATGACTTCGCGAGGAGTACGAGAGAGCATCCAGGAATAACTTCTTCTATTGGCCGTTAGCCAATCGCGAAGCGAGTGCGATTGTGTCGTCGTATCACCGATACGCCCATATACGCCTCGCAATTAAATGAAACGTACGATTGTTTGTAAACAATTCTCCGTGTCACCAATTCTCCCGACGACCAAGTCCGTGTTTTCGGCCAGATTTGAATGTTTTCAAATATTCGTATACTTATTTACTTACAACTCGTGATTCATTTCAATCCCGACTATCGTTGGGTTGCATTTTTCTATTTTTCTATTTCTCGGATTATTCATTTTTGATCCTATATACATATTCACAGAAATTGTCTACGGCTAGTCCTGTAATTTTCGCCACAGACCGTTCACAATTTCGTTTGTTACATCGAGCGCTTATCATTATCGTTGATAACATGCCACAATTTATCGACCGAGCCAGAACCTAAAAATGAAACTCTAGAACGCAAACATTGTAGGCGCGTTAGAAATCTTCTGTTTGAACATATTGTGCGCTACAATTGCCCCGGGGGTGATTAACACACCGACAGCATGAATATTTGTTCGCTCTGGAGTCTCCCGAGTAGAATACTTGCAGCGACGTTACAGGCTTTTAAACCACGAATAAACTTAATCGAATAGTTTGCCAAGTACATACTACATACCATTTCTGAAATAGTGTCGACTTGATTCAGTTCAGAGTAACGCGTAATAAAGCTCCCCCGCTTTCTCTCTCTGCTTAAAATCATGTTTAATGGATTATGTACGCCATGCGACATGCGTATTTTTAAATGAAATTAGAACCGAAGGGAAAGTTAGGAGAACAACGTGTTATTTTTAAATCGCTTTTATCGGTTCCCCGACCCGTTGGTAGACTAGTTTATGCGTTGAAGGTTTTTTCTGGCTAGGACTTGGATCTTCGGGGTGAGTTGTTTATTGCTTCGGCGTAAGTAGCGTTAAAAAAAGAATCCAACGTATATCGTAAACCTAGCCTGATTTGGTAAACCACGACGATACCATGGCTCGATTCTTGGAATAACTCGCGATAGATGGGTTGTAGCTACAACTTGGTGTAGTAATGCTAGAGTGCAACGTTCTTAAACAAACGATTGCAAAGCGTAAACGTACACCAAGGACATGAACAACGCATCGCATTACGGCCAATGAAAAACTACCTACCTACCTATTTTCACAGACTGGCTTATCCCGCCGCGATGTACATTACAGAGTCACTAGAATGCTGGTGAAATTCAATAGAAATTTCAACAGATATTAAGAATAAACAAAGATCGATATTACGATGGAAGATAATAGTAACGGACAAAGCCTTACGATCGCAACAAGCGGCGACACGAGACAAATTCTGTTTATTCGTCTGCGTTTATAAATCGCTATCGTGTTCCACGCGTATCGGTACTTTGATATTCGGACCTTTCCCGAAGAAACCGGGTCACACATGTTTTGCCCTCGGTAAACGACGACACAAGTCGCTATTCAACTGCGGAGCATGCTAGCGATGTTTTTCCAAGTTTTGCGAGAGATTCGGAAGTTGGTGAGAAACCCGAGTACAATTCTCGGAAACATCATACCACGTTTGGATTACGCGGAAATGGAACACGGTTACGATGTCGAAGTCGTTCGCGTAACTGGCATAAGAGAAATGTTGATTCCCCGGAATTCGTTACTATATCCCAATATCTGCACGATAGGCTGTTAGCGAGTAAGACGACGGACACAGGAAATGCACCACCTAAACGATATCAATGTTAATCGTTGATATACATTTAAAATAAGATAACTATCTCGACTATCTCGTATTCATCGACGTACATTCGAGGAAGCATCTCGATGTTGATACGATGCGTTCACGTAAAGTGAGCATAACGGACGAGCTGACTTAATTGCAACAAGCCCGGTACGTCGCGAGGATCGAATGTCTCTCTTCTCGGAGTGTTTCTCGAACAAGCAACGTATAAACCGCGGGAGGACCGGTTTCTGCGCGCGTTGATGAGAAGCGCGAGCGTAGCGAACGCCGATTCGCTGATTCGCGATCGCGTGATCCGTCGTAACGGGGCAACACGCGCGCAATACTCGACCGAACACGGACGCAGGTGAACGATCTACAACGTACCCGCGTATACATACTTGTACGTGTTTTCATTTCGCGACGAAGCCGCGACTTTGACGCAATGCGTTTACTACGATTGCCCATTATTAGTCGAGTATCCATATGTTTTAAGAATCGTTCGGCTAAATAGAAAATAACATCATTTTAAACAATTAAACACGGCACATTAAAAATAATAAACAACTAACGGAATGGCTCGCGGTGGCTGTTCGGAATTGAGTCGCATTTCATTTTTCTATAGTTATCGTTTAAACAAAAACCGAGAATCATGAATAAGCCTGCTTATCAAGCCTATCGGCTCGATATCGAACGCTTTCCTAGGTTGAGGACTACGTGTTATTTCTAACTACACCCGCGGCCGTGTGAACCTGGCTATCCTTGGCCGGCAAGTGCACGTACAACGAAACCACGTATCTGATTACCGGTAACATGCGGCGCATATCAGGCCCCGTTTCTCTACTACCGCACATGCCGTTTCTTGTTATTAGAATACGAAGGTCGTTTGTTCGCACCACTCGATAAACATCGACACCTTATCCTACACTCTGGCCGTGAGTATCGCATTGTTTTTTTCATTTTTAGCAAATAACAAAAAGAAATGCAGACACCACGGAATCGACTTCATCTGTTGTTTACGAGATCTGAAAGAGAATGAAACAAGTGTCACGTGATCGATAACGCTGTTCTCGAGTCATTGTACCGAAAGCTCAGAAAAGCACAAACTACAGATATTCTATTTTTAATATCTTATCTAAGCGGCCAAGATGAGAATTTTTCAAGTAGTAGGTAGACCGCTGCACTTTCCAACACTTGGCCTTTACAAAGGCATGCATACACAAAGAAAGGTTATGTATACATATACTCGCGCGAACAACACCGCTTAACCAACTGACTCATGGAAAATCCTCGTCTCACTGTGCGTTGCACTTTACGATTTCTTATCGGCATTACTCATTCCATTCCGAAACAATTGTCTTTCTCGTTATTTGCGTTACCGTCCCTGGTCAACGATAAATACGACGGTATATCGTATATTCGACGACAGTTACCAAGGGGATCGCGTGTTTCGTAGCAGGGCATTTTCTTTTAACATACAATTCATTCTTGCCGTGATATTCCAAACTCCCCGCAGAGACAAATAATTGACACGATTCGCGAGCGAACAGAGATACGTTATCGTTATCAGGCTTGGTTCGAAAAGAGTTTATCGATTTACATATCGCCGAAAGACACAAGTTCCAGATTAACAAATTCTTTTTTAAGGAAAAATTTAAAGGTCGATTTTTCTTTCGTTTTATTATTTACGATCAATGCGTGTGCCATTCTTAGATAATTGTATTTTTTTACGATTCCGCCGTTTTTACGTGTGCTCTACGAGCCGCGATACTCGCAGAAGGAACTCGAGGAGTGCTCGAGAAGTCAGCGCGATTCGCAAACCTTGCGCAGAAAGTGTGACAAGTCATTTCGCTCGATAAAACCTGTTTTTGCATATACTTTTAAAGCACTGACGCATAGTGTTAAGAATCGATTATAAAACTGACCTTGTTACAGCTGTAATTTATATAGACACCTTTCAGCTCGTCTTCGGTTGACAGTTCCGTGTTGGGGCTGTTAGGTGGACTTCCCGGGCTGCAATAGAACGCGCACTGATTATTCGTTCATCCTCGTTCGATCGTATCGCTTCAATAAATTACAAATAATCTTTTCCAAGTATACGAGCATAGTTATCTTTCGTTTCTGTCAGCCTCGGTTAGTAGGAAATATTATTTGCATAAAATGAATCGCTACTTTAGAAAATTACAAAAATTACATCCCGTTTAATTACGCTTATCGAATTACCTACCTTCTCGTACGGTAGCTTCTCTTTTCACCCAATGCATCGATAGATGGCATCGTCAAACATTATTGGATAATTCCAAATTCTTGAGGAAGAAAATAAAAGAGATCAACCCTGTCCGCGAGAGTTCGATGTTAAACGAACGACGATTTCGCGATTATCTCGCGATGTCTTCTTAAGTGGAACGCGTGTATAACCTTAGAAAAGTGTTGTATCTCGCGATACGTACAAGTACGTAATGAAAAAATGCAGATAAAGAAAATGTGAAATATGTCACGTGGAAGGGATCGCAGATACGTTAAGCGGGCCGTTTGTTTGCTTTCTCGTCCTTCTTTCATCCGGCGGATCCTCGAAACATATCAACGCGTACGAGCGCAAAGAAATCGTCCAAAAAAAAGATTCCTCCCTCGTTTGCTACGTACCCGCCCTCGGCATCTTCTGACTCATCCTACCGCTTACACATTTTTTTGTTCTCGAAACTGTTCGTACTCGTACACGAGGAGCAACGAGTGAAACTAGACTTCTCATAGACCGACTTCCCAAGATTTCTTATAGCGTAGCGATCTTAATTCCGAATCCTATTCGAGCATACTCTAGTAAAACGTCATACCTGTCTCTAGGTGTGCCCCGACGGGAAGACGCCAAAGAATGCTTGGCAGAGGACTGTGTGGAATCCCTTTGTGCTTCTCTCAGAAGTCGCAGGTACTCCTCTCCACCGCTACCGAACGGTAATGGTGTTACCCTGTCTGGTACAGGATTCAATTCCACCCATGACTCTGGCAATGTTAAATAAAATGCGAATAAAAATTGTATGCTTTGTAAATTATTTGTAACATTGAACGGAACCGATCGGATCGGATCGGATATCAAAATACAACATATGCGTTGTTGATAGCTACAAACGGAGATGAAAAATTTTCATGTAAGAAAAATTCACACGTGCAAACGTTTTTGCAAGTTTATATTCACGGAATCGTAAAATACGATCGCGCGAAACCGTTATCGAGAAATCTTCGACTCGATTATCGCACAAGTTCATGGTTAAAAGGTCCGTTAGCTCTGACACGACGTAGTAATCGTATAAGGCATCGCGATCACTAGTTAATGCAACTGCACGATTGACCCGACAGAATTCGATAACTCGGAGAATCTATTGCGATCCGCTACGTCAATCGTTATTAGGGTACATATACATATGTATAATAATTTCCATGCGATTGGCTCATCGCATGCAAGACAAAACCGAAAGAAATGAATCATCGTTGCCTTCTATTCGATAGAACGTTTTCTAGTCTTGGAGAATTCAACGATTTTCCGATCGACGAATAAAAATTGATCAATGTACGAAACCCTGTTTTGAATCGGTGATCGAAAAACTTCAACTAGTGAAATTTATGTATTCGACGCGTGATCGTTGTATCGATAGAAGATTAGAGACGACAGAATGATTCCTACTGTACAACGTATTCAATGATTAATCCGGTTAGTTCTTATCACCGAATACATACAGTCATTAGAAACGTTAAACAATTTAATCGCGAATCGATTTTTCATAAATCGAATACACGAAGAATTGCTACCGCATAACTAGTCTTTGGCGTCTTCAACGCTTTACAAAGTTGCAATGCAAAGCGAACTACGCGATTGTGAACACGTTCACAGTTTTTTTTTTTATTCCTCAATAGGTACACACACATCTTATGCAATTAGCGATGAGAGCGAGTATATGCATATAGGTCACAGAGAATAATTAGCTATAACACGCTGTTCGAAAATTTACCGAGTTTAATTATGCATTTATACGATACGATGTTTCGATTAGCTGTTGTACCATTTTTTCTTATACTCGATACGAATATTATTTCCTCTTACGTGTTGTTTTCACTAATTTTACGTTACAACAAAACCTACTTATAAATCTTATTGACAAACGTTGCCCAACTCTAACGATTATACTTAGGAACGCGAAATAACGCGTCCGTTCTTTAACACTGACCGCGGTCAACGTTGCTTCGCCTTGGAGATAGAAAACGAAACGTGCCTTTTCTCACGCCTGCTACTTGACGTGCCACAACTACGGAATATCCATTAAATTGATCGATATTTTAACTTGATCCCATTGCTATCCATTTTTCGCCATTTATATCAACATCGACCTGTTATCGATAGAATAAATAATAACTTTTGGAACGGTAAGCGCTTTTCATCCTCTATTCGAACTAATAGACGATCGTTTTGCTTTCGTATTTTGTTAAACCTTCGACATCAACAAATTTAAGATATCGCGACTAATGCGTTTACTCCGAAATTGAACGTTTGCCAAAGGGGAAATGAAGTGAAAAGAAAATGTTCAACAACAACAATTCCGATTTCGATGGAATAGTAAATTGTCGCTACGTAATTTCCCGTGATAATGTCAAGATAAACATGAAGAGATTGCGTCAAATATTGACATTATCGTACATCATCAGGCATGAGATTCGAACAAGATGCATCGATACACGATTAAGAAAAGAGAAAAAAGATGCCGCTGATACGACTATCGAACAATAAGGTCAGCTTATTATAAGTACGCCGATTATCAACGTTATCGAATACGATTACAAGTAATTATTATACTTGACTACGTTTTCGGCATTTTTCGAAACAAAATATTTGTCAATCAATTGGTTACTATTGGTTACTACCCTGTAACGGCACTGGATGTCTGTATACCGTAATGTAAAATCATCGTATATATTATTCACGTTACAAGAATCTTGAAACCTCTCTGGCACTTCCACTTGGAACCAAAAGATAAAATTATAAATCTTCAGAAGTAAACAAGTTATCTAGGTGGCGCGACGGCGACACCGACGCGTCGAAAACGGTCCACCTTGTTCAATTGAAAAGGGGGTAGAATGAATTGGAAAGTGTACGAATGATTGAATAGGACGTTAACGTGATTCATGAGACGAGTTTACAAAACACGCCGCAATTTGCGACTACGCGAATCGCGCTATACAATACGACGATGAGTTGAGAAATTTGTAATCTTGAAGTTTGTTTAGCGAATGCGCGATAAGCAAATTCACGGGAGTCTTTGCTGTAAACTGCACAACTGTGCAAGTTCGATGAGCATACCGAACTACCGTTCACTACCGTTCCGGGTGAAATCGCGATGAATTCCAGACAATTGTAGACTTGTTCTTCGGCTGGCAACACCTGTCGCTATAATTGACTAACTAATTGATAAGCGACTCGTGCAAAGGTGCGGATCAACAAGTTTCTACAGAAGCTCCGAACAGATCCATTCTCGCAAAAACGAGGATTATTTCGTGACTAGCGTATAATGCATTACATCGACTGATAACGTTCAACACACGACGAAACACACGGCTGGTAGAGGGACACCATTGATGCGGACAAGATTAATGCACGACAAATGACCAGGAAACGTCACGTGCCATGAAATCACGGCAGGCTAGGTGGCCTTAATAAATTGAATTATGTCCGCCAACAGGCGTTACGGTTAAAAATAGACACGAATGTGTCCCCTTTTTTTTATCAATCCGCCATTTCAATCAAATGTTCCGGAGGCGTACAGGGCAACGATACATAATCTCTTATTAACGAGGGCTTTCTAATTTTTCGTGAACAAAAGATTCATTCTTGTGATCTTTACGATATTCCAAGATCTTTACGAAATTGTAGAATTCAAACGAAAATGTTCTCGATCCAATAGAATTCGAGAGCTGACGTCACTTTCCAATGCTCCTGAGGATAGTCACGTAAGCAGCATTACGGCTGTGCAGCCTTCCACCAGCGTTCCCGGAAAGGAAAAACATTCTTTAGGAAACGATAAACTTGTCTTGTATCGATGTCTGGTCTAACTCTAGTTCTCGAGTGAAAATTAACCCGGACCCACTATTGTTGGGTGCATCACAGCGTGTAATACAAACGATAATACAAGTACAAGAAGTGTTTGAGTTTGAAAACATATTTTGTCCATTTACAAATCTAGCCTGTCGCGCGCGATGTAAGCGTAATTCAAGTCCGGTACACGTTTTAAAAGTAGAAAACCTTACAAACAAATTTACCTGTCGTCCATGCCTAATGGAAAAAAAACACGGAATCACGATAACAACTTGATAACGCCACGGTGTGACTTCCCTGACATTGATCACCTTCCGGCTTGTCTACGATTTTATCAGCACAACAAACACTTCGATATAACGCAAAATAAACAATGCATTTGAGGATTACATTGAACGTTGCAAAGATATCTCTGTACTCGATCGACTACCTCGTCTGTTAGGGTCCGTTAGACAAAACAATTAAGCCAATCTATACAACACTCATCTAATTATTCAACGTATTATTTAACGCGGAACATTATCCAAAATAACCTCTAACATACCGATAAATCAGATAATTGTATTACGATATTTACGAATAGTAATATGTATATGGCGTCCTTAAAACATTTTTATGTTAGCTCATTTTATCGTTCACATTTCTCCTGTTGCATTTTATCAATGTATGCACTCAACTATAGTGTACGACAAGAAACCTTCGGGAAATCATATAAGTAACAACATATAAAAATTATCCATCATTTTTATGACAACAATACCAACAGAAAGCATTGACAATCAATAAGATTGTATCGAATCTATTAAAAACAAACAAGAACAGAGAAAAGCTATACTAGTTGATATAACATTTTTTTGTGCAAACAAAATATTTTGTAAATTTAAAAAGTACAAACTTCAGTTTTCGACACGCATACGTACGACATGAAACAAATTTTTTAAGGAAAAACAGAATAGAATATTCGAATAACACGAAATTCATTATTGGCGTATTTCCATACAGTTTATTCGCATAAATAAAGTTTTCAGAAATAAAAACTTTTAGTCGGCAGTCAGTTTATAGAAATCGCTCGACAAAAAAAATTTGTTAACGAATAAACTTATCAATAGTATAAAATACCGGCGTATATCAGGTTAGAAACAAGATAATCGCGCCAAAATCTTCGATATTATGTACAATCGTTTTACATTAGAATTGCAGCATCGCTGTGCTTTTAATTATTCAAAACCGCAACGAATATAATCACGAAATATCTTGAGGATAATACGGTTTACGAATAATAAAGTCTGCGACGCAAAAGGAAGCAAGACCGCGTTTGTTTATGCGTCAGCTACAGTCACGCGAAATGGCCGCGATATTGCACTGACAGCTGCTCGCATCTTTCTAGAAAACGACCATTTACTCACCACCTAGACTCTCGTCCGAAGTAAATTTTACGGTGGACGACATTATGACGGCCGAAGGCACTCGTTCACTACAACCCGATATACCACTTCCAAACAGGTAACGAACACTTTTCGCAAACTCTGTTAGCGCATACACGATGCATTCACAACGAATCACCGTGATAAAATGCTCGTTTGGTCGCCCGACCGTGCTTTGTTTTGATGAAACGTCAACACATGCACGTCAGCCGGATCGGCCAATCACATAGCACGCGCTTCAGTGTAAATACACCGCTCCAGTCAAATTGAAAACAGCCTCAGTGGCCATGATGGTTCTTCCTACTACATAACTCAATATACGTTCTTAGAATTTATTCGACAAATAGTTACCAAAAAAAAAAGTAATTGTAAAACATATTGCAATGTAACATTAAATTTTACATAACAACAATTTTTCCTATTCAAAATTATCTCGAAAGAAGGAGCTTGGTCTTACAAATATCATTTTATAAAAATACACTCTACATATTTACTATTGCTTCTTTGTTTTGTCTTTTTTTTATAAATGTAATATTGTTTCTTATTATCCGTTTCTTTAATAAAAGAATATATATACATGCATATATGCATATATATATATATATAAATTAATAAATACATCTCTAGGTATGCGAATGCATCTCAACGTTTATAGTTTAATCAATATAATCAAAATTTCGTAAAAAAATAATCGTTAACGGAAAATAGTATAATCGTCTAGATATTTTATAAGAATATTCATGCTATGCCATAATATTTTGCTTGTACATATTGTGTTTATCGACATGACAAAATATGCTTGTACTTGACTTTTCAATTCTTTATCTATCGCGTACTTGAAATGGTCCTGCAAAATTTTGGTAAATATAAAGTTTGAATGCGTACTTCTTATTTAATAATTGCAATCTCCAGATCAAAATCAATATCTATCAACTTTTGGTGCACGGAGTGCATTGCTCTTTTTGTACGTGGTGGCAGCACCGTCCCAGGCATTACTTCAAGGGTTAATTTGTGTTGCACGACACGTATTTTACCCATGAACTGCGTAAATCGTGTTTTCTGTCGCAAATCGTTCAGAGACGCACTGTTAAAAGGTAAGTTTACACTTCATGTTCAGTAGAGAATTATCTTCGATTGTAATAACAATAGATGCACGACATAATTATGAATAAAGATTAATAAATATTGCTTTGTCGTTACTACAAAGTAGACAGTTAAAAATGGTTGCCCTGTAACAGATCTGTCAAGTGATACTTTCTCGTTTCCGATTGCTACGATGCGATAAATATAACGGTTCAAAATTTTCAGTTGGTTACCCATACAATAATAAATTAATGGTAAACACTAAAATCGATTCGTTTTTACGACGGAAAATGTAATTTCACAGTCGATGCTACCATATGTGTAAACGAAGCAATTGCATATTTAAACGTTTCGTTTGCGAGCCTTGTATACGCAAAAAGAGTTCAAGGTTGCATTTTGTTTAATACTTATTTTTTCTAACTCTTGATTACAATACATTTAATCAAGGCAGCGAATCACTCTTTTGTTGATAAAATACGCATTTTAATATTTCTAATAATATATATAATTCAATCCATAGCCAATATTTTTCAACATTTGTAAATTGTTTTTCAGTATCTATTATCTAAAGATTGACATTGATGTAACAACTACGTATACAAAAGTATTGTGTATTTCTGCATATAAAATAAAGCGTCTAGACGCATAGATACTTTATCATAAATCAAAGAGATATCAATTTGTTTATAGATAATTACTCGCTGTCCTGTTAAACATATATTTGGAATGAAAATGAAGATTCCAAACAGTGGTTCTGGAAATGATTACGGTCACGAAACTGACATTATCTCTTATATGGACAACAACTTTGAATCTGAAATTGATGTACAAGGAACGGAGGATAGCGATTTTTCCGAGTATCTATGGATGGAAAACGAAGAGGAATTTGACAAAGAGGTTCAGTAACAACTATTTTGTTGACATATTAATATAGATCGAATAAAACATGCATATAAATTGTACAAAATAATAATTATTAAACATGTTTAATAAATAATAAAATTGTTACAGGTGATCCAACAATTAATGGAAGAAGAGCTAACAGAGGAATGTTTGAAAGCAATGTGGGAAGATGAGAGACAACATGAAAGAAATACAAATTCTATTGCTTGGTCTACCGCTACGAGCATGCCTGAAAATGGTGCTGAACTTTCTCAGCAACTTAGTAACCTAAAAATGCACGATGATCTTGCTAAACAGGTACAAACTCAAATATAACACATATTTAAATTATACCATGGAATACGTATTGGATATTTATTTGAACAATGTCAATTTTCAGAGTACATTAAATCCAAATGCCGCTGAATTTGTTCCAGCATTTAAGTTAGTAGTAACGTCTGTAAGTACACCGCCAGAAGTTACTGCAGAATCATCATAGAAGCCATACATTCCTTTCTTTAATGTTAATAAAAATGGGCTATGTGTATGGCTAATATTTACCACCCTCAGTAACACAGTTCTATTAACTGAATCATATTAAGAGTTAAATGACTGTGACTAAACGTACAAAGATATAACGAACGTCAAAGTGGATAATACGTAATGCTGTTATATGATATCCAAGATGAATGAAATCAGTTGCATAACCATAAATTAAAGAAAAATGCTATTCAAATTTTTATGGGCAGGAGATATTGCATAATATTATAAACATTTAATTTTACATATATATTTTTTGTCAATATAAACGATAATAATATACACATAAATCACTTGTTACAGAAATTTGCAATTTATATTTCTTATTTAACCAAGGACAATTATTCCCAAAAGTAAATGTTTTCACTACTTTTATCTCGTGTAAATTGTTACAAATTGAGGCAGCGTATAAATGAAAATTGTGTACCAATAGATTTTGGAATTTCTAGTTAATTCTTATTATACATTGCATTCACTTTTCCATGAATTATGTTATACATATGTACACCTGATGATTAATTATTGCATCCAAGATGAGCATATCTTTTTTTCTTTCTTTTCTTTTTTAATTCTTTCAGAATGCTTCTTTTATTAAGATCTGAAAGGTTTCATAATGTAGTATGCGTTTCTAGATGAAACACTTCTCTAAGAGTTCCTTTTATAACACTTATTTTATACTGATATATATCTTCTGTAGTGTTACTGACAGACTAAGAACAATATACTGAGGTCGTTAAGACTGATGTAAGTGATTTCTTGCATTGATAAATGTATCGCATCCAATGCATATTTTGTTGCTAAAACATACTTAATATATCCAATCGTATGATACAATTTTTAACAGTGATTTTTATTGTCGATTTACTTGGTTTAAAAGGAGTAAACCTATGTCATAATTCTGGTCCTCTATCAGCATATATCTGAAAGACTTCAAGATCTCAAATGAAAGTCTTACTCAGGCTGTGAAGGACTTTTTTTGTGGCTCTTTCTCTCGCTCTAGTAATGTTGAAAGTAGTCATACTGCTTACTTACTTTAATTAAAACTAATTAAAATTTCTATAAAACAATACTTTAAAGCTGATTAAAATACACAAATGAAATATAATATCTAAATTCTGTAAATGGTGAATACATTTTCAGCATAGTACATTAGAATTGAATACAAGAAGATGAAGTTTGCATAGTATTCATTTACATTATATTTTCTCAGTAAACAAAATTGTTGAATGTTATGTAATAATTAAACTTATAGAATACAAAACGATATTCTAATGACCGTTAAAACACAATAATCACCACTTATAATATACGTGCTATTTGGAAACACATACTTATGTACGAATTTTATTAACATTTTTTTGCATTGTGATAGACATACTGTCAGGATCTTGTAAGATTGCATATGGTAAATCTGTATTATTTTAGTCACAACATACATTAGTATGAATGCAGAAACTGTGATTATAAAGCAAATTAAATAGATTTATCGAATATATAACTCACAGTTAAGGCACCTCATTAATTGCATAACGCTTCGTATTATCTTGCTTTTGAATTTTCTCACTTATCTCTTATCACTTGTGGCTCCATGTAACAATGGAGAAAAAAAAACGTGTACATGTAGTGTCTAATGAAATATGTAATAGATATTTATAGATTTATTTGAGAATGACTCAAATTTCATAATACATCGATTGTGTAAAACTAACCATACATTTAAGTAATTTCTCTATAATTTTCAAATTCAACTTAGTATAGAGAGGTTGTCTGTTTTCTAGATTTCAAACTCTGTTTATCAGGATCTGGTGTAAATTTAATTAATTTGTTATATAATATTGATAAAATGACATAATACACTAATTAAAAGCAGCTATTTAGTTTGTATGCTTTTATTCTTTGCAATAAAATCATGAAAAAAAGTCCAAATATGGAACATATACTAATAGTTATATTAACATGTATCTTGTAGTCATTGAATCAGTGTCAATTCAAATGACATGCAATATTTAAATCATATTATTAATATTTTTAACAGCATGTTCATGTATTACAGTGAAAACTGTTTTTTTTTTATATATATATATATATAGCAGTAGAAGAAAATAGTGAATTTGTTTAATTACAATGTAACTAGTACATAAATAATACTTTGCTACATAATACTTCTGAGTTTACATGTTCTCGAATTGTCTTACATTTAAATATCTGAGAAAATATCAGTTCTTTTTATGAGTTATTTTAATGGTACCTGTATTTATTTAGTATGTAATAATAATATTAATAATGACAAGATAATATCTAGGTTTTAAAAAATAAGCAACTACAATTGTCTCGTGTATTATGTATAATAAAAGGCAGTACTATGAGAATTACATATATAAAATAATTTGTAGTTGTAGTGCTAAAAATAATTTGTAAAATTCAGTTCAGCAAGCATAAATATCGTGTTCTACTTTCACTTGATTATTCATGCGATTTTTCAGCATATATACTATCTCAACTATATGTCGAAACATAAAAAAGTACAAAATTTAAAATGAAAAAAAAAAAGAAAGAAGAATGTAATCCAAACGGTAAATAATCTTTTTCAAGTAGTAGTAATGTGTAATGAATTATGAATAATTATATTTTTTAAGCGAGATTGAATTACTATATCATACTATTGCCATTGAACATTTGCATTTGCGATTTTCTCGTGTCGTATCATTATTTCTGTATCATTTAGTATGTAAATGAAACACATAAAATACAAGTCTGTGTACTATATTTGAAATTCTTAATATACCCTGTCTGCTCCTAGTCCATATCACTAAAAATTATAATTCTATACGTTATGTGTAATGGTAAAAAAAAAGATATTTTTTAAAAGCATCACCTTATATTTGGCAGCATATCAGTAACTACAATTTAATTTTACAATTATTTCTATATAAATTAGTATTTGTCTTACAATAGTAAAAAATTGATACCAATATATATTATATGTTGAAAATGTACAAAATGTGGAACTATTTTTACTCATTTTCTGCAAATACATTGATGCCCTCTGGCAGGCCAGTACCTACTTTATAACTACATAATACAAATAAAAATGAAATTTAATAATGTATTGTAATTGGTCAATTGATTAACTTATGGTATTACAGAAATTTGTTTCATAAGGATAATGGCAATGCATCCAACTTATAATATTCATTGAAAGCAAACTACTATAAGTAACATAGTATTTTATTCATCATATAAATATGAAATTGGTATCAGTTTCTTTAAAATTACTTCTTATCGGCTATACGTATTACAAAACCATTGTAAACAAGATTTCTTCGAAAATGTGTAATCATATTTACTTATATACAATTGTTAAATACTTCGATCGGCAGTCTCTTTATTCCAATGCAATACTGTATTATTTTTTATTGCTTTCCTGTAAGTCTTGTCGATGAAAATTAATATATTTTGTTTAATTGCAAAATTTGTTTACTTTGCCAAATCATAAAACCAATAGAGAACATTAAAATTTAATATAAAATGTAAGAAAAACATGTATGCGAAATGAATGTATATTTAAAATTAAAGTGGATAGGGTGTGTAAAGAAATAATATATTATATATTATAGACAAATTTAAATCGACTTCTATATACTTCAATTGGAATCATCGATATAATTATTAGCTTGGATGAATGTTGACATTCTTACGTGTATCGTTGCAATCTTTATGTAAAAACATAACAAAGTATGCAACAATATTATTGTCAAACAATACATTATAATAATAAGAAACTAACATTGATGTAACATATTAGAAAAAATGCAAGGCCTAAGATTATTGTTAAAATTACTTGAAGCAACAACCTTTGTGTACAAAGGTCATCAAATATTTAAACATACTAAAAGTACGTGTTTTTATGTGTATTACTAATCAGAGACATTCTTTTCTGGATATGTATAAGAAAGTGTGTTGATAGTAAAATCATCGAATATAATTATCTAATTATTGAAGACAACAAAAAAATCAAAATAATCAAAAATACATTTCCAGCAATTTTAGTCGTAGAGCAGTAATACTCGTATAACTGAAATGATTTTAGCCTTGTAACTAAAACTAAATCACCCATACCATTCTTAATGCCATTTCAATTATACGAGTAATGATCTATTAATCTTATATCATAATGCAACACAAAAAGTGTAAGGCCTTTGATAACTGTCGTGCATATATACGTACATATACATACACCATTTATCATTCAATATTCTTTCATTAAAATTCAATACAGAATTGAAAACTAATATCTGCATATTAATGATACAGAAAATAATTAAAAAAAACATTGGTATTCCTTAAATACTTAATTGTTACTGTAGATTTTGTTATATAATTAAGTATTGTGGTCACACATTTTTCCTGTAGATATTGCTTGCAAAAAAATAGACTTATTCAGTTGTTAATATCTACGAGTAATAAAAAATTGTAAACTTTGTTGGAGTAAAATGTAATTTACTTAAATAATGTTCAAGTACTTCATAGCGATTAAAATGTTATAATCAACTGAGTTATCAAATTATACATCTTTAAACTGTATGTCATTCTTATATTCTATGAAATATAGTTGACATTTAGTCACTTGTTTGCATATAATTGAAATCTAAATTTCACATATATTCTAGAAAAAGAAGTTAATCTTTGAGATCTAATTAAATGTCATCTGAAAACTGACACGATCATACACTGTCTCTTTTGCTTTTCAAACATTTATGAATCAATATTTATAAAGAATATGAACATTTCTTTTATGCAAGATATTTTATTTTCAAATACTTTTATTATAATTTTGTTACGAACATTATCCTTTTTTATCACAATTATAAACGCAAAATTAATCTTTGAGTAACTTAATTTTTAAAACTTCATTATATTTTTTTTAATGAATACACAATGAATTAGTAATAACTACACACAACATTTAAATGTTATATTGAACAGAAAATAAAACATCTCGCTCTTATGACTCTCCAAAGGTGATGCTGTATACTAGATTTCATTTTCATTAAATTACTTACACATACAAGTTTAAACACTTTCTGTAGGACTTTGAAATTCTGAAAGTGCGTGTATTGGATTCTGCACTTTTTTCTGTGAACCCTTACGTACTTTTGCCCTAACCTCTTCTGGTCTCTCAGGTCGTACCAATGGTTTCTTCTCAGGTGCTTTCATTTTCCACACAACGATTGGAGACTAATTAAACAAATGGAAAAGTAATAACCACATGTAAATTTACAAAAAGTAGTAAAAGGTACAGCTATCAGCTATAATAATATATTGTAATTATATAAATACTTACATACTATGCAGTCCAATAGTTAGTAAGTAAAATAGTTTTAATATTAATATTGATTATTCGTGTATAGAAATGATATATATATCAAGTGTAATTAAGTGTAAATTTTGAATAAATTACAAGACAACAGTAACGATACTTACAGTTACCGTAGATTGTCGAGGATATTTTGTTGATGCAACATATGAAGCTTTAACGGTAAGAACAACAGCATTCATTAAGTTCTTAGCTGCCTGAATAAGAGAAGTTGCACTGTCAAGTCCAGATACAATCAACTCTCCACTAATATTTTGTACATCTGCTTTAACTTTACTAGTAATATTCATTTGATGACAATACAATGCTATGCGTTGTAAATATGCCAGCAGATCTTTCTTGGTGGAACTTTCTGGGCACTGATCTGCAATTTGCCTAGTTAATTTATCTAACTTGGTTCCAGCTTCAGAAATTTTCTTTGCCGCATTAATGACATCCATAGTTGTCTTTAAAGGTCCGCGACCTCTAGTGAAATCTGTCATTTCCATCATAATCATACACATATGCTTCGCAAGAACAATAATGTCGTTTCCCGCGTCATCCCATTTGGCAACTTCTTTATCGAATTTCAATTTCTCACTCTTAAAGTACTCCACTTGTTGTAAGATCTTTTGTTTATCTTCCTCTGGCATCTTACGCATGGCTTCGCGAGCTGTCGTAATTCCACTAATTTCTGGATATTCATCAACACCATGCTCGCCTGTCTGAGCACTCGATTTGCTACGAGTTTCCAATGTATAATGCTCATCGAGCTCAACGTCTTCGGGATCTAAATCTTCGTCCGCCTAAAATCAATCGCAGGATAAAAAGTGAAAAGAGTGATGTAAATAAGAGTATTAGGATTATAATTTCAAATCATCTTACTCTATTCATCAGTACAGCGCGTCTAATTTCACGGACTCCGTCGTATACTAATCTCGAAGCATCTATAAAATCATTTTCATCCACATCTTTAGCGGGGTTACTACCCAAAGCATCTACTGCAACTTCTACTCTCTGTGCAAACTTTGGCATTACTTGTTCCCTTAAAACTTTCACGGCTTCTAAAACCCGCTTCGTATAGATACAAGGCTCATAGTTATCCATTTCAGCTTGAACAACGTTACAAACTCTGGCAGATCGTCCACGAATTGCACCCGCAGTTCTGTCTAAAGTATCGGCATCACCTTCTTGCAATGCCAGTACACATTTATTTACGTCTTCCAAGATATGATTCTCGGATACAGCTAAAAAGTCATCGATAGTAGTAATATCGTCAACAGCTTCTGTCAATACTCTGACTTGATTCTCCCATGCTTGTCGGAATACTTCCATGTTATCTAAGGCTACTTTAGATCGATTACGAGCTGCCAGCACACGTGCCGCATTAATTACTTGCGGACATAAGTTCCCAATTTGTGCTGCTGCGTAACGAACCATTTTCACGCCATCTTCATTTCCTGACATACTGCATACTAGATTAGCAACCTGATTAAATGAATCCAACGTTATTAAACAATGTTAATTTTAGTACATTGAATACTTCAAATAAACACGATCAAGTAAATAATATTTAACAAATATTTACCTCAACTAGTTTGTTTGCATGCTCTGTAAAAACAAGTGCATATTCTTCCACTTCTTTGTCACGACCGTTTCTCGCAGCCTCGATAAGAACCAATAAAGGTACACTTGTTTCCAAAAAACTGTCAGACACGTGATCTACTACAGCCTTTCGTAATTGTCTACGAAGATCGCGTGTTTTTCTGCACATATGATCGATTGCTCTTTCCAACCCTTCCGATTGTTCCTTGACTCCTATCTGTTAAAATGTGTTGCAATATTCGAAAATGAAATATACGAATCAGCGTTATATGTATACAAGACTGAATGAGATCTATACTATCTCTTTACTAAACGTATTAGAGTGCAAAATATTAGAATATTTTAATGATTATTCAAATGATAAATACATAGTCACAAAGACCGATTTTATATTGCCATTGTCCAAAAACTGCTTGTTTAATTTACATGTCTGTTATGTCGTAATAATTAAGGTATTAATTATAAACATTACATTCGTATTTATTTGGTGAAAGAAAAGTTTTAATTCGATTAATATTAAATTATCAAGAAAAAGCTATGTACACAAGCAAACATAAACAAATGAAAAGCTGTAAAATCAAATTAATGAGAGAATTTTTCATGCTTCAAAATAACATTTATGCGTTATGAAAAAATAAATATGTGTGAAACCTATAATTGATTAGCATTAATTTAGACTACGCGTTTAGTTCCATTAAAAATGTCTATCTATAGCTTTTCTAATCTCGGCAAATTTACAATAACATTTGTAATATACACTATTTGTTTATGCTATATACCCTTTCATTTCCATTAATTAGAAATTATATTACGTATCGTGAAATAATATAATTTATGTACAGTAGTGCAAGTTAGTGTACAATTGGAAAATGACAAACACTCGGTTATTACAAAATATTTGATTAGTGTTCGTTATAAGATAACATATCAATAATATATATAAAACGATTAAAACATCTCGCTTAATTTGTAAATTGTATGCAAGAACAGTGCGAGAACACAAAGATTTCATATTTACCCTTTTCCCACCCCGAGCAAGCTGTAACTGCAGTCACCAAAATAAAAAAACAAATGAGTAGAATAAACATATTAAAGAATCGATAAATAAATTGATTACATTAAATGATAACATAATTATTTGTGTGTTATCAATATTTCGTAACATGTTATGTACCACAAAATGTGTTACAATGTCAAAATTCAAACTATGATTGATATATTAGAAAGTGAAATTTAAACTAATATAAATTACAGAAAGACCAAATTAATAAAATTTTCCTATATTGTAATTATTACATGAATTTGTTCATATATGTGTTTTATATTTCACTTTGATGTGCATATAAATAGTTTTACGCATATAAAGCAGTTGTGTTTTATAATGAAGGAAAGACATTTGCAAAATACTCACATTATTCATGTATTCACTAAGCAAATCTTGAAGTGCTTGTCTGACCGCATTACATTCAGCGACAATACGTTCTCTACGTTCATCTCGAGTACAAGAAGAATCTGCCATTAATGCAGCACCACTGATAATGCTTTCCAATCTTTCCTCTAGACTGGGTCTTGTACGTACTTCATTGTATGCAAGCGGAGACATCACCATTCTTTCATCAAAATCATCTAGAGCAGCAGCTAGTTCGCCAGGTCCTTCGTAAGGATGCTGACTATCGACTGGTGTTTTTCCTTGTGCCACATCATTGATAGTATTCACAGCTTCGCAAACTTGCTTCAAAACATAATCACGATTTGCTTTTGCAGCAGCTAGTTCAGGATGCCGAACATAAACTTTAGAAGCTGTAAGAAGCATAGTAGAATGCTTCTTGAGAACAGCTCTTGCTGCTGCCAAGTCATCTCGTAACTGAGGATCTTTGAGTTCTTGCTGACGTTTTGCAGCTTGATTCATAAGCTCCGATGCATTTCTTCCAAATTGCTTGATATTTTCCAATAATTCCCCTTGCGAGGATGCATTTTTTAACTTCTGTAGATCACCTTCCACTACATGCAAGGATTTCAATAACAAATGTACATCGACCATATCAGCCAAAATAAGTAAACGTGTTACAGCTGACAGCAAATTCCTTGCAGCACGAACCATATTGCCTCTCTTTAAAGAAGAACATGGATCTTCTGAAAACTCCCTGTTTAAATAATACGAATATAAAAATTCATGTAAAATTCTTAATGTACTGGAAAAGTATAAAAATAAAACAAATGATACCTGGCAGCAATACTCATTGCAGCACCTGTTTTCCTTACTTCTTCGACAGCGCTTAACATTTCAGCAGTAATGTCGGGATTTTCATAAGCAATTTGTTCACCTTTTTCAATAAAATTACTAGATGCTTTATCTACTGTTCCAACTAGAGCACTAGCTCTTTTCGATTTTCCTTTCTTTTTCTTGCTAGGACCCTTTGTATTTACAAGAGTAGTTACTTGTAAAACCAAGGGTTCCAATGTTTTTTCCACAGACATGGTACGAATCTCCAAATTCTTAGGATCCCATTTCAGGGTTATCGGTCCAAAGTGATCTGACATCTTTATCACTTCAAGTAAATCAATTCTGAAAATTAAACATTGCACATATGTTATTAAATGCATAAACTTTAACAAAATTACCTGTGCTCTTATAGTATGATACAGATAATTTAACAAATATTAATCAATCTAATTTTCTAATCAATTAGAAAAATATACTAAAAATACAATATTGGTACAGCATACAATGATGACCACAAAAGTGAACCACATGTATTTTAATATTTTCTCATAGGAATAATTTGAAAGGCGTGATCTTGATAACTTACAAGATATGATATGTTTAGAAAAAATATCGTGCATTAGAACGCAACGCACCCATCCTTCCAAGAGCTTTGACACTTGCATACGAAAAATATTATACGAAATAACAGGTTCTTACCTTCATGAAAAAAGTATGGCTTGAAACCTACGAAATCTTTAATGAATTCCACTCACGACTAACTTTATAGAGTTTCCTTTTTGTTCTACAATAAATCACATTGAAAACCACACTCTAAAATACACACAATTCCATATCATTTCGATGTATCATCCATTTGTCACCGACACTTGGTTCATGACGTCATTATTTCCGCCAGAGTCAAAAAGTTAACTATACCGAACAAAACCCGTCTACGCCCGAAGCTTAAAACATGAACGTTGAAATGAAGCTTACAGAAGGGTACAGGATATTATATCACGATTGCTTACATGAAAATGCACAGCCAATCAATGGATGCCTTTTCTAAATTTCCTAAGCAACCGTTTCGTGTATCAGATTACTTTTGTATACATATTCACGTATTGCGTTACCTATGCGCTTTCAAAATAATGTTATTCAAAATAACGCTTTAGACATTATGTTATATTATTTTACGCCTTAAAATCATCGTTTTCCTTCATTTTAATTCCGCTAATGTTAATTCAATTTAAATATGAATGAATGTAATCATTGTAAACTATACCGATTTATATGATTAGAATCTCATTGGTCCACTATGTCCATATAGGTGCATTCAGAAATGCCACCGCTTGCTAAGCCGCTCAGTGAGTGAGTTTTAGTGGTAGTGGTGCCATTGGTGTAAAAACGCCCAAGTTTCTAGTGAAAATAGTTCCTACAGTTTCTGTTAGAAGGCGCCACTGATACATTTGAATTAATTATTCTTTATTTTTTATAAATGCATAATTAGTACGAATCTTTGCTTTATAACATTGCAATACGTTATTTTAATATATTATTTAAACGTTATCATTATTAATGCAGTAATAAGTATCAAACCTTTAATTAGTGATGCTATCTAGCGGAAACAGTGGAAACTATTATCCCTACAGACTTGGGCGTTATCCCACCGATGGCGTCACTAATAGGTTCTAATGGCGGTACTAATAGGTTCTACGTAGATCCATTCATTGGATGCAATCATGCAATCAAGTTGGATGGACATGCACGGATGCACCTATTAGCGAAGTACTGAAGTACATATCGTTTAAACAAATTACGCAAAATACTGTTTACGTATATCAAAATTCGTTCTGAAAAATATGTAATACGTATTTCATAACAATGGCTGAAGTTATTATTTTAAGCGATTCGGACGAATCCGTTTTCTCTGTTGAAAATGATAGAGTACAGAATGTTAACGAGGTTAGAAAAAAATCGTCACTCGACTGTGATTCGGACGATTTTGAATTTCCTGCAGTAAAATTCTATCATGCCGCTGATTCAGATAAAAGGGTTGATTTAGAAAATAACATTAATGAAAGCTGTTCATTTAATATTCCTTCTTGTACGTTAAAAAAGGATCTTTTTGTCACCCGTGAGAATTCAAAAGAGTATAATGTTAAAAAAACTTTATATGGTGTGTCTGATTCGTATGATTTCACGCAAAATTTGAATGAACTGAACAAAAAGATAGAGAGTCAAAAGACTACTAAATTTGTAGCAAAGAAAAGTAAAAGTCAATTAATAGAGGAAAGATTAAAACGGCAGGAACAACTAATCAGAGAAAAAGCATTGAAAACAATTGCATCAAAGAAATCAAAAAGTATTCAACCTGGTGAATGTATGAAATTTATGGAAGTTGTTCTTGATAAAGGTATTGAAAATTTCGGTTTTATTACTGATATTACAAGTACACTGCTTGATGCTAATATAAAATATAGTATTAACAAAGAATTAATTTCAAACAGCATTACATGGAAAAGAAATATTGAAAACAGTTATGTTAATGAAACCAATGAAATATGTACAGTAGTAGATATTGAAAAAGTCAATCAAATATTAGTACTTTGGAATTGGGATGAAGCTGTAACAAAAGTAGCAGATGGCAGCTTTTTTGGGAGTATTTCTAACATTAAAGCATCATTATCAAATTACAATATAATGATAGTCATTTTTGGTATAGAAGATTATTTTACATATAAAAACCAAACAAAGAATTCAACTAAAAATAGAGCAAAAAGTAAAACTCAAAAAACCAATACTAAAAGTAATTGTCAGTTTAAAAATTTCCCAGAAATATTGAGAGAGGATCTCGAAATGTGTCTTAATGAAATACAAATAATTAATAAATGTAGCAGTAGATTAATTAACAATTCTCGAGACTTAGCACTAATGGTGTATCAGTGTACAAAAGCTATAGCAGAACAACCATATAAATTGGAGAAAAATACAAATTTGACAAGCAAATTTGATTGGTACGTGATGGGAGATAATAGAAATACAGTACATGTAGATAAAGATGGCAATGGATTAAAAAGATTGTGGCAACAACAACTTTGTCAATTTAATTTAAGTAGTCTTGAAATTGCAGAAGCAATTTGTTCCGTGTATCCATGTCCTGTAGATTTGATGCAAGTGAGTAATAAACACAGCTCAATCAGATTCTCTGTGCTATCCTTTCAATTTCTTTTTCAGGCATACAAGAATTGTACATACGACGAAGGAATAAACCTTTTGAGAGACATTTTGGTAAATAATATAACAATCAGAATTTCTTACAAAATATAAAGAAAATTATATAAAATAATGTTTTAAAATGATAAAAATGAAGTTTTTTATTAATATATTTTTACTTACATTTCACAAACATATTTCGTATGTTTCACAGATTAGAAGAGCAGCCGGGCCTCTTACAACAACGCGTAAAGTTGGTCCCGAATTAAGTAAAAAGATGTATACAATGTTCACATCCAAAGATGGTGAAAGATTATTAAGTTAAATATATATATTTATTTATTTATGTAATAAAGTTTGATAAGATTACTAATAAAAATTTTATAGAAATGCAATGATGTTTTTTTTTTTACTATTTCTTTCTACTTATTGAATCATGTAATCAAATGCAAAAGTTATAATGAACTCGTATATTTTGTGTAATTTTCTGCGCATTTCATGAATATAAAAAAAGTAGGTAATTATTCGTATCTATACGTTACACAACGAATGATATTAAAACTAAGTAAAAGCTTTAATCGTTTCTCATATATATTAGTCATTCTAAAACTCTAGCGCATAATTTGACTAAACGATGAACACAAACATAGATGTGAAAACAAATGTGTCTTACTATTAAATACATATATAGATGAACATACTATTTTAATAATTAGTCTAATTCTGCGCTAGATATTTTTTGACACCTTATACAATATGAAATGTAACATTTTTACTATACCAAAAGTATATACAATACAATTGTTTACAGTAGATATTTAACTGTGACAGTCGGTTAATAAATGTAATTTTCTAACATTTTTACAAATATTTATTAAATGTAAAGTGCCTAAAAATTTGTTTAAAAAAAAAAGACATCTGTCGCTTTCTAGCAACAACTTCTCTCTACTATTTTACAGTAAAAAAACATATAAATGAGTAGATGCAACCTAAATGATGTTTTATGTAAAAAAAAAAAAAAAAAAACAGTATATGTCTTACCAAACTATTAACTGTGTACAAACTAATATTACAGAGAACTCTCATGTGAACTTTTTACATGTACTCTTCGTGTACTCATGTCTCACTGCTTAATGTTGTAATTAACCTTACAAAGAAATTTTGTAATAAACAATGTAATCGAATTAACAAATCCTCAATAGTAATGTTCAAATAAACCATAAATTTGTATAAAGATACAAAGTGACAACTACTGATGCATTTGAAGAAAAATAGATCTGGCAGTACTCTTTGTTATAAAATTAACAATGGCTTTTTCGACTTTAAAATGTATTCTGAAATTATCATACAATCTGATTGCTACAAAAGAAATGTTATCCAAGTATAAAAAACTATACACAATGAAATCAATTTTAATTAAATTCGACTTTATATTGAAAATCTAGTTTCCAAAGTTACAAAAAACATCGAAATACTTTTATTCATAGTACAAAATATAATATCAATAAAAAATTGTTAACCTTCTACTGTTAACATGCATTTTACAATGAGAAAATAAATATAGAACAAAACAACAATACAAGCAAGAAGAATGGAATTAAATAAAAAATGAAAACTACTTATATACGTTTATCATGATTGTTATAGTCACTTGTAAAATAACTTTATTGGCCTTTGTATAATGAAAATGTATTTATTCTTGAAATTCACATTTGTTTGCCAATAATATACATTATTCATAACCTTAATACAAAAAATTAAGTTGTTGAAAAATATGTAGCCATTTATAATTTACAGAAGTGCAATGAATTGTAATTTTAAAACTCCGTACCGTACTTTGCATTGCATAAATAGATACAAGAAAATTACAATATGCATGTTAACAGTCAGGTGACTATAGTTTTTTGCAACATATGTTTGATACAGATTTTGTTTGAATAAAATATTATCAATGACACTTATAATTACGTAATAATAGTAACAAAATACATTTGTAAGGGAATTTTCACAGTCATCAATTTAATAACGACTCCTATGGTATGGTATTATGAATGCTTCACTCGTTAACATAAAGACTTAAGTAGTTCTGTTTCTCAAATAATTGATACGTTAATACTTCTCTTTATAGTGACTCCATCAATTTTGTACCATTATCGTTAAAAATTGTTCATACAATTGTGACATATATATTTCATAATAAAAAATATTTAAATAATGAATACGTTTAAATAAATGGAAGTCTGCTGCATGTAAAAGTAATATGGAACAAAATGTATGATAGTAATTCATATAGTTGGCTTCCTATTCTATACTACATCTTCCAATATTATTTAATAAGTAAAACGATATGTTATTTATTTAAAGTAAAGTGTAAATATAATGAACAATATGTATAAAAGCTGATTCTTGGCACTGGAAATTAAAAAAATGCGTGCTGAAAGGCATACATATATCTTTTATATTAATAGTGAGGTAAAAGTATTAATCATAGATTCATAATATTTTAACCACTTTCAGAAAGTAATGTGCATTCAACACAAATTTATCTATGAAAAATGTATCAATGTATACGAACTGTGGATCTACAAAATGTAATATATTTATTGCCAATCATTGTAGGTAATATACGTGCAAGAATAAACATGTTCCATTATCGTATTATATCAAAGTGGTAGGAGTATAAAGGTAATAAAAAGGATCTATTTCTTCCTGTCTATAAATTTAGGATAAAGTGCATATACTTACGTTAATATTAAAATTATAAATATACTACATATGTGCTTAAAAAATGAATGAGTTTTGTTACGCTAAAATTTGAAATGATTACATAGATCAAAAGAATTTGGAAAACAAAGTAAGGTTATGAGAGAATAGGAAGCCAAACAATGTTTCTATAAAACAACTGTACTTAATTTATTATCTTTATACTCATCTAAAACCATAATTTTAAATCCACCATAATTTATAGTTTCACTCACACACACATTCAAGCATTTGGCAGGCAAGAACCTAGAAGAATCTAATAGAAAGAGAGCGATATCGCTACAATCATATAGTCATCATATCATAGACAGCGTTTGTAGACGTATAAGGTCCTTTCAAAGTATCATTTATATCTTTTATAAGCATTGACAAATTTTGTGTAAACCTAAAATGAAAGAAATATGTAAACATATAGATACTATTCTTATACATATTTTTCTTGAAGAATGGCAGTTTGTTATCCATCGAACCACTTGTACTCCTGTGTTCGTTCTTTCTTACCTATCTCTATTCCTTGAAAGTAAATTTCTTTCAATTCCTTCCATTAAATTTTCAAACCACTGTGCCATTGTTGCCTGCTTATCAACTGGTTGACTTCTAATAATATTTTCTCGCAATTGATTAAAATACTGAAATCATAATTTTTTTTTTACAAAATCACTAGTATATTTTTTACAGAATGTTAGATGAAAAATTAATTTACACTCACATCTTCGTTTAAAAGAATTAATCCCAAGAGCGGACGTGACATACTCCATTGATTTCTACAATCTTCAAACATTATCACATTTAAAACGGTACTTAATATTTGTTGAAGAATCTCAGGATGTTGTTTTAAAACTTGTAAGAATAAATCTCCTCCTCCCGGAACTACAGCATTTTTCCTTCTTGCATAGCCTCCTGATAAAAAGGGTATATGTTATACACATAATATATACATATGTGTAATAACCACTAGTGTTATAAGTTATACCTTTTGGATACAGTTGTTTAAATAAATATGTCACAATATGATCAAGTGTCGCACAGCAACCAGTACAAACCATTGTATCTGTAAAGAAATTTCTTTATTCTTATTTCATATTCTGTATGCAACAGAAATCAAATGACACAAATAATCATACAAGAGTAATTCATAAAATAAAACTTTAAAGTCACATGCAAACATTATCAGGACAATTAACGTGAAATTTAATATAGGAACCTACCTTTTAAATGTGTGATTTGAAAACTATGTGTTTACTTCATACGATAATCGTACAGTTTTTTAAATATATTTTTATTTGAAAACAAAGAAAATTCGAAATGTTCAACATTAATCAATGAAACAGAAAATGAAAAATAAAATCATTTATAACTACTTCGTTTAAGTGACAAATAAAATAAAATAAAATGAAATGAAATGAAATGAAATGAAATGAAACTATCGGTATTTTACATACACGTCAAAATAGGTTGTAAATTGTTTAGCACATTGAATGTCAATTGGAAAATAAAGCATAAATAATGAAAAACAAACAATATTAATACATCATGCATATGATAATTAGTAAATTAAGAACTTATAACTGTAAAGATTCATACATTTTAGTAGCATGCCAGCTGTGCGGCTGACTATGTGTGCTAGATCCATTATATAATTCAACTTTAAAGGTATAAAGAATTTGAATGTTTAATATAATATTATTCTAAAAACACGAATAAAGGTTTTGAAAAAGCATTACAGTAATAAAAAATAGGGTTTTGATTCTACAAACTCCAATCCTCTTATTGCCTATTATAACACCATAATGTTTCAATCATTCTCTTTATATGCATGAAGGTGAATTACTCAGCATACACAAGTATTATTATATGTTTCAAACTATGGCAATAACTAATACCTAGAGGCAGGTTTACATTCCAAGCAACAATGCAAAAGGCAAATGAACATAAAAAAATGAAATGTCCTTATTAACTAGTCTTTTTGTTGAGATCTTCGAATAATAAATTCTTTACTGCCCAAAACTTTATGTGACATTTTATATAAAGTTAACAGAGTAAACAACCGGTAATTATAAAATCATTAAAAGAATTGTCCCATTAACCATACATGCGCAATACGAAACAATTATTTTTGTTTGTTCAGGTACAATTTGAGTAGAAATATATCTGAAAACTTGTAAACGCCAAATAGTATCAATATTGAATTCATTACAAATGACTTTTCAACGGTTTAATTGTAATCAAATATTCATAGCTTTTCCAATGTTTTAAAAACATAACAAAATATTTGACGAATACCTTTCTATTTTAAGTAGAAATTGGCCTAAATGATTTGAGACTAACAGCCCCAAGGCATGGCATAGAGGATAAGAGACTCATAATAAGATAGAATCAGCCGCACAGACCTGTATAGGAGTCTTTTTGCGCACCTAGTGCTGTAAGGCCTTCACTGATGCTTGATAGAATGTACAAGAAAACTCTGGGTTCTAGGGTGGAGAGGAAAACCATATGATCCTGTGCCAAGCTCTCTAGTAACACGTAATACGTCGTAGATAACTTTGGGTAATCCTATCAAGAACAACAAGAATGTGTTAGCAAATTTTCCTTGTGTTTATAAACGCAATTTTTATCTAAATCAAATACATACCAATAAATCACGTAGTGGTATACTAAGAAGTAATTTTACAAATGTATTAAGCGCATTATCTAGTGCCTCGTCACCGTACAATCTGAACGCTCCAAAATTCACGTAACTTCCACATAAAGCTGCTTTTAACATACTGAAGCATATACTTATTCCTTTGAGTTTTAAAGGGTAAATTTGATCTTTTGGAACTTCAACATTCAATATACGATTACCATAACTACATATCACTTTACTAGCTTCACGAAATAATAAAATTCCGTTTGGAGAAGATGCATCGAACTGTAATCGTTGACTTCTATTTTGTACTAATTCAGCAAATAATTTTAGGACGGGAGTTGTAACTTCTGGTTCATAATGCCATAATTCCACAGCATGTAATAAAATCGGTGTGTAGTTTGGATATCTATAGATGGATTAAGGTAATGTATGATTAAAAACTTGAGTAAGTAATACTATATCATATTATCAATCATCAATCATGCATTGATCGAATCGTGTCTTTAATGAAAGGATACATCCAGTCAAAGAGCATCATGTATGACGTTGACGTATTAAATGCATAAGCTAAACCTCTCAAATCTCTCGCTAAGCCGATTAATGCTTTTTTCGCTTCTTCTGCTGCAAAAAGTGAAGGATCAGCAGCACCCATTAATTGCCCCAAACTTTCTAATGCACCTAGAAATAAACGATATAAAGATAAGTATTAAGTAAATGTAATGCTATACTTCTGTATATAAATTACCTGTTAGGGGTAACATAAAAGTGTGAAACCTTTCCTCGTCTTCTCCTAAATCTACCATTAATAATCTACCCAAGGATGTATAGAACATCGATCTACAACGCATTTCTGTTACAGGAACATTGTTTCCCAAAAATGGAAAGTGCTCTCCCTATTAATAAAAAGGAGCATATACAGCTATTGTACCTAACGTTTTTTGTACGGAACAATTGTAAATGCATAGTTATTTGTACATACTGTGTGATTGTTGAGCATAAATTGTACTTCTTCTAATTTTACGAGTTTACGAACACAGCTATAACCCACAGACAGATCATTTAATAACTGTAATGTTTTTGAAATAATCTGTTCGCTACGGCCCCAATATTTTAAATTTGTTATTCTGCAAATAAATCATTAAAGGTGAATCATTAAAGGTGAATCATTAAAGGTTAATTGATATTTTCGTATGTTCCGCTATACTTACATTTTTCGGATCAGAATACCGAGTATCATAGATTCGTCATTCACGCCCAAAACATCCGATAGTCTTCTATATACTTTAGGATTTTTTTGAACTTGTTCACCTACATATATCTTACGAAATTGTTCAAAGAAGCTCAACATTGCTAACTCCAATTTTTCACAGCCACCTTGTGCAAGTCTTGAGTCAGTCAAATTCATTAACTGAAGTACTCTGCAGACCAATTCACCATCCATCGCATCGTACTCTTCGTTATTGTTAAACGTTACTTTTCCACCAATGGCACCACCTTATTTTTCAAATATTATACATTTGTCTCATTACGTATATCTTGTTTTGTTTATATTTGTTGTGTTTAATAGTTTACAATTATTTTCTTACCTATAATGTACACAAGCCATGTGAGTTGTCCCTCTCTTATAGTGATTTCCATTTGTTGAGTTGGAGATGCTGTACGTGTCAGTGATTCTTGATACGTTCTAGCAGCTTGATCAAACAGTTGTATTAACAAGGTGTACGTCTTTTGATAATCACACCTTCCGATTATCGATATTTGGTCCAGCTGCTGCTGTACCACTCCTAAATCATCGAGTGGGTCTTCCAAATGTTCCCTAACTATTACTGCAACTGATTCAAATCTTGAAGTAATGTAGGCATTTACAACTTCTGGTGTGTATATATCCAATAAATGCCGATCTCCTGCTTTTACATATGGAATAGATGACACCATTTTCTGCCATAGCGTTAAAAGATAATGTAAACTATTTGGTGAAAATTGCCATATTCGTAAACTTTGAACTGTAAATTTTGCAATCAACTGTATATCTTCTGGATAATTGTCAAGCGAAATCAATTCTCCAAGTTGAAAATTACTTTTTAACCTTAATAGTAATCTACAAAATTCATGGTAGTTTCCTGGATTGCTTAGACCCCTCGGATTTTGTATTATATTTGTCACACCGTTAATTAAGTGTTTTAGAAATTGTGCTCTTTCTGGATTTGAAAATAAACTTCTTCTGACAGATGCTATTTGGACCAAACACGAGAGGGCCAAAGGTGACAATGAGTTGGGTAGATTATGATATAGGTCAAAGAAAAGTTTTAACGATGTAGAATCCAGAAATATAGGTCTCCAGTTGTTTGGAATTTGTATTGCACAGAGATCATCGCTTTCATCCGTTGATGTTCCAACAAAGTCGAATGTTAAACAATTTTGTGCCAGTTTTAGAAGCTGTCTGATCAGACCATGCTAAATTAAACAATAAATAAGAAAATCGAAATATCATATGATCATATATAAAACATTAAATTTTTTGTAAGAATAGCACAAAAAGGAAAAGACATACTTGTGCTTCATCGGTAAAATTTAAATTTTTACAATTCTCGCATGCAGTACTCAATAAAGTACACGATAATTTAAATATTTCAAATAGCTGTGTATCTCTGAAGCTACTGGCAATTTTTCTATGTTTTGTGAGAGACCTATTTGCGTCAACATCCGATACTTGATTCATTTCACAAGTCAGTTCAGAAAGTAACTGGACTCCTATCATACAGTGTTCCACTGATCCCTGTATTATATTAAAATATCGAACAATTATCAAAAATATTTTATAAAATTAAAATATAAAAAAATTATATCACACCTGAAGAAATTTTGCTACATCACTGACCACATTTCTAAAAGCAAATTCATCTTTATCAGAATCAAACCAACCAAGCTTAGATATCCTAGCAAATAATGTGACCAAAGCTTGTATCACAAAATTTGGTAATTTTGGTTGAGTTGCCAAATAGTTGAGAACGTAATTTCCTAAAACGAAAATACAGAAATTAACTTTAAATAAATTATTTTATAATATTTATCCAATATACTCACGTATGTCAAGCCGTTGTTGTAATCTGAGTCCTGCAGAACGTGAAATCAATTTTGTCAATGTAGTGGCTGCTAATAATTGAGCATAAGCAGAATCTCCTCGATCGAGTAGCAGCTGGCACTTTGTAAGTGTATCTGGTGCATTTTGAAAAGCAACAAGTGCTTTTTCAGCTTCTGCACGATGCGCAGAATCTTGTGATTCGTACAACTGCTTGCATAGCAACTCCAGCTGCCGTACTTCCTGTATGTGATCCATTCTTAGTGACACAATTCAAACATATACCACGATATTTCCATTTAGGTATTTCAAGTCTATAAGCTTCAAAACCATCGCTTCACTTTTCAGAATCTTTGAAAATTTTTATTTTCTATTATATTTAACATTAAAAAATGTATATTTTTTAAATAGTCTTTGGATTATAACAAATAAACAATTTTAAAATTATACTTTTTATTTATAATTTCTTTTCTTTTAACGAACAATATTTTTTTCAAATATAATTGTTGTATAGAGTAAAAAGTATGAAATACTAAACTCTATAGAAGAATGTATATTTTAAAAAAAAAAACAAAACTATAATGATCGATAGAGAGAAAATTTAGTTTGTACAAACTATTTTAAAGTAATATCTGTGACATGTAAACTAATATAAGCAAGTAACAAAAATCACAGTCTTTTCTATTAAATACATTAAATTTTAGTAACATTAATCGTTTCATTTTATGAATTCTTTTAAACTTTGTCTTTTTTAATCGATAAACGAAAGACAAACAATATTATAATAATGCTTTTTTAATGTTCAACACGTAGGAACAGAATATTAATTTATTTTCTTAGAATTTAAATGATATTTTGAGGTTACGAGATTTACATTTTGTAACTATTAATCAAGTGAATTTCAAACGATCAGGAAAACGGTTTGAAAATATCGTAAAGTGTTTTAATTTGTTTTCAATTAAACCGGAATAAGACACCGTTAAATTATAAGAAAGTTTGAATGTACCGAATGTCAGATAAACAATGATCTAACGTATTGAAGTAGCAGAGAAAACATCTTAGTTTACGTTGCAAAATAAGAGTATCGGATAGGTTATGCCGTATTTTTTAATAGTAATTTTAAGTTACTTTTTTAAATTACAATGTTTAAATATAAAATTCACGCTGTAGATGATATTTCCATCCATTAATTATCTTTAGAAACTTGGAAACTGTATCTACACAATACTATTCACGAAAACAAGGTTAAAGTCTCGCACATCGGCAACACGGTTTCGTCCATATAATAAAATGTCATTTAATCAGTGGGCCGAGAAATTTGTCAGTTCGTGATTGCATTTTCATTGACAGCGCGACAAAATAATAATCACTGTAGTCCGGCAACAAACAGTGCAATAGCTTCGAAGAATATTCAAGTGTTTCCCAACAGCAAAACGTTCGGGACACACGTCAATACCACACAAATCGGAACCGATTTACCACCGGCTGACTTGATGCACGGTTTTCGAAATCACTTCGTTGTAAATAACTTCGTCGCGTTTCGAGGTTTGCACATTATTTTGATCGGCAACTCACCTGTTCGTCCGCCATTTTCGCAGCTTCGTATTATCTACAATGAAGGCAGGATCACATGCTTTAATCTTGACTGATACAACATGTATATATGTATGTAGAAGCGACCAAGCGACGTTTACTAACGTTGGAACTTGGAAGTGGTTGGAAGCATCGGCAACGCCACCTTTAATGTTTAATATCGGGAAATGGAAGAAAAAAATGATAATCACATGCCATTTATCGCGCGTACATAAAAAAAAAATTAAGTCGTGTCTTCACTAAGTTAATCAACAAAGTACTCCAAAGTACTTAACATTCAGTAATCCAATACTCTGTGATGCGATGTAATGATGTTTCCACCCAAACGATCGCAGATTGTCTGCATTTTCTGTTAGCTACACGATCGTTTGAGTTGGACCTGGTACCTGGTACCGTCGTCAGGTCCGTCACTTACCATCACCTATTCTCTGCTACTCTGTGGTTGGGTTGCACAATGTCGTATTATAATTAATCGTGAAAATTGGTGCAAGTATTCGAACATTCGTTATTAAAAACACTTAACGGGCAAGATACGTGAGTTATATCGAAATGTTTTAAATATTATTACGAATACTGCATAAGCTTTTGTTATGTGTACAAATTTGTTGAACATGAAATTAATGTAAACTTCGTATGTTTGGAAAATGTTTCAGAAACTGGACTCGTTGTTACGAATGACTATTTTTAAAATTTTTTGTCTAATTTAAAAATTTTTTATTATCTTGTATTCATTTTGTATATGTAATTGCATTGTTAGACTTTTAAAGGTATTAAATTAAAGGGATAACGACAGATATTTTATTCTATTAAAAGTTTCCAATCTTGTTGCATAGGTATTGTATTTCGAATATAGCTTTTCCACAGCCTTTGTATCAATTTTATGTAATTAATTTCATACATGAAACTTTGTGTTATTTCTAATAATAGACATCACAATGTTCTCTTAAAGATATTTCTGTCGTACTACTATTTTCAATAAATGTAACAACCAAGTTACAATTAAAATGCACCACTTGTTGCAAAATTTTAAAAATGAATAGGATATTATGAATCTTTCAATTACCATGTTGTGTACTTTGTATTCAGAAATATTTGTCTCAATCATTGACCTCAAGTAAAATATTCTGTGCAATGAAAATTTTGTATCTCTAAAATAATGCAATTATTAACTCAAGTGTTTTAAGACCCCAATCTAAATAAAGTATATGTATGCATTTATACACAGCTGTAATGTAATGGAGTATGGTGCTTATAAAGAATATGGTAATACCTGCTATGATTATTATTATGCTATTCTCTTTGTTAAAGTTTTTTATGAATCCGGAACATATTGCATACTACAAAAGTATAGCTTGCACTAAAGTTCCTTATATACATATCTTAAAATTACAGAAAATTTCTCATGATATTGTTCTAGCATAAAAATCACAATTTTTTGTACCCAATTTGACTACATGCAGTTCACAATTTTTCATCATTTTTTTGCCTTTAATGTAAAAATTGTTATAATAGAAGAATAATGTACTACTTAAAGCTAATTGTTACTCATGTTATGTCAAAGTGAAGTAACTTCACGTTTTATCAGTAATAGTTCATTTCTTTCCCTTGTTTTAGCACGTAGTCACATTTTAATTTTATTGCAAAATCTATATTGTATAAAATTTAAAATACATGCATGAAAATAAAAATCAGGAATTACATACTCGTAAGTTTGCTTCGTACTTTTTAATAAGGTAAATCTATTCGTATCATTTTCATATTATTTCTTAAGATATATTTTCATATATCTTAAAAAGGTACTATACTTTGACAATTCTGAGAATTTATGACGTGTTCGGTTTACTACATTCTTAATAAATGCATGACAATTTTAGAAAATGACATTTACATTTTAACGTATATTGTATTGTTTAAGACATGCTTATAATTTATATATATTTTTTAAATGTGACTAACCAAAAACAAAAATTGAAAAATATGATCTATCTGAGATCATCAGTCAAAAGATAATTTGTTTATAGCAGCTAAGATTATTTCTGAGTTACTATATTGCTTTTGTATGAATTAATATTTACACCTTGGTATAATGAAAATTTATATTTTAAATGCAAATGGTATTGTACCAATGACTGTGTACAGGTAGTTAGCTTTTCATGTATTTTTCAGTATATAATATGAATCTCGCAAATTTAATGTCTATGGAAATTGCTATATATTCGATTAACGGCTGTACATCTATAATGTTAAACATGGGTATATCGATTCACATTAGCTAGATTTCGAAGATAATGAAACATGATCCTCGCACATATCGATATCGACATTTTATCATTCACATTCACGCAGAATATGTACTTCAATCAAACGACATTTTACAATCATCTTACCATAAATTAATTACAGAAACAAGTTATTAATTTACTATAATACAGCTAACATCTTATTAAGTGTATCCAGCCTCCCTAAAAATGTTTTTATTTTCTTCACGTATTGTAAGTCTTTCTGTTTATAGTAGGAAAGTGGTCAACTTCTATCATGTCATAGAGCGTAGAAGAATTCCAGATATGGCCAAAGCAGACAATTATTTACATCCATGGGATGTATTTACATGGTTTTAATATACTGTTCGTTATTAAACGCAGTGCGTCAAGCGCATATAAATTAATTTATAGTTTTATGTGTCACTCCATATATCCTATTTTAGAGAATTACTTTTGCTTTTCACAGCAAATAATAAACAAAAGTCAATAACCATGTCTTTTGAGATTCTGTATCTGTCTAGGCGCAGCTCACACTGGACACTGATTCTTCATTCTTTGTGTACACTATTGTGAACACATTTAAACTCACTCACTAACCACTTGTCTGAAATTAAACAGACAGATTAATTTAACACATTTCCTATAAGGTACAATATATATATATATATAAAATAAAGAAGAAAGAAAGAAAGAAAGAAAGAAAGAAGAAAGAAAGAAAGAAAGTCAAGCAAATACAACTCAATGCAATCACTATGAATTTCACTGTATAAAATATATCATCTCTAGTATTAGAAGTAATAATTTGTATAGCAATATGTTACAAATGATGCGTGAAATTTGCAATCTTTACTTTTCAGAACAATAAATACAACTAAAAATAAATTTCTATGTATAACACTTACAATTATATCACAATGAAGGAATCTCTTCTTATAAATGCGTCACTCGAATGCTGTAAATGGCGTTTATAATGTTAGAATATATTAATTACAGCAAACAAACCTTTTTCATCATACTTACGAGACGGAGATCTGGTAACTGATTGATTCGCACCTGATGCATTTATTGTTGCCGGTCCATGCGATACGCTTCCATTCGATGGATTGAAGTTGAGAAAATCCCAAATTAATATTGTATCATCATGTGACGACGATACTATCTGGAACTCGTCAAACTGAAGGCGAAATACACGTCCCGTATGTTCCTATGTCATGAAAGAAAGACATGTTATTATGATCATAATGAAATAATTTTACAGTGTTAAAATAAATATATAGAATATCTTACCACTAATGTACGTAAACAGAGTGAGTTAGCTAAAGCACGTGGATCTAAAGCTGCTACCAAGTCCCATACTTTTATTTTTCTGCAACATAAAATGATCAATATAATACAATTAATGTAATACGAAACACCATATAACGAAATCTCTATACTCACCCGTCATAAGCTCCGCTAACTATATGTTTACTATCAAATCTAATACATCTGACCAACTCTTCGTGTCCTTCCAAAACACGTAAGCACGCACCACATTCAATGTCCCATAATCTGATTGTGTTATCACTGCTACCACTAACTACTAGGCAGTCTCTATATTGTAAACACGCTATACCCCGTTTATGTCCGTTTAATGTTCGCACAAATTCGCAAGTAGATGTATTCCATACTTTAATAGTCCTATCACCACTAGCAGAAACGATATATTTTTCATCAAAATCAACAACATTCACTGCTGCCCTATGTCCAACGAGTACCCTTCTTAATGCAATTTCCGTTTGCGATGTCATGTCCCATACGGCTATTGAACGATCCTGAAAATAATCAGATAGTAGTAGTATTACCATTTTCAACTTGTACAAGTGAATAAGAGTATTTTGAAATTCATAACAAACATATAAAAAAGGTTTCCTGACCTTCGAGCAAGTGACCATCATGCCATTATTAAATCTGAGATGTAAAACTGCTTCACAGTGGTGTATCAATGTGTTAACCATTTCACCAGTGTTAGCATCCCAAACTCTTACAGTGCTATCAGAGGAACCAGATATTATTGCTTTGTCATCGTATTGTAAACACAGAACAGACCCGGTATGCCCTGTTAAGACCTTAATACATTGTAGCGTATTTCTGTCCCAAATTTTAATTGTATTGTCTCTAAGACCAGAGACTATCTTTTGGTCATCGTATTGCAAACAGTAAACACCTTTGGAATTTTCACTTCTACAGTTTATTCTTTGAAGATTAAATCTTCCCATTCTCCAATTATTATCTATACTATCAATATCTTTAACTATTTTGGGATAAAGAGATCTATAGAAATTGTGATTTGGATGACTTTCTCCTGGTCTCGGTTTGAATAAATACTGAATCCTAAAAGTAAAATGGAACCAAATTTCTGTAGTTTGCTGTGGTTGCAAAATTGTATATATATTGTATAATTTTGCTATTTGTTTAATTCTAATTTCATAAGATCTGTGTATTTGAACTGTTATATTTGTGCAATAGAAGAGTATAAAATATTAACTGACCATCCTCTCCTTTCGGCGAGACCTCTCCAAATCGAATCTGTCCGAATTTTGCGCTCGATTAATTTCTTCCAAAGCATACCTTCGCTAATTACTCTGTGCCATTCTTTACATACTAATTCTGCTGCAATTACTGAATCAGCATCGAGATATGAAAGAATACTTTCTGCCACGTGATCCAATCCTTTTTCTAAAAATAGATTTTTTTTTTATGAAAAATTGAATGCATAGATATAATTCATCACTGTAATAGGGATACTCACTTGGTAATAGAGAAATGAAATCTCTTTGCAACATTGGTTTCAAATAAGCATTGACATGCCCGTGCTGATAATGACACATTCGTGCTAATAATTGTTCAACAAAGTTGACTTGTTCTGGTTCGCTCCATCTCTCAAACCATTTCATACAAATTTCCCTCTCTTGTTCATGGTGATCAGATACTACTGTTGGCAATTCTTTCTTGCGAGTGGGATCATAGAGTATTGTTATCGGGCACTGGAAAAATATCATACAAGTTACGTATTGTATACAAATATATAAAAAAATATTTACAATTTAATTCAATTCAACTTGTGTTCATTAACAATTTTTTTTCATCGATTATCGAATGTATATTACATTACGAGGAACATGTAACAAATACTCACATATATTTATTCGATACATATTTAAATATTTCTTTGAATAGATCTATATTTTGAGTTAAACACCATAGAAAAATATTCGTAATCGCAAACCTACTACATGACAAACGTATCTTGAGGTGGAGCGTGGTACCGGGTTCTTGACCTCGGATAGACCACGCTCTCTTGCATGAACAGGACATCGAGAATACGTGCGGAAATAGATGTTGAAACACGCAATTCATTGATTTAATTTACAGTATTTTCTATTACAAAAAAATAATCAGCGAACAGAAGAAATAGGAATAAAAAAAAACCAAAATGATAATCTTCTTTTAAACAAAAAATATAATCCTTGATTATCTACATTCATGAATCAAATACGAGAAATTTAATAAACTCGCATCAGCAGTAGTTTCCAGAGGAAAAATGTATCGAAGGACCGTGGCCTATGCTAATCTAATATTTCGTGTCTGACCTACTTGTTACGCTCCCCACCTTCACAAGCGAAAACCCTTATAATAGACGCATATCTTGTTAAGCGTTCTATTAATTATTTATGTAAAAATAACGTACAATGCAAATGAATTTATTAAAGTACATTGAAAGATTTCAACTCTGTACCATAATTTGACAAATTTTTAATTGCGTCATTTCTGACACTGAATCAGAGATACCATGTATTCAACACAAAATGTTATCCGAATGAGTACTTCGATAAGATAATAATACAATAAATCGATCGAAATTATTTCGGGAAAAATTACCATTGAAAAGGAAACAATCGTATCGTATTCATGTTGCTTCTTTTCTTAATTCTTTTACTTGTCAAAATATTACACATAAATCGATACATGTTACAATAAGATGTTTTATTTTATTAATTTCAAACTGTTTAGAATCAGCACCGACGTGCTTCCTCTTCAAAACGAAACTAAAAATGCAACTGGTCAGAAACTTGAAAGTAAAAAACTATGGTATTATCATGTGTATATGTATATGTATATGTATACAGTGGCAGAAAATGATCCTTCGGTTCGAGGTATCGTGATCACTCGACTGTAAAAGGTGGCATAGCAACATTGAAGAGTCCTAGCGACCGAGGAGTACCTCGATCACTTGAAAATGTTACTCCATGGTGCTCCCAGCGTAACGGGATCGCGAACTCGTGTCGAATCTATGTTCTTCGCATTTCTTTGTCTTTGCGTTGGTACTTATAGTCTGGCTATTTTCTAAAGCTTTCCAAGTACTTGGAATTTAATCACTCGATCGAGTAGTTGGATAAATTTAGAGTAAAATTTTTTCACTCGACAACCCAACAACCCAACAACTAAAAGAAAAAGCTGATGATTAATTTATTACTCATACATTCCAACTAATTCCAGTGTCGATATAGAGATAATTTGTTGATAATGCCAAAAAATCGCGTACTATCGAGTATTTCTGAAATACCTGTAATATTATCGCAGACCACTCGTACGAATATCAGGTTAGAAAAAGGAAGACTATCAAGGAAGGGTCTGCGAAAAGAAGATAATGTCATGCAGCTTTCAAGGTATTTGTTTACAGATCCTTGTTTTGATTCGCTTGACAACAAGTTTTACAGCAAAGTTAACTTTGCTATGCATTCAAAGGAACAAGACTAACCAAGATCGCGTGCGATTTATACCGTAAACAGAGTATGCATCCGATATTGAAAGACGATTGTAAATTCGTGGACGTAATGCATCACTACCTCGTTGACCCTCGAGTACTTGTGTTTACTTTTTGTGGTAAATCTGGTTGAAGTGACTGCGATAAAAATTAAAAATGCAACGGCCGATGTAGTAGAGAGTAATATAACCGGAATGATGAGTCACTCCCAGTAAATACAAGGGCTACACATTTTTTAGTAATGCTACTGTAATTTTCGTATTGCCATGGATTGTGGATTGTTAGTAACACTAGACTTAAATTCACAAGACTTTTTTACGCACGGATTGAAATTCTTCCCTGTTTCGATATCTTAAATAGAGAGAACGGTCTATACATCATACTGGGTTCAGCCGTCAACTCGATACACGCGTAGATCGCGTACTTAATTCTTCTTAAGCCCTCTATAGAAATCTCTTGGTATTAAATATTTGATTTTGTGTTTTTAATATTTTTAAATATATGTATACTATACACACGCACACGCACGCGCGCACTCAGCTCACACTCACGTATGTATATAAAACACACAAAAGTTCAGTTAAGACCAGTAGGAGGATAGAAGCCGGTCCAAATATTGTGTGCATAATTAGACATTTTTGGCTTGTACCCAATCGTGCGTACGAATCAATATTACTGTAATGCCGTACAATGGAAGATGACAATATTTTTCAAATCGAACAAACGTATTTATGGCGTGTAGATTATACTTTCGTTTTGGTATCACATAATTATCGACAAAGAGAAGACTAATTATAAAAAAAATATAAAAAATTAACAAACATTATAGTAACATCGAGGAATTGGTCTCGTTTACGAATATTAATAATTCGCGTATTATTGGAGGAAATTAGTAGAAATACGAAAAATCTTCTTTAAGCTGAACGATAAACTGAAATGCAGGTCTTGGCCGATTATTCCCTATTACTATGAATGTAACAACATAGATTATCGCAGGGTCGCGAAAGAAATGAACAAGGGTAGAGGATTGTAAGAGATGAAAGAGGAGAAAGGGTGAAGAGGGAGTTCAAACATTGATTATGTAGTATGCTGTTCTCAGAGTTCGCCAAGTCTAAAGATTAGACTTGTTTAAGTGATCTGTCCTTTGTTCCGGCAACAAAGACGATTATTGCCGATCAAATTCAGTCATTAGCTATTAAATATAATCGCGTATAGTAAATTTTCATTTTCGAGTGAAAAGTACTGAATTTAATATAAAAAAAATAGACGAAAAGAATGAAAATGATACCATAAATTTAATAAGTGATATATCGGTTAAAGTTATTTTTCGAGTTACAAATAATCAACGTTTTTCATTTGACACTTTCGTCTTACATGTATATCGTTAGATGATGAAACTAACGAGACAATATATGATGTTGAACGGGTGCCTGTTTATGAAATGTATGTATAACATAAATACGTAAATATTTGTGATTCAAATTAATGCTAAACTGTGCAAACATTGCAGTGTTAGAATGACACGAATAGCGTATATCGTTCAAATGCATTACACTTCTAATACATATTTTCTTTCATTCAGATGCAAGATAACTATCTAATCTAACCGTTAATGTACGGTAGTACTTGTACCACTATGAAAATAATGAAAAGTGATACAATGTAGGCTTTCATCAAACTGTGATAACTGTCATTGATAGATACATGTAAATATACTTCTGATAAAAAGTTTAAAGAAATAATCACAATCATCGGCATGCGTGACAGTATTCGATCGAATCGTACAACCTCCTGCATACGATATATTTATCCAATTAATGATTCTCGGTAAAAAGCACATGTGATAAATGAAAAGCTTTTCAGGAATTAACAGCCGACCATGAAACATTAGCGAATTTCTCCGTCATAAGGAAACATAAGATGGCGGTAGAATGGCGGGTCAAAAATACTAATATATGAGCGTACCTGAGGATTCGTGTCTGTGTCGTCGATAATATTATCCGTTTCCATCTTCATCATTTTTAGGCGCAACTGGCACGATCTCGTTGATCTAGGTTGCGAGAAACAGGTCAATAAGTTCGAACGTTCTTAAAAAGGGATAAAACACCGTCGCGAACACTGGCGTTTGATGACTATTCAACACGACGACGACGCTCACGAGTCTTCGCCATGTACAGGAAGTTGAGACAACATTTCACCAACACAACAGCTCGTAAATAACTATGTCATTTCACGGTGGCGAGAAACCTGATTCAACTCTTAATTTACACGAAAAACGTATGCTGCAGTGTACTTTCTTCTATTTGTACGCAATATACAAAACCTGATATTAATTACTATTTTGCCAAATTCCGAGATACTCGGTTGAATTTTGCAATTCGAAAAGATATGTACGATTAACCGCCAAGTTAAAAAGTTTAGCGAGAAACGCTAACACCAGCTAACACCATTGACTGAACTACTGCCCCTCTTTGACTGAACCATCTTGGTGGCGCACCATACGCAATACTTTCAAAATGGCGTTTATGCGCAATACTTCCAATTGCCTATCTTTTTGCGCATCTTTTAAACGCGCCATTTTAAATGATTTAAAGATCCTCATCTCTATCAAAATCATTCTATTCGGTGAGATTGATGTTTCATAATGGTATACAACCCTTGCATACAAACAAATATATATATATTTAACATTCTTTCACTGAAAATTTATGTATTGGTATTCTTTGCTACATTTATAAGTTATACATAATTCACGTATAAAATAAAAACATTGCGTATTCAAAATTTCAAACCATTATAATTTTCTTAATACTGCCGTTCATCTTTTTAAATTATTAATACACACATTAAATCCATTTGATCTGATCATTTCTATTCTTTGTATTTTCTGGTTGAACTTGAAGAGTAAGTACAGCATATGGTTTATGACATACTTGCGAGTCTAATGGTGGATAATAGTGTCTATAACACATGTACGCCAAAAAGTATCCTATTATCGAACCTGCAACCACATCTAAAATTTGAAGTATTAAAAAACTTATTTATACAATAGAAATACATGCTTACCTTGCCAATGATGATGATAATCGCAAGTTCTACTGAGTGCAATTACAAGAGCAATGCAAATTGGTAAAATAAATGCGCATAATTTCCATGCTTGCCCTTTACCAGTTAGGCTAAATGTATGTAGCTTACCAGCTATGTACAATGCGATGAAACCAAAGCTTGCAAATGCAACTGAAAAGTAAACAGTACCAAAGATGTTTTCCAACCTAATAGTAAGTATCCTTAATCAAAATCGATCTACTTTACTTTTCTTTTTAAAGAATACATACACGAAGAATGTCCACTGGGAAATGACTTTTTTCCATCTCTTATCGCTATTGGATTTCCATTACATTTAAAATCTGGATTTATTTTTCCATCGGGAAAACATCTCCAAAAAAAATCTGGTCTAGGACGACCTATGAGAAATATATGTTATCCAAGACATATATTATTTTGCACATTGTAAATAACACAGATACTTTCAAGTTCTTACCAACTATAAGTTTGATAACATCTGTAATTACACCATTGAATCCTAATGCTAAAGTTACGGATAATACAGCTTGATAGAAGTCAGTTCTGTTTTTATAAACTAAGAAAGCAAGAAAGATCACTATGGCAGGCATAAGGAATACAAGAGGCTACAAAGATATATAAATTAGTAATAATTAGCTAAAACATAGTTGTAATTTATATGTTCAGTCACTCGTATAAAATAGATTACCCATAATATTGTAGTGGGTACATATGAATCGGTTCTTGGATTTTTATATAACCACAATTCATCTTCGTGAATTTTTCTTGTAAATGGTTCTGCTTTCTCTAATTCGCTACGAACATAAATAAAATGATACCATTAAAAAGTACCTTTATCTTTTTTGTTGCAAATATCAACACGTTACTTTCATACCATGATCATAAATTTAAAACAAAAAGTTGTGTACACGTATAAATCGTTTGATCAATAACTTACATAAATAATCCTGCCAATAGAATCCGCAATAATACATCAAACCAAAATCCTGTCAACAAATCTGTACCACGTGCCATAGCCATTATTAATTTGGCTAAGTAGCAGCAATCATAGTGCTGTTACCATGCTTTTGTAAACAACGTTATCATGATACAAATTCCAATGATTCGTTATACAGGTGTGCAGATATGTAAACACTTGCACACTTGAATAACATTGATAAGCAAATTTATCGTTTATCCATTATAAAATCATGTAAAAAGATAAAAGTCTATCAATTACTGATTTCTCATCGTCCACTTTCGTCAATGAAATGATCACAGTCCTTGTATAAAAATGAGTGTTTAACCAATCATTTACGAGATTCTCAATTTTTGTAACGGTTAATTAGCCATATGTGACGTAGTCGTACATATTTAAATAAAATATAATGTTGATAGTATAGAATAGAATATGTGACATTTCAATTGCACCATTTTGAATTAAATAACAACATTTGATTTGATCTTGCTTTGAAAATGGTGTATTCGTTTCTTTGTTGCATTGGGTGCACCCTGCTGTCTGCACCCCGAAAGCCCATCGCTCACTAAGCCGGTTCGTGAGCAATGGTGAGCGGTGAGCTGTGAACAGTGTCTATCTAGATCTTTGAGTATATTTTATCTAATGTATTCAAAGGGCTACCAGGAGGGTTCAAGTGAGTCCAAATGCGAATTAAACATTAGTTTGGTTTATTTATCGCTAGCTGAGCATTCATTTTAGGGATAACAATCTGAATCATCAATCGACAATATTTATTCCAGTCTCAGATAAAACTATATACTTCGTGGTATAGAGCGAGTGGTGGGAGCTGGTGGGAGCAGGTGGGAGTAGGTTGAACAGAACTGAATAGAGCTATAAGCCTTTCAAACGGCAAAAATCTATAATGCCGGATATGTTCGATGTTAGTTTACAATTGAGTTTTCGAACAAGTGTAAACACCTAAACAGTAATTGTTACTTTCTTAGCGAACATTTACGAACTGTCAAATGGTACATGAAACGAATCATATGCGGTATATCAAGTATCGTGACTGCCCTTACGGTAGCTATATAATTCTAGAATTGTGCGCCAAAAAACTTGTTACGTTGAGAAAACTGGATCAGGTATCGGGTCCAGATTTGAGTTCGTTTACGATAGCGTCCCTAACCTCTTTCTAGAATTGTATTCTTCGAAGAAGGTTTGTATTTTTAATCAGGAATGTATGTCTACTTTTTCAAACGTTTACACACAATCTTCTTTGAGAGAATAGTTTATTCTTAAAATGTGACAGGGCATGACACCGTTAACGAAAGATGACAAGGCACGCATAGTTAGCGAGCATGGATTATGACTCTGCGTCGAGTTGCGAAGGTCGTTTGAGAGATTTTGAAGCTTCAGAAGATTTCATGCGTTTAAGCGAACCACGAGAAATCGAACGATCACCTTGCAACGCGAATTCAGCATCATGGCATACTTTACGAGTCGTTGCCTCACAGTCGAAGCTCAATCCGGAGACAACGAACAAAAGCCTTTCTTCTCAGGTGATGGAATATTACCATAAATATTCTCAAAATGCAAATTTAGATCATTACTTTTCTTTGCCTGCGACCAGTACATCGCCGGAAGCCGTTAAATATTATTACAGCATATACGAGTTGAATCCTAAATTGGACGTTCATAGACAAGACTGCATCGGAGAAGAATATAATTTGCGTTCATATGTGCCGAGAGAAAGAAGGAGATGGGTGAGGCCTCCTCTTATCGGTCAGTCTTCGAATACAGATTCGTCGACCAGATACGTTCAACCGTTGTCGAATCCTACATCTCCATCGCCTGACTTAAAAAATGTTACTCCAGAAACAATTTTGGAAGGGAAGAATGAAAGCCAAGAAATTTTAACGGAAGCCATAGAACGTAAGATTTCTTCTCCTACTTCGAGCATCGCGTCTCATAAGCCACTCGAATGGGACAGTGGAGCAGATGTTGGTTACTGTAATATATTACATCACAATAAAGAGGATGACAAAAAATTAAGTACAATAGAACGTATGGCTTTAGCTAGAGGTTGTTCCGCTGCGTTAAGACTCGATCCCGAAGGTACTACGGAATCCGGGATCTCTGGAAAACTTACGGGAGTTCAAAAGAATTTTAAAGCACCCGTCACACCCGATGCCCATTCCACCGTTTTGTTAGGGTATGCTTCAGGATCGGAAAGCGAAATAGAAATCACTCCTATTGTGAAAAATCATTTGCCAGGTATAATAGCAGGAAACAACCTAAAGTCCAACGAAAGATCTTTCCCTAAAGAGTCGAAGCAACAAGGCGCTCTGGCACAGTATTTAAAAAAGGAGCAAAATCATGACATGTCTAAAACGTCGGTTACATATAAGATACCTTTTATGAAGCATTTAAACGTGACGCGGAAAGCGACAACCAAGCAAAATACAAATAAAGAAAACATATGTTTACTGACTTCACCTTTGAAAAAAAGCACATCGATGAACACGTTAGTTATACCGCCTTCTAAATTAACATTGAAAAGAAGTCAAAGCGAATTAAATCTATATGTCAAGGACAAAAATAAGGCTGCATTGCCATTAATATTTAACTCTTCGTCGTCGATCGCCACTATTGTAAATAAACCTTCTACTTGCGATAAAGTGATACAAACGAGTCTAAACGCTTACAGCCAAGAATCTGTAGGTGTTCAAGTTTCGGTTTTCGAGGAAGAGAAACCACCGTTACCAAAGAGAAGAACTAGTTTACAGAAGAGTATGACCTTGATTTTAAAAAATCCAAAAGGCACGTATAAAGTTCCAAATTCGCGGGAAAATCAAGAAGCAAGCGAAACAAGCGGTAATATAGTCAGTAAACGCGAGAAGAAAATAAGAGTCCGACGCAGCTGTTCGGAACCTTCGGAGAATGGATCCGGAATGGATACACAGACACCTCAGCCCGACGATGCCGAAAATACAACAGGCAGGGCGAACAGTTTCGAATACTTTCCAGGACATGTTTACGAAAACGTTTCAAATGGAGGCGGCAGCCACGTATCGTCTTCGGATACGGGTAGGTCGCAATCTACTCTACCAAACACGAGTTCTAGCATCAACGAGAAGCTGTGGGGAGACTCGGACAGTTTGGTGAGGGATCTGGAACGAAGCGTAAACATTCTAAAAAGCTTGGTCGACGCCAACAAATGCGATAAGGAGGTGAAAAAAAGACTGATACATCACGTGGTTAAGAGACTTATAACCGCGAAATACACCGACGATAAAATTGAGCATAATCTGGAGGATAACATTCCGTGGAATCCGGAGAATGCTAGAAATAAGGTGTACAGAACGGAGATACTTGAAGCTTTGACAAAGAAACATACTACCAGCGATTCATCGGCCGAGTGGAACACGCAAAAAGAAAAGGCGCGTGGACGCAACCCTACGGGAAATACGAGAGGAGGGTTGACGAAAGAAGTAAATCTGGGAAGCAGTAGCGATAAAATCGACAAGAACACGGATAGAACGGAGAACGATGGACGAAAAGCGAGAATGGGTCTCAGATCGGATGACTGTCATCCAAGTAGCAATACGCCCACTGATCCGGAGAAAAGCGAGAGCTCGGAATGCTTTTTCCCTCAACGGGGTCGCAAGAGTAACAAACTGCAGAGTATATTTTGCGCGAAAGAGAGGTGCAAAATGTCACGGGGAGATTCGACGATGACGAACAGCACGCCGCCCGATCACAACAGAATGTTGTTGGACGCGGTCGTTAACAATCGAAGAACGGGCAATGTTGCTTCGAGCAACAGCGCGGAGCAGCAGGTCGATTGGAGGCTGCTCACGACGCTGTCCGAGAGACAGTTTGAACTGAAAAGATACAGCAACTCCGATTCCGGAGATTCCAAGTTAGTCAGCTACGCTGAAATGGAGAAGAGGAACCAGTTGATCTGGATTACGAATGAGATTAGTCACTTGTCCAATCTAAAGAAGCTTCTAGAGGAACCGCGGAGATTGGAGAAACCGGCCAGGATGTCGCCCAAGAAATCCAAGTCGACAAACTTTAGGTCAAAATCGGTCGCGTCTAACGCACGAGTTCACGGTTCGATCAAGAAAGATGACTATTTGCGAACAAACGAATCAGACACGGTCGAGAATTCCGTAGAAGAGCCATGGTCTTCGCATTGTAACATAGCAACTTGTCAATCCCGCGATAGACCAAACAGTGTGATCCGGCGTGTCAAAAAGCGAAATAGTTGCGCGCAAACGGCGACTAACGACATCGACGCTCATTCGAAGACTGGTGGTGAAATAATGTCTGCATCGATTACGCAAAATTCCACGATCAAGCTGGTAAATACTGGGGTACAAACGATTCCTTGGGAGACGTCTGCTATCCCAACCTTGATACAGTCAGAGATCGTGCACTACATCAAGTGTCCGGCTCACGACGCGTTGCACTTTCAAGACAGTTACAAACGAAACGTGGAAGCCACTCGGTGTCCAAAGCACTGTTCCATTCAGAACGTGGTAGCCGCTTGCGTGCGCTGTTTGCAGGAACAAAAAGACCAGTCGAACAGGATAAAAATGGTGCACGCGAACGTGGACCACTTTGGGGAGGAGAGTCCGGTCAACTCGGAAACTCCGTTGGATCGAATCAACGGCGAGAGCACGAGCTCCTCGGAGGTGGTTCTTCATCCTTGCGCGAGCAACGATGTCACTCAGTTGAAGCAGAAGGAGACTAAGAATCAGATAAACGCCTCGAAATCGAAACACACATGCGATTGCAGATGCGAGACCAAGAGACCGTTGTCCAAAGGATGTCAAACGTGTTCCATATCGCAAGGGGCAATCCTGGAACCTAGCAACATCACCAAGTGCGAGGAATGTCAGAAGAAAATGGTGTACGTGTTGGAACGAGAGGACGTGAAACTGAAAGGCTGTAGCTGTACTACCGTATGCGAATGCGAGAAAAGTCAATCGTCAAATGGACGGATACCGATTAGTTTCGGAGCGATCTATCGTCAGGATAGCAATGGACGCGTTTCGAGCTTCGATCAAAATGCTCGCACGAAATCGTGCGAATGTTCGACCGACTGTTCCTGTGGTGACAGTCGCGAACCAGAAACCCATCACGCGAAAACGTTTTGTAATTGTCATTCGAACGGAGCAAAAGTTCAACGCAATATGACGTCGACACATCGCTATGCTCACCGGACGGAAGCAGAAGATCGACCGACGCAAACGAGGCCTTATCGTGTGGCCAACGAGCAAGACGATGAAGCCACTCGGTATAAACTACAAAACAACTCGAAATGTGATTGCGAGAAAGATTGTTCGTGTAATAATAGAACAGTGAACAACGCTGAGGACAAGTCGCACAGCAGAAGCTACAACAGCAGCTCAGTCGTCAAACCTAATTACGCGAACGAAGCGAACCAACAACCCGCCGATTCCGATAGAGATTGCAACTATTGTCGTCGTTGTGGTGTAGCGTGTCATAATGCTAAAAAATGTAACTATCATGAAATGTACCCGAAACCGGTCGCGTATGAATTGTCGTTCGCGAAAGAAGACGAAGAAAAGATCGATGGCTCGGCCGCGTTACTAAAACTGTCATTACAGAGTCGTACCGTTAACGAAAACAAAACAGATGGCTGTGTCTGTAATATGGTAAAAAGGATTAGTCCGGATAAGAGTCCTCCGCAAAAGGATACATTACAGGTAAATATAGAACGTGATACGGGTTCATTGTAAAATCATTTTCTATTTTACGCTTCCATTAACAAATGTGTTTAACAATTCAAGGATTACTTGACCAGAAACAAAGCGGAATTCGTGAGCAACGCGGAAACACGTCGGCAATACATGTCAGAAATATCTCATCTGCGACTGTTACGCAAGGAGAAACGAATACAGTTGCTGGCGATGGCTAGTACGTCAAACGCCGTTAAATCATCGAAAGCGTCTTCCAAGCCAACAGGTAACAGGTTTTCGATGTCGTTCGACAAAGTAGTTTCATGTCAGTTTTAGTCGTAGCCTGTAATGTTCGATTTTCGTTAAATAATTAATTCTTTTAAAAATGTTTAATTTAGTTTACGCGCAGAAAAAAGTCAACGACGAGGAGATGAAAGAAAGGCTGAGGAAACGATATCTTCGATTGAACGAAGTGCGTCACAAAAGACAACAGCAGGAAAAGCAGGAAGAAGCGCGACGTAACAAACTTATGGCCAAAATCTTTTGCAAAAAGTTACAACAGAAGGTACTGAGAGGCCAAGTAGATTTGTCTCAAAGCGTCAGCGTTATATCCAACATGTAACGTTAGAGAGATGTTTGCGTTTACATAATTTTATGTCAATTAGCGAATCGTGACTCGGCGATCGGATAAGATTATAGAGAAACGCGCAATGTATTTTGTCTTTCGGAATAACAGTATCGTTAAAATTAAATATTTCGCCTTAGTAACACTTTTACAATTTTCGCTATACAGGATAATATATACTAAAACCGACTTAACGTTTACTTTTTTCTCGCCGACGTGAAAATTAATAATTTTAGGCGACTCGTGGACATACAAATCTACGATATGGATTTATGCGTATACGTATCGTGTAAGCACACGTGTTTGTTTTGTGTGCGTGCGTGCGCGCGCGCGTGTGTGTGTGTGTGAATCGGTGAAATAGAACGTTTGATGGTCTAAAAGTATCAATTCTCGAAGTATAGTGAAGAATTGAAGTATTATAATGCGTTAATTTTACAAGATTTGTGCCTAGTATCTACGATATTCATATCGAATTTAAAGAAATTTGTCTTGCCAAGATATTTTCCTACGATAGATATATTTGGGAAACGTTGCGTGTATTAAAATGTTGTCCAAGTCTGAACGTTGAAGAAGTGTTCGATCGAACTGAATCGCTCGTTCATGTGAAACTGAGATGCTTTAAAACGACGAAAGTAGTTGTTAGTACCTGAATCACAGTACACAATCCTTTGTTACTTGTAAGACTTAGATAGTATAGTCCCTTGAAGTTTTATAATATTTTACCCTTTTGTATAACGATTATAATCGTTTGGTTATTCAGAATAAATTGAATCTGTGCATGAATCTTTCTCTAATTCTTTTACGTTTCGCGATGGCGAGTCCGAAACATTAACGAGATTTCATTATCTCGTCGAAGATGTATGTAGTTTCTTTGAAACACAAGATACATTGAATAGCATTTATAAAAAAAAAGTTACAAACTATATCTTTTCGCATTAGACTCCAATCTGCAACAGGATTGATTTCACGTTAAACAGTCGATAGTTCATTTTACTTTTCTCGTTCTTAATTGCTAAACCCAGGGACGTTTGTTTGGCTGCCTTTCTATCGTCAAAAATCATGAAGAAAATATGGAATAATAAAATTCACTTATTCAAATACAGGGTGAGTCTTGTAACACGACGACCTCGAATAACTCGTAAGGTATTCGTTGTACGACAAAATGTTTCAAACATTTACTGCCATGCAGTGGTGAACCTAATTTATTTAATTTTGCCTGATTCGGTAGCTTCCGGAGAAAGGCGTTTTTCCAAATTAGAAATGATTAATAACTATTTACGTTCTACAATGAGTCAAGAAAGATTAACTGATTTTTCAATAGATACATTAAATATATAATGTATATTTGGTGTAATTTACCAATCATGTATCATGGAAAAGGGCGGTAAATTTGTCTTGCACACAAGCGCCTCTTACCCACGTGGCGGCCCTGTACGGGCCGATTAACAATTATTTCAAAGGAGAAAAACCGTGAAAGATAGACAGTAACCTTGTTCCAGTAAAGTAATACCAAAGTAAAAACTTTTCAACGATATTACCTTGTTTTGTCCCGATTTCCAGTTGCTCTATATAAGAACATCCACGGATTTCGAGACAGTCGATTTTCCCTTGAAAACGTGAACGCGTCTCATTCGAACGTACACTTTCGAGGTGTTATTTACCGGTTGTTACGTCTCTGATTAACGTTCTGATCGCGATAACTAATACATTAATCGGAGATCGAGTTAGCTAGAAACCGATATCTTAAAAAGATGGATCCTCAGATCGTAACCGACGATGCCGATGATTTAGATCGGATTCTAAAAGAGCAATTTACTGCAGAGTTTCGCAAAGGTTACATCACCGTAAATGGCGTTTGCTTGCCGCAAAGATTCGACAAATTTTCACAAGCGATCGAGAATTTTCAAGTTAGAGACGACGACATCTGGGTCTGTAGTTTTCCTAAAACTGGTAACTGTTTGTTCGTTTCGTTTGATTGATCAAAGAAAAAAAATGATTGCGTCGTTAGTGATAGCATTTAATAATGTAAATTATGCAACCAGGTACAACATGGACTCAGGAAATGATTTGGTGTATCGCAAATGATTTGAATTTCGAAGGCGCAAAGGTCTTCTTGCCCGAAAGATTTCCTTTCTTGGAGTAAGTCGACAGAATTGATTATCTGGATATCGTCATTAAATTATTATACATATTTTCGATTAGGTGTTCCATACTTTTCGATTATACCACGATCATGGTTCGACATCCAGAGATAAAACTACACCAGTTGATCTCGGATAGCGTCAGCTACGCGAGCAGTCGAGTCAGTCCAAGATTCATCAAGACTCACTTGCCTTTCCGTTTACTTCCACGTCAACTTCGAACAGGCGAAAGAAAGCCGCGAATCGTTTATATCGCTAGGAACCCCAAAGACACTTGTGTCTCGTATTACCATCATTGCAGGTTGATGGAAGGTTATCGCGGCGACTTTAACACTTTCTGTCGTCTTTTCTTGGGTGAAAAATGTATCGACGTACACATGCAATAAAATATACCGAATGAATAACTTATCGCTTGGTATCGTTTAACGTTTGCGATTTTTTTTTCGTAGTATGCTTCGCTCCATTCTGGGAGCACATTCTCGACTTTTGGAAGAGGAGGGCCGATCGCAACATACTATTCTTGAAGTACGAGGACATGATGTTTGTAAGTATATGTAATGGAAAGAATAAGAATAAGAATAAGAATCGTTATTAGAAATGTGGAAAAATACTTTTCTCGAAATGTAGGATCTATCTACGGTCATCCAGAAATCGGCGACATTTTTAAACAAAACCATGTCCGCGAATCAAGTAAAAACATTATTGGAACATCTCAGTTTTGCTAACATGAAGTCTAATCCGGCAGTGAACTACGAAGATGTTGTAGAAATGAACAAGAAACTAAAAATAATCGACGTTGATGGTGAGTTTATTAGAAGCGGTAAAGTGAATCAGTGGCAGGGAGAGATGTCCGAAAACATAATCGAACGATTCGACCAATTGACGAAGGAAAAATTGGCAGCGCAACATTTCTTTTTCTAAACTGAATTGTACAATAAAGCGTTTGCGAGCAAATATTTCGATAAAGTATTTATAATATCTTTGACTTCGATTTCGATTTCCGTTCAAGACACCGTAGAATACCCGGCATACTAGTTGTGCACAATTCGTCGATCGATGCTTTCGTCGAAGGTGTGACGACGTTCTCGTCGCTTCCCCTTTCGATTAAGGCGATCACCGCGTCCCTTTTCCTCGATAAAATTCCTATCTGAAGAGCAGTGAAACCCGCGTTGTCGCGTATATTAATCTCAGCACCACGATCCAACAAAAGCGATAGGATATCCAAATTCGAAAGGTACACTGGTTGAACGAGTAGTCGGTGTTAATTTTTCGAAACTACGATTACCCCTTTTCTCTCGATTTTACTTACCGGATGTCATAAGGGGCGTTCGACCCAGAAAATCCTTCCGATTTACGAAAGCGCCAGAATTTAATAGAAACGTCACGTTTTGCAATCGTTCGCCAACGATGGCGTATCGAAGACATGTCCAGCCTCTGCTACAAGTAAATATGTAGGTTTTAAACCGTCGCTTTTAAATGGTCGCTTCAATGTTCTCGCCTTACATGTCTGTTTTCCAAAGATCCGCACCCTTTTTCAAGAGTACCTGCAATATCTCTGGGTTTCTCGAAACGAAAGAGGCATACATGAGAGCGGTTCTACCGCACGGCTGTGTGAGCGTATCGTTCAAAGCCATTGAATTTTTTTCCAACAAAAGAGTCAAAATTTGTGGATCGCCGCGATCGATAGTCGTTGTTAACGGTGTTTTCAAATTTACCGTGGGATAATTCAAACAAAGCGATTGGCTGCTATCGGGATGAGAAACATCAACTGGAGACGGTACCATACCAGATAGTATGCTTGTACGTATCGCGTGAATGTACTCGAGTACTCACTTCTTCGCGAGAAAGTCTTTGATTTGTTTCAAGTTTGCGAATCTAAGAAGCCACATGAATCGCTCGTCGATCGAATCTGCGAATGATAATTTTTTAACGAACATAATTACTGATCATCTACAATTATGCGCGTAACGATCTTACCGTTTCGTTGGCAATTAAATATCGTCTTTGACATCAGCGCGCACGATAGTACAATAAAATACAAATGTTTTAAACTGTGCTAGCGAAAAGTGTAGTCGAGTTTGCTGTCGGGTTCGGAATCGATCAAACATTGCATACGCGTGGCATTCGATCGAACATAAATGTAACGGAGATAGCTGGTAAAAATGTGTAAAAACAAGTTAACATTCGTAACCGTTACAATTAGAAAAATGGTGAATCCGGTGTTTAGACAGTTTAGAGGGATTATTCTTCCTAATGACCGCGGCACGTAATCGTTTCAAAATCGACTTTCTATCTTTTTTCCGATCTTGAGTCATCGAACAAATACCGAGAAATAAATGAGACATACTGTGAACGATGTGTAATCTACTTTTCCATTTTCCGTTTTTGTCACGCATTTCATGCTAGCGATCACCGGAAGTTTCCGTAAACTGGAAACCGTGTTTGGACATTGATTCGTAACCGAATCCGAATCCGAATCGAGCCACCTTCGTTGGCTTGGAAACACGCATACTTTCTCTACCTTGCCACGAACACGTGCCAAGGTGGTTCGAGAGCGTACGGTATACTAACCGTTCGGACAGCCAAAGTCTACTTTCTAAGAGACTCAGCTCAGAGGTGGTCACAAGTCCTCGGATCGGAACGAGACGGAATCGCGTCCATTGCGGTGCGTGCCTTTTGTTCTTTTCGAGGCTTTTATCCTGGTGTTTTACAAAGGAACCCATACGTGGATGCCCATACGTTTTTCAACCAGTGAAACCAAAGTCGAATAGTTTTTAAACAATTTCTGAGCTGTTCTCGAGGATCCAAGGAAGATGATGCGATGGCAGATGTTACGAGGTGGATAATGCGTGTTCTCGTGACAGTTCTGGCATGCGTGTTGTTCCTGTTTCCTGACCGCGGTATGTGGAGTTTTTCGATTCGCGACGTTCTATCGAAAAAACGATTACGATACCTAGTCCGCGGTCTTTCGATCTGTTAATCACGGTGAGACGACAATCGACAGGTATCGCTGAAGAAGACGGCGAAGAGTACAGGGGCAAGTACTTGGGGAAGCTGAACGCGTATCATCATCAAGTCTCCGGTGACGTGTATGTGGTTGACGAATACACGTTGTTGCTGACGTCTTTTAGCTACGATGGTAACGGAGCCGACACCTTCTTCTGGGCTGGCGCGTCGAACAGACCTGGTCCACAGGGGTTCATCGTGCCGGACGAGTGGGGCAAGTTAGTTCGTTTTATTGTTAGTAAAATAACGATACATACACACGTATCATCGGTGGAATAAAATATCTACTCTGTTTCAGAACGAATGTTCTCGATCGGTATTTCAACAAGGACTTTACTCTTTCTTTACCGGACAATAAAAAGATAACGGATATCAAATGGTTCGCCGTTTACGATCTGGGAAGTCAGGTATGGTATCGCGTCGCGAGCGATTCTTTCAATTTTGTTAACGTAAGGAAAACGGTTTGATACTGTCGTTTATTTGTTACGCTTACGATAGAATACGTTCGGTGACGTATACATTCCCGAGGAGTTCGATCCACCCGCGCCCCAGAAGATTTCCCAATTAACGAAACGATCGCACGGAGTATTCTCCGAGTCTATCGTGATCGTGGACTCGAAAACCATAAAAATACCAGAATTCACGTACGACGGTCAGGGCGCGGATACGTATTTCTGGGTAGGACTTGGCCCGCAGCCTTCCAGCAAAGGAATCAAAGTTCCCGACGAGTATGGCTAGTGAGTACTCGTCGTTCATCTTGTTCGGACAGAATCACATGAAACTTTCCAACAGCGACACGAGTAGTCTCTTTTTTCTTCGTCTCTCTACCTACTCTATCATCAGTTTAGATCCAATTCGCGCATACAAAGGAGAAGATATAATCATTCAACTACCAGGAGACATGACAGTTTTCAACATCGACTGGTTGAGCGTGTTCGACGTGAAGAGTAAATCGAACTACGGTTCCGTTATCATTCCGGACGGACTAAACGTGCCACCGTCGCTTGTTAAAGTAACAGATCGTTTCAATCTTTTGTTATCATGTTTGCACGATTTTATGCGGAAATACTCTTGAATAACAGGATGAAATCGATGTATAGGTGATCAAGCACGCGCAGACTTTGCCGAATTGCATTCAGCTCCATAGACGGTATCAAGTCAGTTGGGAGATCTTTGGTCCTCAAATCACCGTTCAGCTTGCTGGTCAAGTCGGTATGTCGTTTGTTTTCATCAATTTTTTCGTCGCGACCAACATTGTACGATATATCAATGTTCCTCAGGCGAAAATGAGTACATGTCGTTCGGTTTGTCCGGTTCCGAAACATCCAGTCAGATGGAAGGTGCGGACGTTGCGATCGCTTATATGGACGGAACCAGAGGATACGCGCGAGATTACAACGTTACTGCGAAAGCACCGGTATGTGCAAATAAAACGTATAAAAAAAAAACGCAAACGACCTTGGGATAAATTTATAGTTGAAATCGGTTTTCTTTTGTTTCGTAAACAGTGCGGAAAGGTTCTCGGCCAATACAGAGGAGTTTGTAGAGACGAGTTGTTAGGTGGCCTGGACAACAATCAATTGTTTACCGCTGTGAGAGAAGATGGCATCAACGTTATCACCTACAGACGTACTCTTAATTCGTGTAAGTAAACGGATTGAAACCTACCCGGGAAGAAATTTCATCGATATTTAAAATCCGTAGCCGATCCAGGAGACAAGGAGTATCCCACGGATCGGCCAGTTTTCGTGGTGTGGGCTTTAGGAAGATTGGACGAGAACAAGGAACCGACTTTTCACGACTTCTATCCCAAGAGCGATTTAAAGATAGAACTGCTTCGCCAAGAACCAGAGAATACGTGTATGGACTTTACGGAGACTAACGAGGAACTGATGTGAGTACCGCTAGCGAGTTAATTAGCAGAGCTATTGTTTAGAAACGAACCGTACCTAATGGATGATCATTTTCATTTGTCAGAGAAACTTGGGAGAAGGCGGAAATATTCGATAGAAGTATTCGGACGTTCAAAGCTACGATCGGGCCGTCTGGCGGAAGAAAGGGTTATCAAGGAATCACGGGTACAGTCTAGACTCTAGAGTACGGAAATTATGGAAAAAATTGATCGATCAACGAATGTTGTAGCAATTTTTACGTTTTCCAGGACAAACCTCCACGGGTTTGGCATGGTATATCGAAGGTCAGCTCGTGCCAGAATTGTATCTCCGTCGAGGATTGACTTACAATTTCCGTATTTACGGTGGGAACAATCCTCACAGTCCGAATTTATATCACCCATTGATTATAACCGATGAACCGCACGGCGGATACGATAGGCTCACCGACGCGGCAAAGAGCAAAGTTAGGGTATTGGCCGGAGTCGAGTTCACCAGACGAGGTCAACCGAGACCGACTGCAGGTTTCTAAAACGAACGATATGTAGCGATATATCGATTATGTACAATTCAAAATTATAGCTACGAACGATGTTTACAGTTGGTCCGCTTTGCTTGAGTAAACACAACGAACGAGACAGAAGACTGGACGACGACTTTCCAACGTTTAAACAATTCAACAGAACGCTGGTCAATGTGTGCGAACCGGGTAAGTAGTATATTGACAAATTTAACAATTTTTTCATCAACTTTACGTATTCTAATCGTTTTAATAGGAGAAGCTGGTATCTTGGAAGTTACGCCGAATTCGACGTGGCCGGACATTGTTTATTACAATTCGTTTACTCACGCGAATATGGGATGGAAAATATTTGTGGTTGACGCGTACTCGAGGAATATTGCTGTTACGGAAAGATTGTCGTTGCTTGCAGGAATAACTATTGTGTTTTTTCGTTTGTTATAAAATTATATGTAAGCTATCGAGAGTAATTACTCGTCTTCGCTTTGCGAATATAAACTGACTGATTCTGAGATAGAAGATCAGAGTTAATTGTTGCTCGCTCTTAGTTTTCGAGATGAAATTACTAGAATTCTTGACGTCTGGCGTATCTGACGACCAGTGGCGCCATCGGTGAGAAAATGCCCAAGTTTCTAGTAAAAATAGTTCCTATCGTTTCTGTAAGATGGCACCGCGTAACTGTAATAGCGTTCGCCATCTAGTCCTGTAGGTGCCTAGGCGTAGGTGTGTCCTGTAGATGCAATCAAACATCGCTACAGCCCTTGAGGCCAACGTACCAATTTTCCAAGTTTGATCAGCGCCTCTATCGGGAAAACGCCAATTAACAAGCAGTCGCCATCTATCGTCTAGAATGAAAACTAACTTTACTACAAAGTTGGGCGTTTCTCCAACGATGGCGCCACCAGTACTAAACCACCCTTTATTTAGCGGCGCCATCTAGAAACTACAGCGAAAACTATTTTCACTACGAACTTTGATCTTTTCCCACCGATGGCGCCACTAGGACGTTTTTTTGGCGGTTCACGGAAACTGACTGAAACCAATTGATGGGTGGGTTATGCAATTAGAATTCAAATTGTCACGCGATATATTTGCCGTATACGCAAGCAAAATCTCATTTCAAATTTTCAATTGGTGATGTTTAACGTTATTTTTGAATAATCTTTATAGCTAACGTTAGAGCTCCGATCTGGAAAAATAACGGTACCGTTTGATATGTGTGCGTCGAGTAGGCTTGTTTCTCGACTCGAAGGCATCAACTTTCTCCAAGAGTGAAATCTCCCTGAATGAGAAAGTTAATGTGATTGGAATGTAAGAATTTGGGGACGAAGCGCTGTATCTATGTACAAGTTGCATATTGTAAATAAACACTATAATCTACACTTTCGATAATATACATTTTATGTCGGTGTTTCTCTTTTATGTTATGTACCAAGCCAAGTTACGCGTATTGTACTGCTGAATGTATTCAGAAAAAATAATCTAAAAGCTTTCCATGTATAGAGAGTTACTGATTCCCAATTCAGATTTAACCCAAATACCAGAAATAAAAATGTATTCTTTAATTGATCGAACAACTGGTAATTCTTAATGAGAATTTTTCCTTATATTTCGTTCCAGTAAAAATACTGGAACTTACGAATTCAATTTATAGAATAAATCAATTTTTATTGATTCATGTAGATGAAATGAAAGACTACATGTGTGCGCGCACGTTTACGTTCGGTAAGGTCCAAGAATCGAAAGTTGGTCTGACTAAAAGAAGAGTCGAGCCCGTGGTTGATCGTTGGTAAGGAGACGGAGATTAAATTTGTGACATTCATTTCGTCGTTGGCTACAGTAGCATCAACATCGATATCAGCATCTTATCCTGCGGTGAACATCTTCCGATTTCGAGTGGGTGATCACTCCATAGAATCTATCGAGTATATTCAACGGCAACGATTACGCGCATTTTTACTCGTATAAATTTGAATTGTTCACAGTGGAAAAAGAACCGATCAGTTTCGCTACCGTTGAAGGCGATATTGGAGCAAGATTGGACAAAATGTTTGGCGTAAAACCCAGTTTTCTGAGGGTAGAACCGAGCCATTGTTTATTGCCGCCCCATTTTGTCTTTTACGGAACGAGGATACGGGATATGGAAATTTACGAGGACGACGTGTGGATTGTTTCGTATCCGCGAACCGGTAAATTCCAGTTAAAAATAATCTGTTTTAATTTACGAAAGTTCCATTGGTTCGCGTTGTTAGCGTTTTTGTTGCGTTTATGAATATCGTAGGTAGCCATTGGGCACAGGAGATGGTATGGTGTATCGGGAACAATTTTGATCTTGAAACTGCAAAAACTCTTCTGGTCGTACGCAATCCATTACTCGAGTGAGTTTTAATTTACATCGATCGTACATCGAACAGACATTGTACACGGAATTCCTTTAATTAATTAGTAATACAATGAATACTGTTTATTTAGAGCCTCGTGTCTGATGGTGTCGGGAGACTACGTAGAGTGGTTCGCGAAGCTGGGCGATTCGGTCGAGAACGTTACAAAGATGCCACCAACGAGATACATCAAGTCTCACCTACCCTTGGAATTGTTGCCGCAGCAAATTCACAAAAAGAAACCAAAAGTACCGAAAAACCTAAGAATAATAATAGCGACATGTCACGATTGAATAAATTGTATAGTTACGTTGACGTTGCGAACGTTTCAGATCATCTATATTGCTAGAAATCCAAAGGACACTTGTGTCAGCTTTTATCATTTCTGCAGAATATTCCATAATATCAAAGGAAGCTTCGAGGACTTTGCCGAGTTGTTTCTCGAGGATAGTGGTACGTACATTACATACTCGTATGTTTAATTAAATGTGTACCTGTACAGTCGGTGAGAATTTTCTTTTTCTTTTCGTGTGTTTCTATCTTTATTTTTGTTTAAGCTCCGATGGGTTCGTTTTGGAGTCACGTACTACAATTCTGGGAGATGAGGAACCACGATAACGTACTGTTCATGACTTACGAGGAAATGAAAAAGGTAACCAAGAGTTCTACGTAGAATTATGGCGGTGAATAACGATTCGCGACTAATACAAACGATACTATTCGTTAGGATCAAGTCGAGGCGATAAAAAGAACGGCGAAATTCATGGGAAAAAGAGTGACGGATAAGCAAATTGCCGAGCTTTGCGAACATTTGAAATTTTCCAAGATGGCGGCGAATCCTGCCGTGAATATGGAGCACATCTTACCGCAGCAGAACGTTACGGAAGACGACAAATTTATAAGGAAAGGCAAGGTCGGTGATTGGAAAAACTACATGTCCGAGGAATTGTCCAGACGATTCGACGAATGGACCGAAAAGCATCTACGTAATAGTGGTCTCGACTTCGACAGAGGCGTGATCCATTACGATAAGGAAGAGTAACGATACTTTGAAATATGTATTATTAATGGAAATAGACTTTACGCGAGATTTATGCCTAAGGCAACTATATTCCTCGATTATTACCAACGATATTCATTATACATGTATTAAAAATGTCTTATACAATATAACGTACAAGTAATTTAGTTTAAATGTATGCATCATGTTTACGTTCGTGGGTATTTATTATATGTGTTTTTGTTGAAAATATATATATATATATATATATATATATATATATATATATGTTAGAAGGGCGACGCTGTGTACTTTTTCATTGCGGATATTACAGGACGCGTTTGAATGCAGTACGTACTCTGTACAAAGTACAAGACCGGTTTTCTATTAATGGGCAATGATTCTTAGAATTAGCTGTTTAACTTTGTACGCGATATTTCGATATTCGATAAAGCAAAGAAACAAAAGAAGGTGATAATCAAAGATTATCGATAGAACGAAACTGTGATTTGTTTAGTTTGTATGCAAGCGAGGTATTTAATTTACAATTAGTCGATGGATTCGAGGCTCGCGCGGAATTCTTTCATCCGTCGTCTATAATTCCTGATTCCTGACCGTTCCCACACCACACCACGCACGTAGTACACACTATACACATACGCGACGTTGATGGCGATGTCAAGTAAAGATGGCGTTGAGTTGTGTTGTGTCAGATGTTTAAAGTGCCTTTAAAATCCCGTTGGAGTTTAACATTCCACACGACCGTGACACTTTGGTTTGTCATTTACACTGCTCTCGGTCTCGTCGAAGATCGTTAAGTGAGGAAAAAAGCGAGGGCGTATGTCAGGAGTCACGTGTAATATCGCTCTGCTAGTGGCAGTTTTACACTTAACCTCAGCTTTTCGGGGTACCGAACGATCGTTTTTGAATACTTGGACAATTTTTTGGAATCGATGCTGTCTCGTTCGTGAAAGAAAGGATCGTGAATTTTCATCGACTGATCCTGATACGGTATCAATGACGATCATTCGCATCGTATGATCAAAAAAACGACTAGACAGTTTCGTGAATTTCGGATTCGAATTCAGATTCGGATTCCGCCTTTGTAAGCTTTGTTCCTAAGGTGGTAAAGCATTGTTCGTAAGCTGTTGAATATATTGGATTGAATGCTGGTGAGATTCACACCTGGGTGAAATGCCTAAAATAAGAACTAGGCAACCAAACAGCCTGTGGTTAAGGCAACGTGAATTGGGCATAAAGTTCCCTCTGGGACATGCAGATCGTTTTCACAAAACCCTTTACTCGTCTATTCAACCTGTAACTTCTTGGGATCATGCATTGTCTCCCGCTACGCATGGAGGAGTCTTCAATCTGGAATATTCTCCCGACGGGTTAGGTTTCTTACTAGTTGCTCAATCTTTGATTTCTTTCGAGTATTAAGCACCTTAACGTTAGTTATACCTGTATCTTTGTTCTCTTCTAGTTCCCTCCTGTTGGCAGCATGCGAGAGAAAAACGATTTTAATGTTCGATCCTTTGAGAAGAAGATTAATTCACGCAATAGAAAATGCTCATACTGATTGCGTTAACTGCGTTAGGTAGGTAGAAAATATGTACGAACGGCGTTATGTTGACGTTTAATTTTTATTTTTATTTGCGATAGATTTTTAGATCAACGTATGTTTGCGACTTGTTCCGACGACAGTACAGTTGCCCTTTGGGATGCTAGAAATTTGAAACAGAGGATCAGAACGCTTCACGGGCATTCGAATTGGGTTAAGAATATAGAGTATAGTCCCAAGGATAGTTTATTACTTACCAGTGGATTCGACGGTAGCATATACACTTGGGACATTAATACCTTTACTGAAAATAGTATTCTATATACTCGTGTGTTTCATACGAATGGACTGATGCGAACTAGACTTAGTCCGGATGCCAGCAAGATGTTAATAAGTACCACTTCCGGATACCTCATTATTATACACAATCTTAAGTTAAGAACGTTATCTCAAGACCTAGCAGGATTTAGAGTGCGTTCAGTTTTTTAGTTAAATCTGAATTTATATTTTATCCATTGTGTGCGTCTTTTGAGATAACAGTTCATTTTTATTCCAGCCAAATATGTACCGATTGATGCAATCGTCCCAGACTACGATACCAAACGTGGCGAGTTTCACGCATCTCTTTTCTCATTCTCGTACACACAATAGAGTAGAATTTATAACAGATTTTCCGTTTGGCGATGATGCAGAGATAATATCGAGTTTACAAGTGCATCCTCAGGGTTGGTGTGCTTTGTCTAGGAACGTCAGTAACGGAGAGAAATCTGAGGTTAGTTTTAACGACGTGACGGATGTAATTCGCACATGATTCGTTCTTACAAACATTCTCTTGGTATGTATCGTTGTTGGTTTTTTGTCACAGTGGACATGCATACACGACATACAAGAAGGCGATGTATCCGGTGGTAGTGCGGATCAGACAAAAGAAGGGGAAGAAACGACGTCCCAGTTCAACGATGTGATCGTCGACGAATTCGAAGATTTCCCGCAACCTCAACCCTCTCGTTCAGGTATAACGCCTCCTTTCTTAATAGAAAGTCCAAATCGTGTCAGGGTAGTTCACACCATGTCCGACGTGAGATCAAATTCGCTCGGATCATCGGAGAACGCGCAAGCAACCAGATCCTCGAGAACCGGTTGGCAATCGACGTCTCGCAGAACGTCACGGTCTCAATCGAGGAACTCTCGTTCGGATAGAAACGCGACAAGAGCGAGTCTGAGCGCGGTCGAAGTCAGTTCGAGTTCCGGGTCTAGCGACTCTCGAGTAAGCGCGGACAGAGACGACGCCAGACAAGAAGATAGAGACGTGTACGATGCCAGCGAGAGCGAGAGCACGCACGAGGAGGCTTCCGTTGATCCGGATAGAGATTTGGAACTGGATTACAGATCTCCGAGGCCAAACTCTCATCTCAACTACTTGAGACCGCGTAACATTATCGATAATTTCTCGACGGGTAATATAGAATTGCACGTAAGCACGACGGATGTGTGGGAAGCGCATGTGGCGATCAGGGAAGCTAGACTTAGAAGGGAAAGAGACTGGCTTTCTAGATCGAGCAATAATACCGTCGTCATTATCGGTGACAGGACTAGGGTTCAAAATCAGAACAGACAGGGTCAGCAAACATTGTACGCCATCCCAAGGAATCGTATGATTCACCAAAATACGCCTAGGTTAACGCACTATATCGAAGAACCGAACGTGGGTTCTGGTTACATCAAAGAATTGTGTTTCTCCGCCGATGGTCGATTGATATGTTCGCCATTCGGATACGGGGTACGATTGTTGGCCTTCTCCAACGACTGTTCAGAACTATCCAACTGTGTACCTCCCATCCACGAATCGGTGCAGCTACACGAATTGGCGACGAACGTCAGTCATTCGGGTATCGTGGTTAGCACGAAATTTTCACCGAGACATTGTTTGCTTGTATCCGGCTGTCTTAGCGGAAAGATAGTTTGGCACGAGCCAGTAGTTTAGTAAGATCGATTCAATTTTGCGTTATAGAATCCTCTTTCTAATACATATGACACGATGATGTATATGTATATCGTATATACATGTAATATATACGATTTGCCGGTTTTTCTTCTCGTTTTTCATTTTTCTTTTCTTTTTTATAATAAGATCGGTAGCGTACAGTCATATTTTTTTCGAGTATATACTTTTTGATAAGCCTTGTTTTCGTTTCTTTTTTTCTAGCATGTCTTGTTGAAAACATGATTCGTCAGGAATCCGTCGTTTTATATACATATGTATATTGTACTACATATAATAAGGTAGATCTTTTCGTCCAAGTATCTTACAGTCACGCGTCGATATTTTTACTCGAAAGAAATACGGTGAAACCAAACTTAGAAATAATTTTAAAATAATTATGTGTTTCTTTAGCGATTAAAAAGAGAATAACCAACAATCATGACGCTGTTTTAAGCACCGTTTAAGAAAAAAAGAATGATCTAATCTCGCGCGTTTTAAGCTGCGATCGCGAAAGTATAGATTTTTTTAAGGGTAGCGGGTATCCGTGTTCTTAGGAAAATATGTCGATAAAATAAATTTTCACGGCAGAGTACTTCTCCTTTGTATCGTCGTGAAACACGACGAGCAAATAGCGGTCTCTAATTTGAATCTTGGAAACATTCCTCCAACAGAATTGTACATACTTTCGTAAAACGAGAACGATTGTGGTGTTGTTTGGAAATTTGGAATTACATATGATGTTTTATATAATCTGTGTTCGCAGCTGAGACTGACTTACTTCCATCTGTCTTTGGTTAGTTTTGTTTTTCTGCAAAGTTTCTATAAGGATCGCGAACGAGTATGACTCGAGAAGAGGCATAACGATAGATGAGAGCAATTGTTCATTCGTATCATTTTTTATAGTCGTTTACTGTGAATTAAGAGATAAATGATCGTTCAAGAGAGTCAACTTGGGCGCAGAACGTATCGTTGACGTTAAAATTAGTATTACATTTATTAGTCGCGTAATTACGTGGCTAGTTGTAAGCGTGCCGAACTTGGAGTAACCATGCGACGATAATCGAACGTAACCGAATATACGAGTCGTTGGCTCATCGACGAATCGATGAGAAATTTTCTTTTCTCGATTATAATGAAATAAATAAAAGTTTCGATCGCGGAGAAAGAGAAGAAAGAGGAACAAGAGAACGGAGAGAATTTGTAAGCCGACAAAGATGACGTTTATATAGATTCGATGAATTAAATGCAAACAAGATCAATAATCGTTATGAGGAAACGAGCAACAATTTATATAAGGTATTCTGTTTCTTCTTAATAATCATTTACACATTCAAGACACGCCAGTCGTTTGAGCGCATTTGTGAACGTGAAGGGTGGGAACAAGTCCTGTAACATATGTAAATACATTGTCGACTTATTGTTAGATACGAGTGTAACGATAAATACGACGACGTTTGCGTTTGCGAAGACATCTACTTTTAAGCGGAGAGAGCAAGCCGAGGAGCAAGAGTTCGCTCGAAACCTTGGAGTTTTGTCAATTTCGGAGAACGTCGTTATCGTGGTATATCGCGAGATTATTTATTGGAACGGTTTCAACAAGTTATTTTTCAATCGAGAATTCGCGAACGATTTTTTAACGATCCCGGGGTGAAGCAATCTCACCGCGTAAGTATCGTTAACAGGTACTCGAAACTACCTGATCGTACAATAATTTAACGACCGTAGTAATTAGCCAAATAATTAGCGACCGTTTGATCGTCGCACGTACGCTCTTATATTGTAAACATACGATAGTGTACAGTAGTTAGTGTGCTGATTGTTTTGTAAGATTTGTTTGTTTTTTTTTTCTATACAATAAAATATTGCTTAACGTACAACGCTTGCCTCCGCATTGAATTTCCCTATTATCGTCGACGATCACTCGATGCATTTACTGCAATCGACGACGAAATTGTCATTATTTAATTGTTTCAACAAGGAACGGTAAATTCATCGCGCATCGTTTCTGGACTGGTTCTTTTTGTTTATAGTCGTAATCGTAACAGTTACCAGTCCCAATTGTTTTCGATGCTCTCTTTGCGAAACATCTCGAAAATTCCTACAACTCGTTTCCATATTGTTTCGTAAAAAATATGAAGCATAATAGAAAGTCTTATTCATTTTACGATATTTATTAACAATTAACTTATGTACAAGTCTACACTCTAAAATTCAACCAACTCTCATAGACTGACAACATACATTTTCCGATCGGAAAATAAAATAGAATAAAAGTTTGAAAGATCGATCAAGAAAATGTAAACAGAATCGTTGGGTGATGCATCGTATGGGGGTAATTAAGGAATTATTTTTCTTGTACGATAAAGGGTTAATACTCCGTTAATAAATAGGTAAACGAGTAAGTAAATGGAGAATCGATATTTCGTGGTTAGTTATGTATATTCCTCTCCCGTGTTAACGCGTCGATTATATCATCGTCCATTACCTACGAAGTCACGAACACTCCAATAATCGTCGAGTCGCTGTAGAACTTGACGATTATTCCGTATCGAACGATCCTAGATCGTGTCTGAATTGCTCGCGTTGAGTATTCGACACGGATGTATTCCCTGATTAATTAGAAACGTGTCCCATCGATAGTCCTCGATATGGTCAAACGAACCATCGTCAACCATTGCAAATGGTTTGCACTTGGCTTACGGTGAGAATGAAGTTAGCGATTAATTGAATTTTTACTGAAGACGAAAGGTGAGCCAAGCCGGGCCGTATCTTATTGTCAGTTAGGAAAACATCGTTTAACCAATAATCTTTGAATCTATTTTAAAACGATACGATCGATCCAAGTGTTTTTGGGGATCTTGTCGTTTAAGAAGCGAATCTCGGCGAATCATTGTCAGAGAAGATAGTAGAAGTAGTAGAAGAGAACGATGAAGAGGAGGTATTGGAAATTAGGTAAGATCGTCTGAGCGGTTGCGCTGACGAGCAAAAGCACCGTTGAGTCACGGTGATGGTTATAGCGATCGTTGAGATCGACTTTAGTGTTATTTATCCGAGAACGGAGAGCTTCTCGATCTTTCGACGAGCGTCAGCCTCGTGTTTTGTATCGTTCGTGTCTCGGGTACCGATAGACCCGTTGACGTCGAAGGCAGACGACCGCGACGTTTCTCGAGGTGAGAGTTATCCGAGCGGATCTCTCCAGGAATCGGTGGTGGTAGATCTCCCTTAAATCTTCCAAATTGAGGGGTTCTGCTGAGGATTTCGGAGGATAATTTACCGTTGGAATGCCCTTCGATCCCGGAAATCGATCTGACCAAACTGGAGTCTTTCAGTCTCTTTCCGTCAAAGGTGATCAGTACCTCGGACGAGGACGAGGACGAGGAGGAGAATGAAGACGGTGACTCGTCGGGAATCGTGCTGGATATCGGAGGCAGGTAATACGCGTTTGAACTGTCGGCTGCCATTTCCATGTCCATATCCATATCCGTATTCACATCCACATTCACATCCACATCCACATCCATATCCATATCGTGTTCGTTTGAACGCAGTTTCGCGTTGACAGTTTTCTTTTTGGGCTTGTTGTTGGTGTCGATCGTCGGGACAGGTGGCGAAGGTATAAAGACCGGCTCGAAATTGTCGACTGGCCCGTGATCCCCAGTTTCTCGGGAAAGCGCGTCGTTTCGTTCGGTTCTCTCCGAGATTCTTTTTTGAGCCACATCTGCGGATCCCTCGACGTTTCTGATGATAGGTTTGAAGCCACCCTCGATCACTATCGAGTCGGGGTTGAATCCCGTATTTCTAGCAGGTTTTAACAGGTTGGTAGTTACGAACACGTTGGAAAGATCCAGCGCATCGGAATCGGACACTTTGGCTTCCAACTTGCTTCTTTGGTTGGAATCGATGATTTTGTTAAGTTTCGCGATCGGAATATCGCCGCCGGGGGAGGGTTTCTCAATCGTTCTCCTGTAAGTAGAAACGGCTGGCCTGTAAACGGTCTTCTTTCGTTCCAGGAAGACCGGTCTCGAAATTGACTGCAAGGGGAGGGTTGACTGTGGCATCGCGTGAGGACTCTGCAACATCGGACGACGCGTCAGCACCGGCCTCTTGACGAACATTAGTTGAGTCCTCTGCTCTGGCTGATGGTGGTGATGATAACGATGAGGGACCGGATAAAGATGGTGATTATTGGTTGCGTAACGATGAGGTTGAGACGACGGCTTCGAATATAGGATCTGCGGCCCGGTGACACCCGAATAAGCGTATTTGATCCCGTGGTTCAGTGGCCGTGGGTTATCTGCAACGAGGTTAGACAATTGCTGGTTAGAGGGCTGCTGAAGGAGTTCCTGCTCGATTTCCGTCATTTGCTGTCTGCCAAGAGAATACGAGGAGGGGGAGGCGAACCTGGTGCCTCCCATCATCGATTGTTCGCGATAGATCGGCGCGATCTGTGGACGATGATGATGGTAGTGGTGGTGGTGGTGGTTGCGATGATGTTGCACGAGATCCTCGTCGAGGTGCGCGTGATGGATTTCCTTCACGCGTACCTCGTGACGATGCGGCGCCGCGATTCCATGGCCGAGGTTGTTGTACGGAGGCTTCGAATCGAACGGGTCCTCGTACGACGACGATGATTGCAAGCGCATGTAATCGTTGTTATTATTAGCGGTCGTTAGTAGCTGCGTGTATGATGCGTTTAGATTTAGATTGCCGTTATCGGGGTTAGTCGTCGAATGATAGGGATAACGAAGCTCGTATTCACGATGAGGATGATGAAGTTGTTGCCGAAGAAACTCCGCCGTTGGCGTTACCTTGCTCGAGACGCGGATGCTGGAGCTATTCTCGAGATCTTCGGCGCTCGGTCGTTGCTGTTGCGGATCGACGTACACCTCCTGGGTCTCGCTGGCACCGGTTTCCTCGGCGTCGCAGCTGTCGAGAACGTGGATCTTCCAACCCAGGTAGCGATGCGTGAAGCACTAAAGCGAACCGATCGTTCATCCGAGATCGTCAGTACCTACACATTTCGATTATTGTTCGCGCAACAAATTTTAACTTTACCTGGTAGTAGACGGTGTCGGGCGTGTTTTCGTCCGGGGTCCACACCACGAGACCTGGTTCACCAGGATCGCACTTGAGCGTTAGAGTGCGTTGATAAGCACCGAACGTCGCAAACTCGTCGGAACGGGGTTGATTCTGATCGGGAAGCCAGTTGCACATACGTCCAACGGCCGTCGGTCGATATTCACCTCCGTGTCGTTCGGCACCCGCAAAAATCTTCACTTTCTGTTTCCCGGGATCGAATCGATTTTACTATCATTTATCGGTTACCGGCATGCCACGCCACGATTCTACTCGTATCGCGAACAAAAGGACGGAAAATGAACAACTTACAGCTTTCTCTTCGGGCGTCTTGTGTTGATAACCACCGACGGGATCGTCGGTTATGTAAAAGGGATGATAGAGAGCAGGTTTGTCGACATCTTCGCCACCCTCCACGAAGAAAGTGTACCTAGTGCCGCGGACCACGTAAATCTCCGGAATTAGAAGCCCGTTTATGTACCAGGAGATACCCCAACCGACGTGACCTAAGAGAATTAACGCAGCATCGATTTCACTAAACGTAGACAGCTACCCCCAGCTATCCCTAATCCGTTCGATTCTTACCGGTGATAGCAGGATATCCGTGCTTTCCTCCGGTTGGTCCCATCTGAGCGTAAAATTTTCCGTCGTCGGTATCGTTGCACTGGATCGGTGGAATTACCCAGGCATCGGTTTTTAACGCTGGCGCAGGCGTCACTTGTTGACGTTTAGGTCTTTTCGTAGTCGTAACCCATTCCTGTTTCGTAAAATCACCTTAATCTCTCGCGTGTATCTCTCGGACAGTTGAAAGTCTTCAACCAAGATATAATCTGTCGTTGTTAAAATGCAACCCTGGCAACCTTTCGATCGTTTCGAGTAACAAGTTGATAAACATTTTGAAAAAAATAAAAAAGAAATGATATTCGTGGAATGAAAAGTCTCGTATGATTTATGTACGATGTTGTCACCTGGGTGCCGGTCACCTTCTCGTTGCTGGTCACGAATAGCTGAGATTGCTCTTGATCTGGAACAGGACAATTCCAAACCGGTGGTCTACCAAAGTCGATGAAGCGGTCGGTTTTCAAATAGTCCGAGTGGAAGCTGACCTCTTGTCTCTCGTTCAGAGGACCGATGGCCCAGATGATCGCTTGCGAGCCGTTTGTCAGGATTTGATGGTCCAACTCGTCGCTCGCCTTCAATGGTCTCTGATACGTGACAATGCTGTATCCATCCACCAGCGCCGCGTTTAACAATCGAATAGAATTCGAGTTCTCCTGCGAAGCGGTGTTCGATACGAGTTAACGCATGTAAAGGAACGCGATTCGATCTTGTTATCGAGAACTTTCTTTTGCACGACGACGATGCGATCTAACGATTCAGCATTCATCCAGACACCGTTGCTCGTCGTGGTGCAAGTAGTCGTTTATAAAAATAGCTTACCCGTATGCGTGTATCGGGGCAACTGCCACGTCCACCGGAGCATTGAGACTTGGCGTCCAAGAAATAATCGACCGCGTAACCCTGAAGAGTTTGCTTGTCGACCCAGGCGACTACAACGTCTCCGTTAACCATCGTGCTTCTTTCGGTGTTTGCAGATACTCCGAAAGACATGTATTGTCCCTCGTCTGTTATGTTTCAACATAATAGCTAATCAATAACTAGAATAGTTTAACGCGCGATTCGTCCAATAGAAGAGCTCAATTTTCCCACGGTTCGGTTCGGTTCGGTTCGATGTCCGCGGGAAATTTATTTTTCATTATGCATGAAAGATCGGTTCGGTAGGGTGGCTCCCAATTCACCGAACGGGACATCGTCACGCGGTAATTAGACCGTGAAATGCAATTTTGTTTTGTTCTTTTTTCCGGAAGAACGACTAAATTCGACGAAGGGTACAAATGGAGCGTGCAATTATAGACGGTTTTCAGATTTTGCGTTGTAAGCCCTGGAACGCGTATTCCATATCCGGTTTTGCGTATCCGTGGTAGGAACGATGCGATGACAAAGCGTCAAGAATCGTTTATTTCAATTACGAACGAGTGTTTGATTTAGCGAGCGAGGCTGTGCAAGTTTTGTTGTTTTGTGCGGCGCGTGCGGTAACGCGGGACAGCACGGTAATACATATATACTCACCAAGTTTTCCAACGAGCTGACCGACTATGCTGTCTCCGGCAACGGCCCATCGTACCTCAAAAGCCTGACTGTTCTCGAGAACTTCACAGTTCAGTTTCGACTGAAATCAAACGAGAATGCGTTTACCATTCGTTTACTGAAACAACCTTGATCGCTCTGCGCGGTATTTACAACAATTCGGTCCGTCGAACTTGGTTTCGCGTCCTCGAAACGATCTTTCGTCGCGAGGAATTCGATTAAACGAAACAGAACGAAGGTATGTCGACATATTCTCAAGATAAGATAAGGAGATTCGTGTTTCAAGAAAAATACGTTTATTCGCATAAGTCTTAAGAAAAGATGTACAAAAAAATCGGTAGAAAAATAATCGCATCTTGTATGCGTGTATATGTGTGTATACATATACATATATATTCTATGTATTGTAAATATATGTATCGTTCTCTATGCAGGAAGATTCCGCGCTTACGAAGGAAGAAATGGCCTAGGCTTGAAATATTCTTCGACTCTCGGACCGACGTGCCTCTCCTTTTCGATCGCGAAACATAAAAATAATTAACCCTCGTATCACAGTCATAGAGCATCGCTCTCGTTGCTTTCGTTCTCGTCGCAAACCCGCTCGTTGTCTCGTTCTTTCATCTCAAGTGTTCGACTTTACAAAACTGTTGCTCCTTTCCTTTCGTTCGCTAAATTACAGAGGAAGACCGATAGGTTTACAATCGCATGCCGTTCGCTCGCAATTTCGTTCGATCGCTTGGTTATCGTAACAACGCCAACCATTTTCCGTATTAAACTGAATCGGTTCGGTTTTAAACGATAGAGTCCGTCGTTGTGTAAATATCTTATAAATCACAAAATCGCAACAAAATGCTCCATCATTTTTTTTTCACACTCGTTTCTTTTCACGCTGGTGTATTCTTATGGTTGTCGCTTATGTATTTACAACCCACCGACGCCAACGTATCGGAACAGTCTCGACGATAGTTGATTTTTTTCTTACGATCTAGCGTGTGCGACGAGCCTCGAGGCAACAGACCCATATACGCGTACTGTGTACATGGTATATCCAACCGTCGCGGTCGGCGTCGGCGTCGGCGTCGGCGTCGGGAATATCGACATATATTTCATGCGGACTCGAGGAGACGGTAAACCGTGAATTATGGCGACTTGTATTGTTCTAGGAGAGCACGATGCATCCACTTGCACGAGGAGGAGATTGTACGTCTGTTGGAATAGAATTCCAGAGGGGATTGGAGAGATTAAAGGCGTGCCTCGTAGGCATACGTCCGTAAGCGTGGGTCGGACTGCGTCTACCTCACCGGTAGGGTACAGTGATTCCATATCTGTAACATGTGTAACATGTCGCGTGTCTGCTGGTTGACGACGCTTCGTTTTTAGCTCAGAAATCTTTCAAACCAACTAACAAAATATAACGTCGCGAATCGTTTGTACGAGCAATTTACTTTATTCCAAATGTTTGTCTCTAGACAAGAATTTTACTTATCTCTCGTGCACGAACATATCCGCGTCCAAAGAATCCTTGTCTAACGGCTAGCCGATGCGGGGTGTTAAATAAATAAAGCAAAGGTCTCGTGTCTGTCCTAGTCCTTTCGCGCGACCAACTTTCCGAAGTGGCTGCACGCGACTGGTCGGAAACTTTGCGAACGAGCCTCCGGCTAATATTATCGCAGCTGTGCCAGCTGAGTTTTCCGTTGTACGGAACGAATCCTCGTTGGTAAACATGGCGGCCGGCTTAGAGAACTTTCGCTAATTTGTCGAAACGCGAGTTCGACCAAGTTTCGACGAAGCTTGCGAGCCGATTTACGACGGAGATTTATCGGTTGGTACGATATGTAAATCTTTTGGGATTGTTTCTTTTGTTTTCGAGTTGTCGAGGTCGGGGACATCGATGGTCGGGTTGGATATAATTTTTTTCTGCAAAATAGATGAACGATACGGAACAGCAGCGATTAGGCGACCAGCGAAGCGGAGACACGTTGGAAATTTATGGTGCGAGTTGAACTCGTTTAGGTGCTCGCTTACGGCAAGTATTCGAATGCGTTAATAGCGCACGAAAGAATCGAGCCTTTTATCGCCTTGGAACCGCAACACCCTCGCGTACGAATTCGCTAGTCGTTCTCCGGTTAGTGGGTTACGCAATCTCGATTGGTCCGCTGGTTGACTCGCGTCGAGAACAGACGAACCAACGGATCTAAACTGCTCCTGATACGCAGCGTCGTCTAGATTCGAGACGTCGTCGTCGTACCGAACTGTCGCAGCCGATCTTCCAGTTTGCTCCGGATAAGAGTTTTGTTGGAGCCGACCAAGTTGTTGCGCGAGCGGTTCCTGGGCTTGCGCGTTCTTTGATATTCGATAGTCGATCGCCTGAACCACCTGGACCTGATCTTCTCGACGGAGGATCGGTCGATAGGTTGTCGGACGTTGATATTGCTGCTCCGTTAACAACGCGCTCGCGAGGTAGGAAGAATGAGACTGCGACTCCGTTTCCGACTGCGGCGGCGACGACGACGACGACGACGACGACGACGAGGGAGAGAGCTCGTAGTGATTCGCCAGACCGAGCGTCTGTCCCTGCCCTCCGCGATGCACGTTCTGCAACACAAGGACAGAGGCAGGACGTTATGCACAGGCCTTTGCAAGCGAAAACATTCAGAATCTTTTCGACATTTTGGCGTCTCGATGATCAGAGTTTCTTTCGGAGTTTAATTTTCTTAGAAACCTCCTTCTCAAATTAATCTACGCCTCAAGATTTCGGTCCAATTCTTGTATTCGAATCCCGTTTATTTCGAGACATCGAGACACCATATGCGATATTTTACGCGCATCCGAAATTTCCAAGTCAAGCAACGTGAATTCGCTTCGCGAAATCTACAATTTCCGGCAATTGGGGAAAGACATATGTGTATATACATATATATTGTATATATATCCAAAGGGAACGTTGAAACATGGAACGGAGCGATCCGTGACGAAGGGCAGGAATGTTACGCGGTGAAAATCCGTGAAAATTGACAAACGCGTCGTTATCCTAGCGACTTTCGTTGACAACCACCATTGAGATATCCACTCAAATATTGACGCAGACAAATTCGTTGTGGAACAATACCGATACCAATAGTCTGTATCGATTGTTTTCGTCGAAAGGCTCGTTTTCGACTGGACGTTTAGACGGCCAAGCGTACAGGTTGCACGAGTCGTTGTTCGCATCGAATCGAGAATCACGTGAAAAAATGTACCAAGAGTTAAAGATACATTTTGTTGGAATAAAATCATTTTATCCGAGTGGGAATAAGGGCAGATTCGCGAGTACGGAACAAGATGGGAGAGTAAATCGGTTCGCGAAATGTTGACGGAATATGAAACTACGCAAAAGTTGGTTCCGAGCTAGGAAAGCTTACGAGACGTGACGCAGAGCATCGAGTTTCGACGCTAAAGACGATGCAAATCGATCGAGAACGGGTAAAAGCTTGTTCGAATCCCTTTCCTTCTGTCGGCTCGCGAACGTGATTGGCATGGAAATTCGTTGTCTGTACGATGTTATTCGTCGAAAAGTCGAGCAAGAACGTTGCTGCTGCTATACGGATACTTGGAGACTGCGTTACTATCCAGATAAATAATAGAATCGAACGTATGGAGAGAAACGAGAGCGAGCGTCGAATTGCGTCGAGGTCGAAACAAGATGATCGAAACGTATGCCGAAAGATTTTCTGATCGTATAGACGAATTTGACAGATATTACCGTGAACATTGAATACGTCCAAGCCGGCGTCTCTTCTTGCAGCGAGCTACCAACTACAGGAAGGCTTTCCAGCTTACCTGCGGCGAGACTCCGAGCATCTTCAGGGAGGGTGGCACGTTAAGACTCGCTGGAATTTGTACGTGGCCAAAGTCCACGGTGAAGGCCTCGCACCAAACGCCAAAGTGGCCGATCTGGTGGATCGTCAGGTCTCCGGGTAACGTGAGCACGATGGTTTTGCGATTGTACTGACGCAGCGGTACTACCTTTCCATTCTCGTCGGGAATGCGAATTCCTTGCGGTGACGGCGACGGGCCAGCTCCCGCCCAGAATTTCGCGTCTGCGAAACAGAATTCGACGATGCACTCGTTCGATCCGTTCGGTATCTTTAACTAGAGATATTCACTCGACCGGTTGATCGTGATGCAGCTTACCTGGTGCTTCGCCATCGTAGCTGAAGCTAGGTATCAAAAGAGTCTGAGCGTCGACGACCACGATTGGTTCCGAACTGACACTGTGCACACCGCTTAGAGCCGCCAGTTTTTGCGGTTTCGGGTAGTCGAATCCTCTTGGTATTCTGACATCTCCAAAGTTTACCTGAAACGGCACATTGTTAGTTTCTCGAGAGAGATTAGTTTCCATTATCCATTATTACCAGCAACTCGAGTTGTAACCATAGAGAACGGAACGCGACCCGACTCGTAAGCTTCGAAAATCAATGCCGCTCGGTGACCAAATTCGAGCGCATTTCGCTCTCGTTCTATCGCGATCAAACTTATCGTTTCGAAATTACATATACGTGCGCGCGTACACAGAGATTACGGTGTATCTGCTATCGAATAAATCGACCAACTGTACGACTACGAACTGTCATGGATGAGCTTGTAACGAGCTTTTTTTCGCGCACGTACGTCTATGTCTATGTCCTTTGATGTTACCGAGAACCCTTTGACATTTATTCAATGATAAATCAATCGCAACCACGTTTCACCGACCGATGTTTTCTCGATGTTCAATTTTTCGAGTTAAAATTAAACTTTCGATTCTTTTTTCAGCAATTCGACAATTTTCCATCGAGTTACCTTTCTTCTACTGGCACGCGTTGCGATAACTACGAACGTGAAAGTTGCACGGCAAGCAAACTACTGAAAACCGGTTTCCCGTATCGTTCGAGTAGAAGTGACGTGACACCGAAGGTCACGAGCATGATATAATTTATATTACCGTCAAAGTATTTTCACAATTTATTTCGACTTTCTATATTCTTACCACCGAAACTAAATCGAGAGCCAAATAGAGACTCGACCGCAACGTGCCGGCTAAATAGTTGCTCGTAGCCGTATAGTCGTCGGGTGCTACTTTATATCGTTTAGAAAAGTTAAACGTGTAAAAACGGCTTGGGGAACGATCTTTGGTGACGCGACGTTACGTTGCGTTGTCAATGAATGAATATACGTTACTCACAGCGTATTCGTCGCACCACACAGAGAACCACTTTATGTTGTTCAGAGTCTTGCCGTCGGGTAGCGTGAGCGTGATGTCTTTCCTTCGATATCTCTTCAGCGTGTCCGTTCTGTTGCAAATTGAGAAAATCGTACATGTCTAATCATAACTCTATATAGTAGTATCGATAAGGAACAAACACTATATGCACTCACGATCCATTCTCGTCTCGAAGCCTGATGCCATTTCCATTGGGACTTTTCGAAGTTCCCACGTAAAAGTAAGCAGCTGAAAGGGGATAACATATACATAGTTTGGTGTTTGTGGCGGCGTCGATGGAACGCGAGAACACTTTCCGTAGTATCCTCGTATGATTAATCAGCACGATTAAAAGTACAACAAACCGACAGTTTTCATTCCGCTAATTTTATAGAGCGTTGCTGCGAGCCAGTGCGTCCTTCGCGAACAAATGCTTTCGATCTTATCGAACTGCGGCGCGGCGCGGTGCGGTCGCGGTAAGCGTGTACGCGGGAAAGTGAGAGTAACGAACGAGTCGAAACTGAGACATAAGAGAACCTTTTACGGTCGCGACTGATTCAACTTTAACACTCGGATTGGATTTCTCTGCGTTCGAAGAAGATTCTGGAAAGACTCGAAAAAGTTGGAGGAACTATGACAAATGAATCTCGCGATCGACTTTTCACCGGAAGATACTTTGAAATTGGTCGTGAACAGGAACATGACTCGACACGGATACCGACTATTGCCGACCAAGAAAGACACGAATCCGCTACATGATCACGATGGTAGAAACGTAAAACGTAAAACCTAAAACGGCACTTCCATGTTACGTTTTTACTACATTCTTTACTCGAAATGTGCCATGTACGTAACCGATCCTTTCCGCGAGAAAGCAAAGCAAGCGCGATCGACGCGTGGTTCAAAATGAAAAACTTTGATCGCTGTAGGTACGTAGTTCTTAATTACGAACTTGGCGCTTCGCCGTCGTACGCGAAGTTCTTGATGAACAGAGTTCGTCCGTCCACGGCGTAAACTTCACCGCTGACACCGTGATGGAGTTCCGACAGCTTGCCAATAAGCTTCCCATAATAAGCTTCGCTGCATACCTCTGTGAACATAATCGAGATTGATTAATTTTCGCGAATTAACGGTCAGATACGAGCTAAAAAAGAAATCGCCCGTTAATTCATCGTATTCAAGGACGATCAACGTTCACTCTGTTTGCGACCCTGTTTCGGGAAATTGACCGTACGGTTGCGTCGTCGTCGATTTGCCTTCCGAATAATTAAACAACGGAAAACGAAAGCCATCTCCCAAAGAAAGATCCAGAACGTGTCACACGACTAATCGATTTCGAAACGACGCTTGTTGGAATAATAAATCCTATTGGTTGCGGTGTAGGGTAGTAGATTCGAATCGCGAATCGAAGATTGATTTTGCGACACCTGGATGCGCCGATCGTGATCGCTACGAATCGTATCGGTATGTAAAAGCGAGTGCCTCGAATTCCTGCTGAAGCTCGCTCGCAGCGAGGCATGCGGAGCGAATTCGGATCGTGTCGTGTGGCATCACGGAATGTTGGCCATCCATTCGATTCGATTCGATTCGATTCTGTCCCGTTCGATAGGGTGATGGGTTTCGTCGGTAAGGTTATTTCTTATTCGCAAAGCGCAAACAAACGTGTTTCTCTTGTTTCATCGTGTCGCGACTGGTAACGAATTCTCTAACTCACATTATACGAGTGAATCGTCTCGAACCAGTTTCCATTCAGATTTCGAACCGTTATCCGTGAACGTGAATAGGAAAAGACGCGGAGGGACAAGTCGGTAAACAACCACACGGCAAGTTCCGTAAATCGTAAAAGTTGGCCACGAGGAAATCAAGGTTGAAACACGCATAAATATGGATCGAACGTCAAGGCCGATCCGTGAATCGGCGCGGATCGTTGCGTTAGATGCTAACGAATAGGGGAACCGGTCGACGATCGATCGTACATCTAACCCTTTGATCGAGCGCGTACCGTTACGGCTCTCTCTTCGCGAACAGGATATCGTCCATCCCGACGAGATTGACTTATGCGTGCTCGAGCATAAATCCTGGACCACGACGCCGACGTTTCACGGGCGTTCACGTACACTACTCTGGAGTAAACACTGCCACGATACGTGGTCTCTTTAGAGATTCTAGAAAAATCCTGGCAATCCGAGGAAAATTAGATACGTCCTGAGAACCATCCTTGCGCTATTCGAACGTTTCGCGGTGCCGTTAACTGTCGCTTGTCATCGGTGATGTAACGTGCACGTTATGGCGTGTACTACTTTGTCCCTGCTCGTGGTATTTGATAATTGGACAAAAATACGTTGTTACGGTCCTCGACCGGATGAATTGCGGCTCGTTTATGCATCTTGATACGGCAGCTCGTGCATTTTTCCGTACAACTATTTTTCATAGAGGACGACGACTTACGTTTCACCGTTTCACCTTTCTCGAGAGTTTAAACATGGTTTCGCGTTAAAAAGTATTTCTTCTTCTCGTTTCTTATGTCAAATATGCCATTTTTGTCGTTTCATATACAGAAAGATTTTTATTTCACGATAAATACGTAAGAAAGAAAGTAAGCGTAAAACGATGAACGGTAAGAAGCTTGATCGATCGAGCGACAGTTTGATTAGAGGAGCGCCGCGCCGGCAGTGACAGCAGCACCAGCTCCGTTCTCCAAAGAGAACCGTCATGTCAGTCTCTGCATGTAATTTTTGTTACGCTTGTTTACGTCGCGTCGGCAGTTTGATTCACTCGATCGACGACGACACTTTGTTCCAAGATTACGGGTCAACGGTTGATCCGCTACTTTAAAATTGGATATTACCCGAAACGAGGTCAAACAAGGCAACTTTTTTCATTGATTTTACATGCTATTTACGATACACCTTACGTAATATAAAATCCAATGTTTGATCCATCCGATATTTGCGAGTGTTCAGGCTAACGAAACGAGTTCCATACGGTTGGACGGAAACACAGGTTTACAGATTTCCTCGATTTCCGCATTTTCGGAATATCAGGAAAGGACGAGCGTGAACGAACATGCGGTTTGCGAGCACAAGTCGTTTCGCGAATATAGGTCATAGTTGAACAGAGCTTCGTATCAATCGCTAATGCGAACCCAAAGCGTCGAAGCAGTGTCGGTTTCGAGCTTGGAGAGGATGCATTTCGTCGTTCCGACCGCGAGCCATTAACGCGTAATTATTGCTGTGGTAACGACACCGAGAGGGGATGCGATTAAATTGTTATCTACAGCCGTGATTCTGGAAACGCTCGAGCCACAGGAACGATAAAAAGCGAAAGATCGATGGACAGACTCGAAGGAAAATTCACGATTGGTACAGCACGATCGCAGCGCGAATTATATCGGGAGTCTCGCAAACACGAGTGTCCAAATTAGGTCAACAACAGCGAGTTAAGGTGATGGAAAAACTGGGCGAGAGAGGGACACAGCAGAGATACATATCGGACCTTTGACATTTCCATATGAAAGAGAAAGCAGAAGCCGAACAAGCGTAATTGCCAGACCGTACATAATGCGCGCCTCGTGCTAATGTCGCAACGCGCGTATTCTCCGATGAATTCGCGACGATAGCGAAACACCCATTTGATTCTATGCTTCGGAAACAAACATCTTGGACTGAAATCTCACAGTACGAGGTGAAAGAGGTGAAAGACGTCTGCGTCGTTTAATTTTCCAGAAGGAAAACTCGGTCCTGGTCGATGCGTTCGCGGCGATATTTTCTCTCTCTTGTTCGATGCCACGATCTTAAATTGGAATATCGAGTTTCACCTTTCCGTCTGTCGTGATTCTATCATTGACGAGATATCGAGACACGCCTGTTCCGGACAAATTCCATTTATTCGTCGAGTGTTTCGCTCCAAGTGGAACCGGGATTACGCGAGAAGGTGGCAAGCGGTCCAAATAATGCATGCAAGAAAGGATACGGGGCGATCATTTTCGATCCCCTCGGTCGGATCAGTTTTTCTCGGACGAACCAATTGATCCGTCGAAGCGTCTCTTTTAATTGAAACGGTACGTTTCGAAAAGTAAGATGAAAAGAGGCAGAATGTGCCAGGTCGAGTTCACGACCGATCAGATGCCTCGGTTACGGTGTCCATCGAACAAACGTAGAAACGTGTTTCCGCGCGTTCCACGACCGTGAACCACGGGAACGTTGTCGGCCGAAATCGTTGTCTTTTCTTCTACCACGTTTCATCTATCGCGTTGCACTTTCGCGAGTCGAATGTCGCGAAACTCTCCAAGGGAAAGCGGTCAAGAATTTCTTCGCGAGCTCGTTACGACCGCGATCCCGTCTTCTTTTCTACGCATCTTTTTTGTTATTCTCGCGGATCGGGTTCTCCTCTTCGCGTAACGATGCTCCGAGGAGAAAAGCGTGGAACGCGAAAGTCGCGCGGTGCGGTGGCGCGAAACAGACCGGCAAATCGAGATGCCACGCCGTGGCCAACGTCGAACGAGCTTGCAGATCTCGCGACCGTGTCGTTAATTGGCGCGAGCAATTAGTGCGTGCCGGATCGTTCGTTAGATGGTGAAATTTAATTTCTTTTCTTGCTACTCTGTCAATTCCTCTATCGGTGCGATAGCACTTCCATAACTAATCGCGTGGCTTCGATCCACCGTTAAACGTCATCGCGACAACGAATATTATTTATTCGATTTATCATCGATTCTCGCAATGAAACTACACAAACTACATATCGCGAGTGATGTTTTTCAAATATCGACTTTATTGCGTTGCCGTCGGGACGAAATGAGACGAGAGGACTCCGACGTCGACATCGACGCCGACACGACGCGGACGGGGTGGTTAAAACTACTATACGTGTTTGTACGCGCGTTCCTCGTAAATACGTGTGCCTGTACAAACAGTACCGCGTGACAAATTTGATAACTTGTCTCAACTTGTATGAAAACGTGAAAAATCGGCAATATGGGCCAACAATCGAGATGACGCAGATTCGAATTAGCCGTCGTAAAACGTGATCGGATTATCGTTACGAGGTGAACTCACGTGTTGCCAGTAGAAGAAAAACCGCTGCGACTAGACCGACAGCGGACAGCCGAGTCGAGAACAATGTGGGTGATGGTGTCGTCATGGCGTCTTCGTGGTTACTGCCGTCGAAAGTGGCCGTCGTGGCTCCATGTAGCTTTGTCGATCCCACTACGGTCACCGGCTCGCCTTGCTATACCTCGGTCTGTCTTTCTCCTTACCCCTCTCCCTCTCCCTCTTATTCTGTTTGCTTCATTTCGAGTCGCGTTCCTCTCTTCTGTTTACCACTCAACATTTTCCCACCTTGGTGAATTCACCTGATCATCTGCTCGTTGCTACTTCTCCGTGCTTTCGATTGTGCAACAATTTCGACTCAACGTGTTCAAGATATACGGAAGAACGACCAACGACGTAAACGATATCTATGTTTCCAATTTTTGTTCAGGCATCTGCAGACAACTCGAAAATGGCGTCCCTGACAGCGAGGAGAAAATGCAACTCGATACAAACAAACACGATTTTATCCACATTCTCTGTCTTTTCGGTTCTTCTCACGTCAGATTACGTTTTTTAGTGGTCTGGTAACACGCCGTGCGACAAATAGGAACGCGGTAAGATCAGGATGGAAGCAAAGAAATCACGGTTGTCGCAGTTTACGTCGCGTGGGAGATGGTTGATCGAGACGAGCCGAAAATAAAAGTGACAGAGGTTTCCGAAAATTGAACCTTGAGCCAAGGAACAGGCCATTCTCTTTTTTGAGAAGCTCGCTTCGTCGTTGCAAATATTTTCTATCGTTTCGTCGATTATCTTGCGATCGAATCATCGAGTAATTAGGCTCCGATGGCGTCCCGTTCGCGTTCCATTAAAGAAACAATGCAAAAAGGAAAAACGATACGGTTAAACGGGGAGAGATGGCAGTTACAGTTTGCATCGCGAGTGGAATCCAAGTTGGAGACGAGGGTATAGGTGTTTGCGGTGAGATGGGAAGTACAAGATGCATCGAGCTTGCGAGTTCCCGCTCGAAAGCAAAGTGGCTTTTCTTCTCGTTCACGGTCTCGCGTAAACAAGAAAGAGAGCTCGAACAAGTTGATGATCCGCGGAAAACTTTGTTTTCCCCGGCTAACTTTGTTCGACCACATAAAAACTTTTACGGAAGAGCCGAGTCAGAATACGTGGATCCGTGAGCGAGGAATTTTAATTCCGGCCGATAATACGCGACGGCAATGACGACGCCGACGTCGACGGCGCGGCGGCTCGCGAATTAAAATTCCATTGAAACTCACGGTTCGATTGAAATTTTTCCCAAACTCCCATACACGGTAGGCGGATAATATCCCTGCGAATGAGTGATACGGAGGTCGTTACGAATACCTTCCGATTCTGGAAACAGCGTGTACGCGTATTCGTTGATTGGTTGGTAGCGCTCGTGGAGAGGACCGCGAACCAAGCGCAGCTGCCCTCCCCTTATCTCGACGAGACGCGCGAACAGGTTGTCGCAGCTGCGATTCGAACATAGACACAGAAACGATTACACGCGTCATTTGGTCATTGTCTTTTGTAACAATGGTCGACTGCGTTTGTTAGTTGTCACTCCTAAGTGAGCGCGTCGGCGTCGGCATCGGCGTCGCGTCGTGTTGCGTCGCGCAGTGCCGATATAATAGGTTGCACGTGCCGCGGCCGTCCGCTAGAAGGATCTTTCTTCCTCGCTGTAAGGAGTCTCGCGGTCTGTGATTAAGTTTAATCTCGCCTACATTTGCGAGCGATAATTGCGAAATAATTACGAAAATGGTCGACGGTGCGGCGCGGCGCGGCGCAGCGTACCGTTGTTAGTAAAATTAAAGAAGGAACATTATTACGGAATTTCTAACGGTGATTACGGTAATATTCGGCTACAACTTTCTTTCTCTTTTGTTTCTTCGATTCCATCGACGAATGTTCGTTCAATGTCGTGCCGGCGAATGTATGTATTCGCATCCACGATACGAGGATAGTTGAACAATTATCGGTAATTGTCGCAAACAAAGAACATAGTTCCCAATGCTGTGTCTTATCTTTCTCGACCGACTTTCTCGCTCTTTTCGCACTTTCACTGCCGCGCGGTTTAGAGTTATCATTTTTCGACAATCTCATCGACGTATCCAATATTTGGAGACGAGATGAGACGAGTAGCACAGTTACTGTAGAATTGAACGCGCGTAGAATCGTAGGATTTCGTGGCATCGCTTCGGTTGCTCTCGATTCTTTCATGGCTGGACTGGTATACGGAACGGTTGTGTTTCAACAGAAATCAAGAGGTTTCTGTTCAACCTAGTAACCGCTTTCTGTGCTTCCTCGGCCGGCCGACGTCAAGGGGTAGGAAGAACGGCTAGTAATTATATACTGTCCGTACTCACGCACGGATCTTGCTCGCGATCTTTTTCTCTCGTTTGCATTCTACGTTCAACGATCGTGATACATGGCATGGATACGTTATAGTTGTCGGTGATATTTAAGGGGCAACTCAAATTTTCGTGATAATACATCGCGGCAACCGATTTCCCGTCTGCGCGACAATGATTTGACACAGACTTGCCCTGTGTTTGCGGCGAAAAGTCCGACAGGTAGTCTTACCAACGAGTTCTCTACCGGGCTTACCACTACGAACCCGCACCTTTCTATTCGCTGTTCTCGCTCCTTCTCCTTCTTCTTTGGCTTGCTACGCTCCAGATAGCGCAAAGTAGATCCGAGGACACGGTAGGCAAGAGTAAGAGAAACAACTTAAACAACAACAACAACAAATACATTTCGGGAAAATTCGGGGAACCTTAGGGGACTAATCGTACCGGAAGCGGAGAAAGGACAATGTTTCCTGCTTTACAGGTTAACCGATCCTTTCTTTGTTAGATAACAGCACCGGTGTTTACGCGCGTAAGGTGCAATCGTTGGCGTCGTCAACACCGACACTCTAACGATATCACGATCTCCGTGATATCGACTAGCGTCGTGTGACGTGACACATAACGCGAAAGTGATTGGTAGCACGGGGTCGCTGGCCAGTCAACGAATACTTTCTCTTGCGTAAACGTCGGCATCGTCGACGCGTGGGATCCTAGTATTGGTTGACGATGGCGAGCGTTAAAGATAAGAAGATGAATTTTCATATTCGGTGTTTTATCATTTTTCCGATAAACATAGGCTAGCGATACGATTGGATAGACTGTAAGATTGTAAACAGTAGAAAAAGTATGAGCGCGGTATGGGTGTAGGTGGTGCAAGATTTGTATTTTGAAGATGGCGATTTGATCGGTGATAACTATTCGGGAGTCGTTAACGGTCGTTCAACGGGTTGCTTTATCTTCGTTCATATGACTCAGGCGTGTCAGTTTTGTTGCATAAAAGACACTTAAGTATGCATAGAATCAGCCGCATGGAACGATAACATGGTGTAGCCGCGAAATAATGGGAAAGATTATTTATGGATTGCGATATCTCTATATATCTCCAGGTGAATTACGAGGATCTCGGAAAGGTTCCCGTGGACGCGCCTTTCTGACACAGATTTCGCCTAGAAAATCCATGAATCTTAATTGTTCATAAATTGCGAGAGATGCCGAGACCACGAAATCCGGTTCATTACGTTCGAACGTTTCGTCCCAACGAGAAATCTTTCCGCTGGAATTCTGTTCGCGTTGCGAACCTGTTTACGCCAACGACCAATACTCCATTAGGCCATTGGCCATTGGTCGAGTCGGCCGTGGCGTAGCGCGATTAAAAATTTGCCAGGGTTTCGGAATAGGCTTTAAACGCAATTTTCCCTAGCCAGTTGCCATCGTTGCCAAATATTCCAAGATTCAAGAGGTCGAGATGAACGCGCACGATTAACGTTAGTTGTAACGGGTTGCGATCGATCGTGGGATCGTTTTCCCGCAGGTTACACCGCAGGAGTTTGTTGCGAGATCTACCAGAAGAGAGGCACAAAAGATTCTGATACGAACTCGAAGATGCACCGAGTTGCGTCCTCGTCCCCAACGCGTGTAATTTAGGTGAAGCAGAGTGGAAAATGTTGAGCGAATCGCGTTTCGTTGCGTTGTATTGCAAAAACGTTTCGTTGTTACGCAAAGGAGTTGCTTCTGTTGCGTACAACTGCAACGATTACGCGAGAACGATGTTCCATGGAACAAGACATTTGCTAGCTTCAAATTTCTCGAAACGGGTTCGTACTTGGTAGCCGGAAGCGAACGATCGATTTCAGACCGATCGAGGAGCATTTCAGCGCAGTCGAAAGTAATATTTAATCCACTGATCTTTATTAATTGGTTTGCCGCAGAGTTCGGAAAACTTTGGCTGGAAACTCTTTGCAGTTTTCTTTCGCGACTCGTCTTTCTTATCCTTCGGTGGAAGCGAGGATGATTACAGGAGAATGAGTTTCACGGGCAGGCTTTCGGCGTGAAGTTTCCTTGCCGGCATCGAAAGAACGACAACGGTTGCACAAATTTTTCAATTACCGCCAACTTTGACAAAGTTCATCGACCGGATCGAGCAGCTTGGGTTTTTTCGAGCAGCGATAGCGTGGAAAAGATGCTCGTAACTCGTAATGCATTCGAATGGTATCGTCACGAGGTTCGCGCGAGAAACAAGCATCCGCTGCGCCACGCCGCGCCGCGACGCTACGGGACGCGTGGAAGATACTGCTATTTAGTGGACGCTGATATTTAATACTTTCACTCGAACTCCTTGACCCGCGCACAGCTGCACGCGACTCGCCTTAACGACGAGTCGGCCTTAACGAATGCAGTTGCTGCTATTCCATGCACGACTTGCGTGTGTACAGGAAACGTGGTTACCAATTAATACCGATCGACTTCCAAGTTTCCCGGCAACGGATGCTGACGGGGACTGACATTAACTTTTTACCAGGCTTTCTCGAATTAGGGGAAATTTTACTCGGTTAACCAACGATCCGGTCACGAAGCGGATCGATCTTTTTTTCTAGGTGAACGATTGCATGCGTCGCGTCGCGTCGATTGGCCGATTATGCAATTGTGTCATAGGCGAGTATTATCGGGACGTTTTACCGCGCTTCGAACCGAGGTAGCCAACTCCTAACACGAAAGTCGTCTACGCATCGACGAAATACTTGCAATCGAAGACCATCGCGATCGCGGTCCAGATATTCCGAAGCGATGTCATTCTTACCGGTTAAACCGAACGGTTCCACCGTGCAATTTCACGACGTTAATGGTGAAATTACAATCGGTCGATACAATTTACCGTTGCTCTCTTTATTTTTACTGGAACGGATTCATGGTCGTCTTTGGCTCGTTTCTACTTGTGTTTTTCCTCGTTTCCTTGTCATTATCTTCGCGTCTTGCTTTAGTTAACTAATAAAAACTTTGAAGCTCGAATAGGATAGATATTATCGAGAGCGTATTTTTTGTTACTCTTGTACGACATAACGTAAAACGTTTTCCGGTTGTTCGAGCGAGAGCTGCACGGTCGCGCGTTTCTTCTACCAACCGCTATTCGGATCAACGAGACACGGAAATTTCACCGGTTATAGCGAATTACCGATGCTTCGAAGAGACCGAATAACAGGAAATTAGAGTTAACGCGATCCACGTTACGCGATCCTTTCTTTACGAATCATACGTCGACAGGAAACATTCCTTTCGATTGCCTTTCGGAAAGAAGACACGGAACCTATAGTTGCTAACTTCGAACGAGCGGAACCTGTAAATCCAAAGTCGTAAAGTCAGAAGAACATTACGTAAGATGCGGTCAATTCGGAGTTCAACAAGAAACACAATCGATTAATACACGGTTCTCGATACGCTCGTAACCGAAGGAACGCTTTCTAGGCGCCACTGCGCGGCGCCAAGTATCCTTGGGCCCTTCGATCGTGGATCCTTCGTCACGGCGCGGCGTTTGCGTTCGAGAGACCCGCTTACCTTCGAGTCAGCTCCGTTGCGCGTACGTACTTATCAACTACGTCCACTAGTATCGCGAGAACTGGAAAAGACCGAGAGAAATGAATTTTCGCAGTCTGTTTCGTACGTGGTCTACTAAGTACAAGGAATCCTCTCGATACGAGCAAAATCGCGTGCTACCGACATCGCCTCTGTACTCGCGAGAATGGAACAGAATGAAAGTTGACGCGACGAAGCACAGGACTTCTTGTTAGAATTTCTTATCGAGTCAACGTCCGAGTAAATTTGATTTGAATTACGTGTAAGAATAGATCTATCATCGAAGCGAGGTTTGATCGGAAGAGACTTGCTTCCGCGGCTTGAAACGAAACGAAAGGAAAGAGTCGCGACAATCGCGTTTAGAGGCGAGTATCTTTCACGATTGTGTTTCGTAGACGGTAAAAGAGGGTTTGACGGCAATCCGAGTAATTACGCCGACCTAGTTAACGGCGAATCTCCTGACCCAGTTCTCGTAAAACGCGGATTACAAAACTGGCGAACCGTGGGCGTGTCGCGCTTCCTGCGGCCACCCAATTTCGCAAAGGTTCATCGTTGCACGAAGAACGAGCATCACCGCAAACAACGAAATTTCGACCGGTTTGCGTCGAAAAAAAGCATCGGAGACTATAAATGAATGGAAATGTTTGATGTAGGTTGCTTTGGTCGCGGAAATTGCAGATTTTTTCGCGAAACTTACGCCAACACGGCGAAAAGAAACAGGAGACACGAGGACACGCCATGCCATACCGAGTCAGAATAGATGTCGTGACGTTGTCTATAACAACGGACCCGTTTACGTGCCGATAAAACGCCACTGTGTCCATGTCCATATTACCATGCAATTTTATACCGTGTAAACTACCGTGTATAGACGATACTCCACCCTCCGTGGACCAATTTAAGTAATACGTTAAATTAATCGAACGTGTTTCAGCAATCCGGCGACGTATACCCTTTGGATGATAAGGCGATAGACTTTGGATGACATTCGGTAAAACGGAAGGAGGTTGCTCGTGTGCTTTCGTACGATTCCGTACGATAGAGCGATACTTGGAGTTTACGGTTAGATGACTCGTAACTGCGTTGCGAAAGCGGAAAAAAAAGGTAGATCGAAAGTTTCGAGATTCACGGGACTCGTTAGGTTCCGTCGCGTTGAGGTCGGCGGCGGCGTCGAAGGTGTCGTTTCGGTTGGCGCGAAGCCGAATAGAAGCGCGGACGCGTGCTGGATTTTTCGATCGTCGTCGAGAGCGAAAGTTGCGCATATGCGCACGATTAAAGTCGAAACTGCTGGAAAGGAAAAAGTCGCAGTCGACCATCACCTTTCTCTCGACGAAGCGTGCCGCGTTCAAGGACTCGATCTTTGGTCGATAACGGCGTTGTTCCTGCCGCGTTTTAACGAATTAACGCGGCTAACAGCGAGACGAGATTTCTCGCCAGCCAATGTCATATGCACACCGTGGGATAGGTATCGGTATCGGCATCGGTATCGGTATCGGTATCGGCATCGGCATCGGCATCGGCATCGGCATCGGCGTCTGGGAGATTCCATTCTCATTGTCAGACGTTCTGGCATCTCCGCGAGAAGAGAGTAACGCCGCGTTGCACGCCCGCGCCGTGCTGGAATCGAGTGTCGTAACATTCCAGGCATATACGAGACTTTACATCGAATCGCACCGCCGATAGATTGCGGCATTCTATCGCGATTCCTAGCATGATTATTATTTAACATGTTATTCGGAAAATAATTAACGTTACAGATCCGATACCGATATAGGACCGCACAATTCATTTCGTTAAACTCGCAATCTGTTGAATCGTGGTTCTATCGTCGAATGCATAATTCAAAAGTTACTGGCGGTCCAGGCATTGCATTCGATTCAAATTTTCTATCCGTCTATTAATTGACCGTTCAAAGTATTTCCAGTCGCCGAAACTTTGCCGTGTAATTGGAATTAACCGTAGAAACGAAGCTCGCGGTTCGCGGATCGTCGAGTATCAACGCGCGAACTTCTCCTCCATTCGCGCCATTTCACAATCGATTCTTCAATTACGGGATCGTTTCCCGCGACTTTTCCGTCCTCGCTGTCGTAAAAATCGCGCATGTGGAACGAGGCGATTTAATGGGAAGACGAGACGAGAAGACTAACGGCCTTGACAGATCCGAGTGTGTTTCCTCTCACTCGACGCGATGCGTCGCGAATCGAGAATCGAGAATCGAGAGTCGAGAGTCGAGAGTCGAGGAAGCGTACGAACGATTCGTTTGGTCTGTCGTCGGCGGCGATTCCTTTCTCTCGGTTTGCGGAAACGATCGAGACGATCTTGGTTGCCCATGACACGTTTCGTTCAACTTGGATTCCAACGTTTTCAAAGACGTTGAATAAACACACTGCAACGAGATATGTTAGCTCGATCATTGGAAACTATAATTATGTAAGCTAAACGAGCATCGAAAGAGTTGCAAGTGAAAATAACAAAAGTTCTAAAAATATATACATATACGAATTATGCGTTATTTCGTGCACGCTTTAAACCACGCTTATATACCAGCTGCTAGTTTTATTTTGCGCGCGTTTACGTCGCTCCGCTCGGCGACCTTGTAAAGTAAATGTTCGTTTACGTTACGCTGTGTTTCATTAAGTAATTTTCTGGCGACGCGCCGCGAGGACACAACTTCGGATGTAAACTTTGTTGAACCCTGTTGTTGTTGTTTTCGTAGTTGTTGCCGTTGATCGTAAGGCAGCAATTTTGTGAAACAATCTTCGAATAGCTTGCGACGTGACGTACCGTCTTTCTCAACTACGCAATCAGATCTTTTGTTGCGCGTAGATTAATTTGTCTCTATGAAAATATCGAAATGAAATTATAACGATACTCAATTTCTCCTCTGTTCTTTGATTAATAACCGAGTCAAACTAGCCATCTATTCGCGTATAAATTAATATCAAATAGAAAATATGATTACAAAATATCTGTTGTAATTTCGTAGAGTATCGATACGAGTGCAAACGATAAATTGAAAACGCGACGTCGGTGTCGGCGTCGAAAAGAAATGCCGCGCATACGACTAGCTGCAGATCTCTCACTTATCAACTCCATTCTCTTCAGTTATCCATTCTTCTGACCGAGGTCGCCGTGACCACATTACCACTGAATCATTCCTTTTACCAAATCTTGGTCAATTTTTATTTCGGGCGCTGTCGTTTCTATAAGAATTTTTACGATAATTGCTTTTCCGAACCTCTCGAAGCTTGCTAATCGAAAAGTAGCAGAATGGATTGTTGAATGTTTGACGAGGGACTAGACGAAAAAAAAGTCGAAGATCGAGTGCTTAATTGCAACGTAGTCTGTCAGCGTGTGCGTTCTGTGCATCCGATTTAAAGGGGTTGCTTCGAAACGTACAACTCGCCCTCGAGGTAATTTCTGACCGACACCCTTGCAACGAGCCCGCTTACGTCGCAATTAAAACGCATTCCTCTAACAATGGGATTTCACGGTGAACCAACGCCAACGCAACGGCTTCAACTGTTTTAAAAGTTGAGCGAATCTCTACGATCGCGAAAATCCTTTCCAGCGGTCCGTCACAGCTTAGAAACGCGGCTGCGATTGCATCGAAGCAATTAAAGTTTAATTAATCTTGTCGCGCACACGACCACTCCCTGCGTTAACCGTTAACGTCCTTTTTCGAGAACGCGAGACGGTAAAATCTAATATTCGCGATCGACGTCTTTCGGCATAGTCGAACGCGTCTTTTATTAAATGGTCATGCGACCAAGAATGCGGTTATTGCTTTCGTACGAAGCAATTTTTCATCGAGGGAGTGTATTAGGTCAACTTCGGAGCGCAACCGCATTTTTGACGATACTTTGAACTTTCATGGAGCACCTATGCTTTTTCACCTCTTCCGGAGAGATCTCTGCCCGTAGCTCTGTTGTCTCATTAAATCGATACATCGATTAATGCATTTTTATCGATAGCTTATCGATCATCCGAATGCTTTCTTGTTTTGTTAATCAAATTCGCTTTCAGATATTTTCGTGGTGTTTTCAATTTCTTTCTGCACTCCTTACGACTTACGACTTACGACTTACGACGCTACAATCGCGTAAGATAATCAAGCGTGCTCGTTAGTCGAATGCGAGACAACGTTGCAAGCATATCGTTAATGAATTAAATGCGAGCGGAAGCCATATAATTTTCCAGTTGACGAGCACCTTGGTGCACGCCTGACGTTGCAATCTACACGCGTAAAGCAGACGAATTGGACCCGGAGTTGAATTTCGTTCCTTACACTTGATAGTCAAAGGGTGTTTACAATTTGCTTACGTCCGTTTGCACACCGTCGATCCTCGTAAGAACCTCGGCACGGATCGACGTGTGTCCACATTCGCTACTCTGGCCAGTAGGTGTGAAATTTCTTGAGTACCAATCGCATCGCATCGTATCGCATCTGGTCTCGTCTCGTCTTGTCTCGTCACGTCTCGGTTCGTCAAAAGTTCTACTTTTTTTTTAACGAACCAATTTCAATATTTCGAGCACGAAACAAATATCGGAAAGAGAGTAAATTGAAGCTTGTCGTAGCAACGCTCGACGTAAAAAAAGAAGCGTTCAAAAATAACTTTACACAAAATTGCTGAAAGACAACAACGCGTTTCGACGCTTTTCGACATGCTTATCACGGTCCACATAATTCTAAAACTTATAGTGGAACATTATACCGCTAACATGGATTTGCACTTCGCCATTCTGAGGACGTGATTCCAGTAGTAGCTCCTAGAACCAAAGTCTGGCGGGCATCCGAGGAACACCAAGAATTCATACGAACATATAAATGTGACGTAGACATAGACGCTCAACGTTACCTTCGCTCGTAAAACGATGAATTTATCAGAATTACCGTGAGGAAATGAAAAGTCAGAGACGGATCGAGTTCCAAAGGCATTAAGAAAAGGGTACACCTTCTTTTCAATCTTCTGTACCATAACGGCTGAATTGTTCAATTACGATATTTTTACTTGTATCGAGAAAACATGTGTTTCTTTCGTCGGTTCACGCATAGCCGTGATCCGATTTTCCGCGATTTCTTTCCGAGTCGTGCTCTGCTATTGGTTCCTTTTCTCTCCCTTGCAAAAACTAGACACTGGAAAGGGTGAATGAAAATCGCCTCCGGGAAAGAAAGGTTATCAATTCCTTCCTTTGCGCGGTATCCCGTAATTATCGATTCGATTAGAAATTCTATATTTGGTGTGACGGGATGTCTCGCGTACAGCGTGCAACTCCTGGCAGAATGTAGGGAAATTACGTAATTTCCGGCTTCCCTTTCGGTCCGAAGTCTCGTTCGGACCTCGTTTCACGGTTTTGCGTAAGAATTTCTGCCGTTCGTAAAATGCGTTTGACAGATTTGTCCGTCCGGATACTCGAAGCTGTTACCGACACGTTCAGTCCTACCGCGGTCACTTTTTTACCAAAAAACTGTTGCCTCGAACATTTTATTCGAAGGTAATTCGACCGATTGCGATTGTTGCGATTCGCAGCTTTCGTTGCTCCTTGCTTTTGCTCGCAGAAAATGTTTATCGTACAAGCCGAGTTTCAAGTCTTTGGACTTTACGAAGCTCGAGCTTTACGAAACAAGTTTGAATTTATGTCTTTGCCCGATAAGTAATCCACTTAAAGCTGTGCGATTTTCAAAGTATCGCGTCTTGCACTCCTTTGAATGCCATCGATTTATCGTCGGATCACTCGTGATTCATTCAACAATGCGAGATAAAGCTGAGCTACGTAGGTGTACGTCACGCCATTAGCTGTATCCATGCCAAGCAACGATTCTAGACACTCGTAAAATTTTCACGATAACGTCACGACGTTATACCTTGAAATGGTCAATGTACGAGCTGGTACGCAGCTGTTAAAGGGAAACGATCGTTTGTTGTTTTTAAATATCGTTACTCGTCGAAATATTTACGGGTTCCTTTTGTTCGGCGCTGTTCATATTCGCGTACAGTACATAGTACACGCGTCGACTAAATTTTAAAGAGAAAGTTAATAATGCATATATCGCGCCAACTTTGGAACACGGTTTCGTATCACCGTCGCGTTGGTTTTCTATTCAGAATAAAGTTGACCCAGATTTACATTTTTCCACAAAGCACTCTCAGTTAAAAACGTTTGCATGTACACGACAGCTCGTGGAAAAGTTGCGTTTACTTAATGGATCTCGAGGCGATATACGTATACGAGAACGTCTTTTATTGTCGCAAAACGCACGGGGAACTCGGATCGAGGTAGTCGCGAACCATGCGAAGCATGTTTCATATCAGGTATCGCGCCAGATGAGCGAAACAATGACGACCAACTCAACTCTTTTATCGATTCATAAAATACACAAGTATATATAGCCGCGTATTCGAATGAGTTATAACGGAGACGACGAGCACTGTATTTACGTCCAACATTTTATGAGAGACGCTTTAGGGGTAAAGCGTTTACGATGGCGGCGAAATTTCTCATCTTATCCAAGGCAGAACGGGATGTAACGTACCGCCGAAATTCTCATCATCTTTCGACGACCCATATTCCCTTTTTTGCAAGTTCGTACGAGCAAAGTTCCGTCGGTGCATCTAATAGGGAGCTCCGTCGATAGTTTCGAGGTTAGCGCACCTGCACGATGCTAGATGATTATCTAGGAGGAACCGGAAGGTTGTGAGGCTAAAAAGACGATGATAACGGCTAAAGTGCGTGGTAAAATTAAAATCGATGCTTCGTATTTTGCGTACGAACTTTCAAATTATTTAGAAATAAGTATCGATGAGTAAACGTTAGTATTTGCAAGCTTGCTTTCAAACGTAAGATAATTTGTCGCAGCAAATGATTTGAAAAGAAAGTTTCCGCAAGAACGATAGACAAATCGCCTATAACTCGGTAACAAGGTCGGATCGGATTCCTTAAATTACCTTTACGCGTCGATGCAGCTTTGGCGTTGGGTCAACTAACGAACAAACATTTTTTTATAGTCGCAAAAGTATAGAGACTAGATAGTTGAAGTGTAACTATACAAAGCACAGAAATAGGTGAATATAGAGGGCTATTTGTGTATGAAGCAAGAGAGAAAAAGAAAGAGTCATGGAAACAGTTGGACGCAAGGGTGAGTGGGAGAGGGGGAGAAAAAGATATAGGAACATAGACAACATAGAGATAGGAACGTGTGGGATGCATACGCCCCGCCCTCTTCCCAACTCGACTCGTCGCTCACCCTCTCCCTTTTCCTCTCAAAGGACGAAGGGTAGGGTTCCGTTGGCCGTGCACCCTCTTCGACCCTCTGTCGGTGCGCCACCCTTCTCCCCGATCTCCGCGTGCGCTCGCTGGTGAGGTTGCCCCATACCATTTTCAATGGATCGATGGTGATTCGATAACCCTCCGTCGAGTGGCGCCACTGTCGTCGGCGCGACACAGCCGCTCAGTTGGAACTTGGGTTCACTCAGTCCACGACCGTTTGCCACGAGACTTCGATCTCATCGGTCTCTCCCTGTCTTTCGCTATCTCTCTACCCTTCTTTTCCCGTTTGGAGGACGGAAAGCAGCTACCACCTCCTCCACCACCACCACCACCGACGCCGCCGCCGCCGCTGCCGCCGCCGCCGCCGCCGCCGCCACCGTCGTCGCCGCCACCGACGACCGGGGAGACGCACGTAGTCGAAACGTGAGACTCGTACGGACATCGTCGTCGTTCTCGCCGGTAGTCCTCGTCGTAGACTGTTTTTCGAGCCAGGCCTTCTTCGGTTGTACTTTGTACTCTTCGAACGTATCAGGAGTCACCTGAAATTCGAGGTAAGCGAGCGTAATAATTGGAATTATTCGATATTACTTATAAAATGCGTTTCAAAACACTGACTCTCAAACTCATCCTAGAACGTTTAGTGTATATATACATATCTATATAGATACATATGTATATGTCTGTATACATATCTATCTCGTGCGTTGTATTCTCCCACAACAACAGAGCAAAGTAAAGCACGAAAGTTACATTTTCTTCACATATGTTGGTCGATTATCTTGCTACGCGTTTATTAAATACGACTCGGTGAGCAAAGAAACACGCGAGCTTGCTTGTAATATTTCGAACGCGTTGAAATCGCGAGAGAGCGACACGCGCCTACGTTCATGGGGTGCACCGCGCGTACTCTATCGTTCTTCGTCGATCCCGTCGCGGCAGCGTATTTTCCTACTCTCTCTTTTTCGTGGCTGCACGTCGCGAGCGGTACGTATGCCGCGGCTCGATAAAACGCAAGGGTTAGGCCGCTGCAGGTCTCCCTCATCGATCTCGAACGCGGCTTGCTTTTCCTGTCCGCCAATTTCTGTACGGTCTCGAGACTTTAGCGGCCGAGCTTTCGATGCCTGTCGTCAAAGTCTCCTCGTACCGAACCATTTCTCCGCGAACACTATGTATATCCGCTACTCCATTCTTCCGATTAACCTTCGCAACCATGTATCTTCCTTATCTTTGTCTATTCGTTAGATTCTAATAACCCAACTTGACGGATACGCAACTAAGTTTAAACTTGTGTTAGCGGTCACGATATTTTTCATGGGAAATTTTACAATTTTTCTACCGACTTGGTTGTTTTAACATAACGAATCTTCGAATGTTGTTAAATTCATCGTTTATCGTAAACAACTCCGACTTTTAGCATGTAACGTACAAGAATCGAAAATGGAAACCATATTATGTAACGATATTTGATCTTCGAAGAAACATCATATTTCATCCAACAAATTGACGAAAACTTTTCTTTAAGTAACTTATGGAACGTAACTATTTGTAGGTGTACAATTTTCTTTTCTCGAATAGAATGTTATTGAAATTATATTTATATTACTATTCGTCATCGTTCTCGGTAAAATTGGTTCCATTCCGAGGGAAATATACATACATTGGGAGTTTTTAAATTGAGTGGCAGGTAAAAGGGAACCGTATCTACGTTGTACGCGCTTTGATGGGACATCGAAGGTGTATCGAGGTTGGTGACGCGGCATCGTTCGTTTTTCCGAGCACGACCGTTTTCGAGGGTAATCCATTTACATCGATGCCTAGTTTAAAATTTGCCCCATGATTATTATTTACGGTTTCTTTGGTAACGCGGAATGATTTTGTTTACCGATGTAGGTGTTCGACGAGACATGCGTGTCAGTGAATGCGCGAATGGATACCGAGGGCGAGGGTTCGCTTTGTAGGTTAGGAAGGTCGAAGAAAGACGGACGAAAGTCAGCCAACTTGCCATCCTTTTTTCTCCTCCATTCTGACAAACTTGTCTGTCTTTATGATAATCCATCATTTTCTCACTCCATCGCGCGCAAAAATAAACTACAACATCATTTAATTAATTATTCAAAAACTCATCCCTTATCTACGTTCTCGTAGTATATTAAGCAGACGTCCGTTGATCGCGTATCGCCACGAATTTTCCTTGAAAATGTACCCTAACGCGACGGTGTCGCGTAAAGAACGTGCCGGTACGATACTCGAACCTTGAAATTTTGCGCGGGAATAATTCGTAAATCGAGTTGCTCGACACTCGGCTGCTTCGAGTCGGTTACGATAAGTATTTCGACCGCAAACAAATCGTTGGAACGAAACTAACTCTGATTCTCAAATTTTACGTGGTCTCGTGGTTGTAGGTGCAACCCCGACATCGTTGATTCTGCTTTTTGGTTGCATATAATGCACCGAAATAACGTGTCCCAACCTTCGAGTTTGGTTTAAGGCTTCATCGATCGGTTCGTCTTTCTTTGACGCGTCGCGTCGTTGACACGACCATTTGCCAATTCTGTGTCTGCTTATCCAGCCCCTTGTTGCTCTTGGACCGTTCAGCTTGATAAACGTGCATTGCACGGTTCCGTAATTAATGGCAGAGGTGATTCGTCGCTGTCCGATTATGCGAATAGGCTTAACCTTGCTACGATGAATCACGAACGTCTGTCGCGCGGTGTGCTCGTTACCCTCTCGCGATCGTTAATTGTATTTTGTGTCATCGATAGCTTGCTTGCCGTTCGGCACGACCACGGAAACGTGAATCACGGCAAGTTGTCGTGACTCTTATCTCTCTGGACGAAATATTCGAAATATGAATGAAAAAATGTTTCCAAATTGGTTTAGTCGTAAAAACTCGTTTGTATCGTTTTGTAGCTACGTTGATTTTCAAGCGAAGAAACAGAATTTGGGAACACACCGCTCTATAAGATTCTCTCTGCTCGCGTTCGATGTCCTCGTTTCGCATTCCTGTGGCACGTAGTATCGAAATTGAGACGTCTTTCCCGGGGAAAAGCTCGCCATTCTGTCCAACCGTATTACCATTTTTCGGCAATAGAAACGAATCGATATCACGTCGGTTGCTCTACGCCGGCCGCGCTGTAACTCAGGCTCGAATCGAACCCGTTCATTTCTACGTATAAATCGTGTGTAAACGGAGTTTCTTCCTCTATCCTTCGTATCGTTGAAAGATTATCCTAGCGACGGTAATTTACGGTTGCATCGCGGAGATGCTGATTTTAGATATCTCTGGCTGTTTTCGGGGAGTGCTTCGGAAGTCGCAGAAACGTCTGGGCTAAATCCTAACTGTGATCGGAAATAGATGTCGCGGTTGGCTGGTTCGATAAGCTTCTATGTTCGTCGCTTATTCATCGTTCGTAGTAGGAAAGTGAGATTAACGTCGAGCATGGAGTAGTTACAGTTACAGTTACAGTCCGCGGAGTCAAAAATGATTGGCGTCGTTGAGTTCGAGGACGTCCGTACAGATCCGTAACGATTCCTTTAACGTGGTATACGATGACCCAGTTGACGCCAAGTGGAGTGCCTTTAAAACTCGGCCGAATATTGCTCGAAATAGAAGACCTCGATGGGGAATCAGTGTCATACTTACTATAACGGGCAGTTAAATCGAATTGGTTTATCTACGGGACGATCCTTTAAGCGGCGACCTTTTAACCCGGTCAGCGAAGGTTGTACGTTGAAAGGTATCGCTGAGCGAGTATTTTTTATTCGGACAAACATCGTCTACCGCGGATTGCTTAATCCGAAAACGAGCAATCCCACCGTTTGTCGAGAAATCGTATCGTAATGGTAGAAAATCGAGTTCAAGTAGTAGAACTCGAACTATTAACCGCCTCTCGAACCCCGAATACTTTGATAACGTTAACGGAGGAAAATGGTTAAACGGTACAAATGCTTTCTCTTCTGGTAAAGAGAAATTGTCCTAATCACGCTACGGGGAACACGGAGGGGGTAGCGACGGCGCGTGACAAAATAAATTACGGGCCATCAATTCGAAGCGGAATTATACCGTTTATCCAGGGAAACGACTTGCCAAAAGTGAGACCTCGAACTTTAAGAACGGCAGTTTTCCAGTAGAAGGAGCATTGGCCTCGTTACCGTCCCGCAATTTCAGCAGTGATATTTTTACCTTAAAAGGAAAGAGAGGAAAGGGTGAGAAGGGAAAGGGAGGAGTGAAGAGGAGAAGAGAGGAGAGGAGAGGAGAGGATAGGTTGCTTTCGGGTTCGCAGAGGGTGAGGCACGATCCTGTGACTGAAAGAATGTGCTCTCCTTTGAGGGACACTGCGCGAAGGAGGCTTAAGGAGAAGTCGGACAATTCTCTTCTTAACGAATTCAGAAGCGCGCATACCTAATGACGAAACGCTTTCGCGGAAACTAATTTCGAGCAGTCGGAACTTACGGGTCCGTGAGTTGGCGAGTAATTTTCGAAAGACTTCGTATAGGACGTTCCAGGATGCGCTACGTATACTATAGCTTAGCCGGCGTGGGGTTTAGGCGAAGCATGGGTAGGTCGTGAAACATCGGGCTGGACGGTAGACGAAAGAGAGAGCGTGCTAGCCAGAGGAATAGACGAAAACTGGAAACGTATTATATGTTAGAGAGTACTCGTAACTTGGCTCGGTATCGATCGGTCGCAGTAACGGTGCAACGGCGAACGACGATTCGCTTTGGTCGCTCTCTCGTTCTTTCATTAGTTTTCCTATTTTATCTATTCCCCGATTTCCACGTATTTTCCTGCACCCGGTCGGCCCTTTGATCGCGCGTTCAGAAAAATTCGAATTAAAACGCTGCGAGGTCGGAGCTCGGCACGGTTAATTAAGCTGCTTCGATTACGATCGAGTGTGCCCTCGGGGTTGATTGTTATTCCGAGTCCTGTTTTTCTATTAATCGGTTTTTTCAGCCGGAAACACAAATTAATCGGAACGTTGTTCAATTACCGATCTCTCGAGCGAATAATCTTAGCTCTGTAAAGATTTGAAAACACAGAGATACGTGTTTGCTTCTACGCTTTCGACGACTGGACCGCTCGTCACTCGACCCTCTTTCTGCTCTTTGCTTTATCGAGACTTTGTTACTGTCGCGATCAGGACCTCGATAAAGACATTCGGTCAAAATAATGGTAGAAAAGGAGGTTGATCGTTTAACCGAATTCTCGTTAACTCGTCCATTGTGACCAAGTGCAGCGATGCTGTGAAATGTCGGGGGACGACCGGCAAGTTTCAGAATCCGAACGACTTTTTAGGAGATCCATAGGACGGAAACGGAAAAAGTAGAGAAGAAAAGAAACGAGTTGTACGGCAGCCGAAGACAGGCGACGACCAACCCGAAGCCAAGCAATTGCGAGAGAAAAGTTTCGTGTTCCGTGATTCTATGCCCGATGAGAATTAGTCTTACACCACTCCTGACTCGTCCTTGTTGCGAGTTCCTTAGAGTTCTCATCTTGACGTCTCTTATTGTTTTCACGACTTTTCGTTCCTAAGTTCGCGTATACGTACTTAATCGGTTATTCTCGTTTATGGAATAAACGAGCAAGTAAAAAAGTAACCGATACATTTTTATCGAACATTTCTACAGTCGATGCGAATCGATTCGATTCTGATCGATTTTGAAACGCGAAACACGCCACGTGCTCCTTTCGTGTTCGTTTCGCGTTCTTGTTTTCGTCGAGTCCCTCGCGTATCGTGCACCCCTCTGTCGTTCTTTCTCTTTAACTCGCCTTTCTATCCACGTTCGCATTTAAAATGGCAACGAGGGCGAGTAAAAGGCGTTCGAGCGTCCTAATTTCCTTTCTCTCTTTTCGTTGATAGTTTTGTACTCGACACTGGCGAACATGTCCGGTTACGTGTCTCGTCGCTTCGGATAATTTCGTCGCGACGCCGGCCGTCGCTTCGACGCGTTTGCACACGCGACGAGTCGTTTTCGTGCCAAGCCCCTTGATTATCGACCACTGGCCACAGCTTATCGCCGATTATCAGTTTGGAATATAGCCACGTTTATCCATCGTCGATCGCTGTACAGGTATCTCGGCTATCGATTCGCGTACGTCGTACTTTGCTCGATTACGCTTATACGTATTCCGATAGGGCGATCGGTTCTCTTTGAAAGATTAAATTTATCGTTGGTAAGGTCGCAACGCTAAGATCGCTTCAAAGATCCACCTACTCGCTGGGATTTCACGGAACGGGAAAATAGAAAAACAGAGAGACGTATAAGAAAGGAAAGAACGCCTGTCTTCGAGAACGACATTGAATTTCGTCGATTGCAATTTCTATGTTCTGGCAGTTTACCTGCTATGTACGATATTTGGATGGGTATCAGGATTGGAAATAAAAAAGAAAACATAGATAGGGTCGCTTGAAAGAGGTACTTACTCGACGATCGATCCATCCATATTTACTTGTTTGCTTTTAATGTTACAAAGGAGCAAAGGTCGTACGCTGTCCATGAGCCTATTAATCTTTCGAAATTGGGTCATCGTTGTTATTCGATATTAAACGATGCGCGGCTAATCTTTTTACTCGGTAAACGAAAGATGTTATTTCAATGACAGATTCGGGAAAAGTTGTAAGAAAAGTTCGGGCAGAATTTCGTGATGTATCTTTGAGTATTTTCATAGGTCTCTATGTGAAAAGTTGGTGGTAGCCGATACAGTTTTCGAAATAACGCGAATGAAAAGCTGCAAATGCTTTGGTAATGTTCTCGCGGTGTCTTGCACACCACCGAGATACCGCTGCGAGTCCATCGGTGGCGGGCGCAAGGACGCCATTTGTCAAGTAAAGCCGTGACCTTTCGCGGTCGCGTTCTCCCACCACCCTGTTTTGCTTTCTCGTTCGATCGCTTTTGCCAGTCGATTTGTTCCAACGGCGTTGCATTTAGCCAAGTTTTCGGATCGATCGAATCTCGTGGAACGATGACATTCGTTAATCTAATTTCAAATAGAAAGCGAAACGAAACCACAGCTGATTGCGAGGTTCCTCCAAAACGACGGGAAAATGAATCCAATCCAACGTGACTTAGGTCAACTTGTGACTTTTCGTCTGATTTCGAGCAGCCGATATGGTACATGGATACGATACAGGGATGTCGTCTAAGCGAAGAGACATACTTTTCACTCGTATAATCAGTCAAACTGACGTGTATAACTCCGGTGATCTATATTATCCTTAGCGGTTGACTCCGATCTGGGTCGATCGGTACGATAATAAAATACAGGGAACAACGTTACGTTCGGATGGCCGTAGCTTCGGTTAATCGATGCACGGATAATTGAGGTTTCGCTGTTACTCGTAACGGCAGCTGTGGATGTAATAGTTTTATTGGAAGCGTCGCGTCCTCGGAATGTTGTTTAGCGAGCATATTTCGGAAACAACGCGTTGGGTGCATGAATTCTGATTTACTCTCGTCTGCCCGCACCGTTTCAATAACGGAAATAGCCAGCAAAATATTTCGGTTGACCTAGATTGCGGTGATGTTGGTGGCACGTTATTAACAGCGCGCGCTCGTTATAATTGATAACCTTCGAAAGCCGAGGTAAATTATTTTTCTTGAATCTTTTACCGACCTGAAAAACGAGGTAGCTTGCAAATCACTGAAATACCAAAAGTCGAGAAAAATCCTTCGTAAATGTTAAATACACAACATTTTACCAATTACCAACGAATCTAATAATTATATAGTTTCGGTAATATGGCTAGGAAAGCTGCTAGCTGGCTTGAAACAAGTTATCGGCAACGTAACGCTACATTTTTGACACCTGACCTACATTATTAAAGCAAGGATTAGCATCGTCCGCGATTCAAAATCCTATTACACGGTAATTTACGTTTTATCCGGGAGGAGAAGGATGGAAGAAAAAAAAAATTTAATGCCATGCGCGGCAGCAATTTGACTTCGTAATTCCTGCGGCCGGAAGCTGCAACACCCACCGGTAGACGATCGCACATTTCGGTAATAAGTCGACGAGAGGGTGATTCTTTTTCTTTTTTCTTTTTCTTTTTTCTTTTTCTTTTTCTTTTTCTTTTTCTTTTTCTTTTTCTTTTTCTTTTTCTTCTTCTTTTTCCCTGAAAACCCCCTCCGCGCATGCTGATTTTCCTGTGAAACAGAGAACTGCAATTTTACACTAGCGCTTCACCGTCATGGTAACGTAATTAAATTACTCGTCCTTTCTATATCCATTATGGCGACATAATGAGAGTAACAAAATTATACTACATTACGAACTTTAATATAATATATTGCACACGAGCCATTTAATGCATTAACGTATTGATACGTTGCGTTTCATTCAATTATGTGGCTATTATTCCCCGATATTCTAACGGGTCCCGCATTGTCAAAATAGGAAGTCGTGGATAAATTCGTCTAGATTGGAGATGCCTTTGAATATAACGTTGCAAAGTGGTAAGAGGCTGATAAGCCTTCTGGTTAGATTCCGCGGATGTCTATATCGTCGATTGGATATATTTTAAATTCGAGTCTAAGAAAGAGAAAGGAACCTTATTTGAATAAAAGTTTGTATTAATTTTGGAAACGCATGCTAAGCGAGAATATTCGTTTGCCGTTTTCTTCCTCACCCTAGCTATTCCTGACCGATATATTACACGGACGCTGAGCCATTTTAAAAGTTTCCTTGCCGCGACACGAATAAATCATGGTCTCGTAACTCGTACGAGTAACGGTGCGTGATGTACGGGTAGTAGATCCGTCCGAGACATCTTTGTGGTTGCAAATGGCGATATTTTTCACGGTTTTTTTCCGCTCTCTCTCTGCTCGTTGCCGTCGCGTCGTTGATACTAGATCCGACCATACGTATTCAAGTTGAACGTCATTTTTCTTAAGCCGTAGTATACCAGCTACGTTCAGTTTCAGCGGGTGACGTTTATTCCGCGATAAATTATCATGTCGTGGCAGTCAGCAGCGTACGTTGAGCAGGTGACAAAGTCTCGCAGCAGGCTTTCGAACTTTTCGACACGGCTTCCATTCAATTCCGATTTTCTCGCAACGATCGTCCATCGTGTAACATGTTTTTCGTTGCATGCCGGTAAAGCGATCGTTCCTTCGTATCGATTGTACGTCAACTTAACGTAAACACGAAAACCAAGTTATGTTTCGTTGTAGGAAATATTGGTGGGCGTCGTCTGTGCAGATGCGACGGTAGCATATGCAGCCGGCTGAGTTTCGGAGTAGAGACTCGTTCTCGGGACTGCAAATTACCAGTTGGATTAATCTGCCAAGTGCCTAGCTGCACACACTTGAGATGCATATTGTCGGTGCATATAGATAGCTAGGAATATGTAGGACGGATTGTCTTCTCGCACAATGCATCTGCGCGACGCGCCGCGTCGCGCTGTCTGATTAAATCCTTGCCCATTTTCCTCGGTGGGACGCTACGCGAGGGTATCTACCAGACCGCTGTTTCGTTGCGATCGTACTATACTCGTATATAGCGGAGGGAGACTCGCAAAAATTGGAAGCTACGCAAATCAAATGAAATCTACTCGATAAATCGCGAATGACGAACTTGGTAGTTTGGATCTTTGTAATTTTCGCTATTCGTGTATATGGGTAGGTAAGTTGAGTTTCAGCGATGCTTCTTCCATGTATCTTGTAGGAAAATTTACGTTCGCAAATCACGCGCTACCGTAAGGACGCGAGAACGGCCGCAAGAAATACGGACGACCAGCTTCTCCTCCCTGACGGGATTAAATTGTACCGTTAGCAGAGGATACAGAGACATTACAGTATTTCACGAGTATAGGTTACCGAGTAAATCTAGACGTCAAGATTCGTTGGTAGTAAAGCACTGGCTGCGGTGCCTTATTCCGCTGTGTCTGACTCGGCACAAAATGCACCCTACCGTGGACCCCTGAGCTAGGTTGTCGTTGCATAATGTACCCAAACTTGTGGCCAGCCTTTGCGAAGCTTTCGGGCGTAAAACTTGCCGCCCTCTCAAACACTCATTCTCTCTCTTTCAGATCGTTATCGTTGATCCTTGTTTGTTTCTCTGCCCTCTACGTATCGTCCCTTTCCAACCCTTTACGAGAGACTGTCTTTATCTAGCCCGTTGCGATGTCTCTTGTCCTTTCTCTTTTGGACTGGCGCGCGCATACCCACGTTTTCCGGATGCTCTGCCTCCGTCTTTGCCAGTCGCCCTTTTCACCTTTGTCTCTCAGGGGTACCTTGGCCGGCCGTAACGTGTCGGCTCCTCGTATCAAAATATGGCATCGAACGACGCGATATCTTCTCTCCGTTTTCCCTGTCCTAGGACGACAGCTCTATCTACGAGCCAACGATGCTCGTAGTAGTACAAAGTATGTATGCACAGTTTCGATGGAGATGCAAGATTCGGGATTGAATTTTACGGTTTGACGACGCCCTGGTTTCTTGCTCGGTCGGAGGCATCTCGCCTAGGTAGCGAGTCTCGTTTAGTTTGGTGCGTTACGTTGCTCGTAAACCCGCAACATTTTGGGTTTTCTTTATATCCAATTTATTCGTCCTTCTTTTAAAATACAAATCGTTGATAGCGAAAGCATCGTTGTTTTCTCTGTCGGATTTCACGTTTTTAAACAAGAGCTGCCATCATTTTCCGTTATTATAGAAAGAAAGATGAGAAACCGAGGCAATTATTTTGCGTCATGTGGCCGCGCGGCCAGAGACCCGGTTTCTTTCTCTTATCCTTCGATTAAGAAGCTCCCTCGGGGAGTTTGAACGAAAGCGGACCGAGAGTCTATATTGTTCTTATTTCCAACTAATAAACTCCGTTCCTGATGAGCTCATCAACCATCGAATATTATTACCGGACGAATCTTATTTTTTGCCAGTATCATCCATGAAACTTGCCTCGATCTTTATAGATTATCGTGGAGTAAACACCGTTTTCCCGTCTCTCTCGTTCGCGTTCGCGTTAAAGATTTATCGGTGATTCGCGCGGTAACCGTTTTGATTTTCTTTCGACCGATTGGGTAAAATTATTCGAGTACGGCAGAGACACCGGAGGGCGAACGTGTCGAAAAACGGATCACGTATCGTCGTAATCGATCACGCACGATCGAACCAAGTTCGCATAAAATCAAAGCTCCGAAGGAGACGACGCCAAGGCCCCGAATTTCGTTACACAATTTATGGAACGGAAAGATGTTACCGAGAGAATCAAGAGTAATGGAAATTTGCTCGATTCGCGCGTATCGAGTTGTTCGCAGTTGGATTTTTGCTTGGACCAATCTTGGATTAAATTACTCGCGCGCTGTAAATAATACGAACAGATCGAGAAAATTACAATGGGAAACAGTACGATAAACAGACCGTACTCGTACTTCTGGTATTCGTTGCGCATCTTTTTTTTATTTAGGTATTTTATTAGGTTGGCTGGCGTAGCAGGTTAGCCAAATATATCCAAATTGAAACGAGCGGGACGCCAGTATTCGAGGTACGCCGATTTGCCGTTTGCTGGAGCGTATTCTCCGTCGGGATTTCATCTCGTCCCCCTGTATACATGCCGATTCCTAACCCTTCTTCTCCTCGACGGAATTGTTAAATCTCTGGAAATTCGTCTCGAGGGAAGAATGTTGTTTCGCGGCATAGGAACTTAACGATCGGGAGAAACGAATATCGCGTTCGGACTTTGCGTGCTCGTCGCTATACCGTATTTATCGAGTGTCTGCTTTTCAACGATTACGAAATCCGTTTGAAGCGAGTATTTTCTAAACCCTCTTTAAATATTATAACCCTCCTAATATCCCGGCTAATCTCGAGATTAGAGACGACGAATAACGATTTCGTTGTATTCGCTGTTACGGTTAATCGGAATATCAGCGATTTCTCATTTCCCTCTCCGAACCAAGGTATAAATTTTCTATTAAAGCGTGAAATGCACGAGCAAGTAAGTCGTGTTCGCGTATGCTATCTTCCATCTTATTAGCTCGCCAGCGATAAACGAGTACCCTTTGGATGACGCTATACTATTTTAATGAAATCTCGCGGCATTAATTAAGATTCTATTCCGGGTAGAATCTGCCCAGCGAAGGATCGCGTAACTATTAGCAAATGCATTTAGTGTCTATTAGCGGCGCGTTTCCGCGTCACACTATGGAAGGCTAATAATCTTCGTCGATGTTCACGCAAAAAGGGAACGATGGCTCGCGACGAAAGGCGTGAAGCGTCGTAAAAGCATGGAAAATTGCGTTACCAATTCACAGAGAGAGTTTTAATGGACATTTTGATGTTCAATTACCGCGACCATTTCGCTTGTAAATTAATTTCTCACGAGTCCCGTCGCCCCCGTCGCGTCGACTCGATTCTCGTAGGCGGATATAGAGACACCTTTTGATTTCCATTCGCTTCGGACAGATGGACCATTAAATCATTTAAAAACGGACACTGCGAGACGGTACTTGGAAATACGTTAGATTTTAAACGATGATTCTTGTTTGAAATTGCTTTGAATGTAGCGCGCAGCGGCTCGCTGCGATTCGATTGTAGTGCAATTTTTCAGAAGCCGCAAGTCTTTACGGAATATCATATGATACTATACGTATGTGTTTCTCTAAAAGAAATGCCAGCATTCGTTGAACCTTGCTTCGGTTCTCAAGCACGAATTAGAAATCGCGACGTTTGGTTGTTTCCGCGAGAAGAATTGAGGATTGAGGAGGAAATCGAGGTCAGGTCAAAGCTATAAGTAGAGGAAAAGAGAGCAGTTTGAAAACCGATCGGATCTTCCCTGGTGGCAACTTCGACACGGCAAATAGAAGGTCGGAAAATTGTGTAGGGCAGAAATTCCGGTAAGTGAAAAATTGATCGGAGGTTTGGGCGGTGTCGGTGGTCTTCCCTCGAGACCATTCGCCTTTTCCCTGCTTTTTTCGTTCTCTATTCTGCTTCGTTTTCTTGTTCGTGAACGTTCCGCGAGTCTTGGAGATCCGGCCGATGCGAGGCTACGCGACGCGTCTGTGAAACGTAAAACAAAGAAAAAAGAAACGAAACGACCGCGACCGAGACAGTCTCTTTCTGTCCGCGTAATCGTCGTCCCATACTACTCGCATCGTTTACGTCGATGAACGCCGCCACCGCGACCGCGGCTGCAGCGATCGAGAGTGTCCTATCGACGCGACGCTCTCTTTTTCACTTGGGAGTAGTTGTAGCTACTCGATCCGTATACTTACATTTTCCTTGTTTTTTACGATTTTGGTACGCATACAAACGCATCGTTCTCTTTCGTTCTGCCGTTGGCACCGAGGGTTTTGGACGAATGCGTAAACGCATCGTTTCGACTCGAGCCGTAATTTTCTTTACGTACGCATTCTTCGTGTCTCGTTTTATACCTTCTTCGATGCCTCGAATTTCCCACGGCACGTCATCGATCTTCGGCGTCGTTGATAAAGGTAATTCAACGAACAAGTCGAGGAACTACATAGGTAAACTACCAAGGGAACAAATTTCGTTGGGATTAGTTATCATAGACCATGATGAATTATACAAAGCGTTGTTTCACGACTCGATGCTTGCCTTTTCGCTACATATTTGTCAATTGTTTGATTTCGCTTTTCGCGGTGTACACGTAAAATGTCGTAAATGAATATCGTGCACATTTTAAGCTAGAGGACAGTAAAATCCTAACAGTTGTAAGGGGCGTTTAATTAAACGACTTTACTCGCAGGTGTACGCGATATCCTTTGCGCGTATGAAATTTAATATCTTCTCCGAGTCCTCCGATACCATGGCTCGAGGTAATGCAGCTTTTAAGTGCAAACTTTAACCGTCGTTAGGATTTTAGAATGTTTCACCGGAGATTGTAGTCGGTGCTTTGCGCGTTTCATCGAAAAGCTTGATTTTTTTCGTTTCAATTTTGATAGTTCTACATACAGTTGGACTACATCTCTCAAAGTTTATAGTAGTAGCTTGCCTATTTCGGGATTGGCGTTTTCAAATTTCGAACCCGAAATGGTCTCGATCGGTATTTGGTTTTCGTTCCATTTGCGCATTTTTACTCGATCGAATTTCACTATTGTCATTGTGCAATTTATCTACACTTTCCATTGACATCGGAGCTCTACGCTTAATGTACCATCGTAACGAAGAATCTCGTTTATTTTTTGCGCTGTATCGCTTCGACCAGTCATTTTTGTTACTCGTCCCACTTATCCTTTGTAATTTGCTTTATCCGAATCTTCTTTTCTCGAGCAGACGAGCTCCTTAATTAATCGTTTCTTCCGATCAGATTTCAACTTAAAGAAATACATTCTCTCCTCGAGTCGCCTTTGACAGAACCCGAAAGTGGTCCTTTTTCAGTTTCACCTGCGATTCATCGAATCGTTTTCTTTTGTCTCTCCGTATCCCTCAATCGTTATCCTTTTCTTTCTTCTTTTACGTAGTTACCTATTCTCTTGTTGCCTTCTCTCCCTCACTCTTTCGGTGACGTTTTCACCCTCGATGTCACTCGAACGTAGCAACTTGGTTATCTCCGAGTACGTCCGTCAACCCCGTCAAACGCTTCCGACGCTTTGTGCTACGAGTTTCCCTCGCGTCAGGTTCGGCGTGATCGGCAACACCGGCGCGGCGTGGTGACTCGACGTCGACATCGACGACGACGATGACGACGACGGCGTCGTCCTCGTGGTCTCAACGGCTTATCCGTTTAATTAACGAGACAATGCCGAGGCTGGAGATTGTACGCGGCGGCAGCGGGTCCATAGGGATTGAAAGCGAACAATATCGTTATTGTTTACTCTGCTGACTGCCCGGCGTCGGCGTCGGCGTCGGCGTCGGCGTCGGCGTCGGCGTCGTTTCCCCACTCGACGCGTCATCGCGGGCCTAGTTGAATCGATTCGAAAAAGTACAATTATCGAACCGACGCGCGCGACGCAATGACTGGCACAGCATTCCTCGTTAGCGCGGCGACTAGATCGGAATTAACATACTCGAATCGGAAGGGTTGAGCTCACGCTTTTCGCTGTATCCCGCTCGACGTTACGGCAAAATTTTTAACCAGAACGTCTAGCCATTGCTGGTTTTTATCGCAACGCGCCAGGAATTGCTCTCCGCGTTTTTGTGCTTTAAGGTGAGGTCGTCGCGTAATTCCGAGGCCGGGCACGATCCGCGGTTTGTATTTCTCTGGCAAAAAGGGCCATATTCAGGGAGGGATGCGCGTTAGGGTTTCACGCGGATGCTTTCGATCGTCTTTTTTTTAACGGGCGTATAGCGTTATCGTCGAAACCGACGCCGACGCTGCGACAACATCGAGCCTCGTCGACGCTTGTAAAAACATTCGCCAATGGTTTGCTCGGTATTTCGCTGCTTGAAAATTGAGATTAATTACATGGGAGAAGCTCGCTTATAAATTCGTCGAGATTACGTGTCAACTTCTTGGCGGTATTAGGTATGCCATAGATGCATCGCGTATTTTTCATCCATCGATCACGATCGTGTCAAACAAAGCCGGCACCCTTTAAATAAACCAGACACAATTTGCCAGCAAATAAACGTTAAATACAGGGAACAATTGCCGGGCCGGTGTTATTTTTCGATATTCGAATCGTTCGAGGATACAATTTTGGTTTCAATCCACCAGTTCCCAGCGAAATATTTGATTTCTGGTAATACGTACCTATGTCCCCGTTCATTCCGATGCGACGCGACGAGCTGTAAAATATCGTGCCGAATGTTTCTTCATCTATGGACGAAAGATGCGGCGATCGTTGTCCGCTCGATTCGTTATATTCTCGATCTATCCGTCAAAATCTTTTTCGTCTTTGATCCCGCGTCGCGGCTCGACACGCGGAATCGATTTTACATTCGATCGATGCAAAAGGCACGTACGCCAACTTTCGGAATGTCTCATTGGATCACTTGACACGGCATTCGAAACATCGTGTTCCTAGCCGTGCGGAGCGCATGCACGCGACCGATTGACTTGTCGATATCGTACATCGAGTCTTTAGACAGAATGCAGTCAGTTGCCGAGAATGGTACTTGTTCTGTTTCCTTCGCTGCTCGAGCGTGTACCGGAAGGATCGATATGCCGATAATTCAACGTATTCTCGGATGTTTTTCTATTTGCTTCCAAAGAACATTCTTGCAGGGCCACTCGCGAGATGTTTGCTCATCCTCTTCGGACGCTTGTCGATATTGTCGATGCTGCTACCGAGACGAGAAGCCTTGTTACGCGAGCCTTGTCTCGGCTCTTCATTTTCTCGTAGATCGCTTTTCTACTTTTCTACTTTTCTTTGAAAAGCCAACGTATTTTAAGAGTTTTACCGCGGTCTCTGCGACCATGATTCGCAGTGCCATTCGCGCAGCTTTGCTAACAGTTATGGCAACTTTGGTAACTTAAAGTGGCTACCTAAAGGTTCGTGATTCGCTTACGATGCTGGCGCCGAGTTTTCAAGCGAGTTTTTATTGGAAACACTTTCCTACCGACTCGGTGCTTCGTCATCGTTCAGTTTCTTTGAAGAATCTGTTAACACTTGCGACTCCTTGCCTGTAGACCATAAATCGCAAACTTTTCCCTCGAATCGATGGAAATTTAAATAGAGCGCCGAGTCCTATCGGCATACGAGACAAGAACCGAACCGAATTTTCTCCGATATCCAAAAGCTGAGTGCGCGCAACTGACCCGAATTTCGTCCGAGTTAGGCTGTCGGTTGTCCGTGCAAAGGGAACGCTCGAAATTGCGAATGTCAATATCAGCGAGAGCCTATGATGGTGGCGTGTAACGGGTCGTTTCGATTGGAAACGAATTCGCGCTTTTATAGACGTGCCTTTATTCAGATTTCGCGAGACCTAGCAACGAAATTGGCACGCGTGATTTTCGGTTCATCGCACACGACGAAATCCTTTTCCTCTCTACCCCTTGAATTTCTGGTGCTGATGCTGGTGCTGGTACTGGTACTGGTACTGGTACTTGTACTGATACTGGTACTGGTACTGGTATTGGTACTGGTACTGGTACTGGTACTGGTGCCATGGCTTTGAATCGTATCGTATGCCATTGACAAAGCTACCAGCATGCAAAGCACAGCCATTATCAGGGCTGCTGTAACGCATTGGTTCGATATATACATACATCGTGTCTTACAATGTGCGAAGTGAGACGAAGCGGGACAAGGGTATCCTCGGAAACGTGTATATGCGGCTTTGTGCTCAGGGTCCAGGCATCCGACGTCGCGTCACCACGAGCACGGAATTTCGCCGAAAACAAGGCATTGGAATTCGTTTGTTGCCTCGAAGAATGTAGGCACGGCTCCGAAAGCTGAATTTTCGCCGAGCGAGAACGCCGAGCGAGACGCCGACGCCGACGCCGACGTTAGCTTCAAATTATTGTTTCGAAAATGAATTACGTATCGCGGTACACGGTAGTTTCGTTTCCATTCTCGAATCGAGACCTCGAAACCAGCACACGCAAAGGACCTGCAATTCACCCAACACCGAGCTAAGTCAGCGATCCAAGACGGAGGACGTTGCGCAATCTCGCAGAGAAAAATGAGTTTTCTCTTTGTATTTCGTTATCTTGGCTCAAATTTTCCTCTCGTCAAGGTAGTTAAATATATGTCCAGATTTTCTCGCGGCGATCCATATTCGGGTCGGTGTGCACGTTTGTCGTGTCACAGGCAATAACCGAGTCCTCGCGTAACTTGGAGAGACTACGAGCGAACGAGCAGACGTTTCCCGTTGCACCACCAACTGGTACGGCTTCGAATAAATATGAAACGAAAAGCCTGTCGAGCCGTCCGAGTTTCGATTGAAATTCAAGCTCGACCGATTCAACGTTTGCATCGTTTTCTCGTGTTTTAACCGAATTCGCGTGCACGGAACGAACCTTTCGATCTTGCGCGCTCCAGAAGAAATACGTTTCTTTTTTTCTACGAGAATAAAAACTATGCAGGAATCTGCGTTCGTCGACGATGCGCACTTTCATCGCGTCTTGTCTCCCCTTTTCCTTTGAACCGAGTATTTATCCTTGCATTTAAAGCGAAAGCATCTCTCTGCAACGGAAACGCCGGCGCCGTAGGGCGATAATAAATATTTCCAACGGTTTTCCGGAATGGTTTGCTTTCCCTTTCCGCGTTTGGACGTCGTGTCGTGTCGCATCGCGTCACGAAAAAACTTCCTGTCTTGCGTTTATGCACCGTTTTCGAACGAAACGTTGACGAACGATTTCGTAGCGTCCCGTAAAGAGTAGAATTCTTATCGAGGTTCGTACGATTCGCCAAAAAAGCAAAAAAAAACCAAAGAGTTATGGAATCTCGATTAACGCATGGAATTTCGATTAAATTTCACGAGTAAATTCCGAAAGCGTTCGATCGGTATTCGACGAACGCTGACAGTGGAATTTCTATCATCTCTCTCCGCCCGGACCCGTACGATACAAAAGGATATCCTTAAATAAATGTTATACATCGACAATTAAAGTTTACAACGGGACGATGACACGTATACGTGAAAAACGCCTCGTACATTTCGATCTTTCAACTGTCGGAAAATTCTCGGTGAAGTAACAATGTTCTCGTCGTTGCCGGTGATCTCCATACCGTTGAAAGCGAGAATAACGAGGGGCCTGGGACGCCCGTATCCGGTATGTAGTATATCTTTTCATTCCGGAGACCGCAACAGGATCGAGCTACTGGCAAGACGACGAAATAGTAACGAAAGCCTTGCCGAGACACCTTTTCGAGGAATTGAACTAACAAGATCGTGTTACTGGAAAGTTGTACGAGTCTTGGTTCGTAACGTTTGATGAAAAGGTTGTTTGTATAGCCCGAGTACCGTCCGTCGACGTTTGGAATATACATATTTCGTAATGGTTGAAAACTGGTAAATGTGTCTTTTCGCTTCCGAAGGACTACTCTGGACGGATCGAGTTACTTTTTTCGTACGAGATTATTTGTTTGCTTATTCAGAGAGAAATAAATGAGATTAGCTTTGTAGGAATTACAGTTTACCTATTCCGTTAGCTTCGGTTCAATTCGTTAGCATACGGTCTCCTTTTTGAGTTGGTCGAGGATGTGCAAGAAATTCGAGGCATTTAATTCGTTTCGGTAATAACTGGCGCGAGCACGAACGAGTTTATCTTGTATGACGATACACGTTCGAGTTTTTGTTTCTATTATGCGTTCCATGGAAATGGTAGGTGAGGCACGAGGGGCCGGGAATGTCACCGGTTTAAACGAAAAATTTGTTTAACGTAGAAAAACGCGGCGAACGTAGTCGACGCTATCGCGAACAACGTACCGTGAATATAAAGGTCGTTGGTCGTTACCTATGCCTTGGCTCGTGATTTCAGAGAACGAGGCATTTTTCGTGCACTGCTTTATTATCGCGCGACGCTTTCGTACGGATTTCTCGCGTGTATGGCGCGGCGACGTTGCCGTGGAGATTTACGAGCGACATTTGCAAGGAAAATATTTTTTTCTTACTTTTCATTCGATATCTTTCTCTTATTTTCAAAACATTCTACGTGACAATTTTAACCACGAACAAAATCTTGAGTGGACTTTGGTCTTTCTTTAACGTCGTAAAATAAGGTTACGCCGAGAGGTACGATCCTTGGAAGTTCGTAACGAGCTGCACCCTTTTTAAATTACCCGTCACGTGGGTCACAGGACTACCGGCTTCCCAACAACAAAGGAAAGTAACGTAGTGGACTACACCGATAGTCGGATATCGGCCGTGGTCAGATCACAGGCTCGAGATTTCGCGAGTAATTAGAACGATCGGCCTAGTTGCATCGAATCCTAAGCCAAAGGCAAAATTGTTCGTTCATCCGGCAGCGTTTGAAGCTCGACTTCGTTCGACGCGGCCGACAAACGAGAACCAAGCCATGCATTAAACATCCGGTCAGATCGAAGGGATTTAATAATGGAAAACCGACGGCGACGGCGACGGCGACGGCGACGGGGCAGCTTTGGCCCGATCGATTCTATGGGATACTCGGGATCGAATGGTAACGCAGTCGACACGGTTCCCTCGCACGCATAAATTCTCCTCCTGGATTGCTCTCGGTGGCCTGCGAGAGAGAGAAACAAGTAAAAGAAAATAGGGTCGGAGAAAGAGGAAAAAGTATATGGACTAAGCCCTCGTATTACCTTTTCCGTCCATGCAGCTAGCGAAATACGTAGGATGGAGGGCACGCTCGAAAGGCCGCAGGGGAGCGCGACAAGAGACTAGATCTTCGCATCGAACACTGGAAGTCTTTCAGCAGCCCCGTCAATATTTCAGCAACTTTTTCAGCCCTAGGACCTTGTTCGAGGTTCGCGCGACGACAAACGCTTAGCTCCGCTCATCCTTACCTAGCGTTTTACCGACTACCGTTAGCGCTTGCAGTTTTTCCCTTGAAATACACGAAACGTAGGTACGGTCCGCAGAGGTAGGCTACGCAAACTCTCGCAGTTTACGTGAAATCAAGAAATATTCGAAACGACGAAGCGCTACAGACGTAAAGCTGGAGACGATTGTATCCATTTAATTGATATTCCGCAAAGATAGCCGTAAAAGTACCTAACGTAAGCAGTGGTTGCACATCACGAGAGGGAAATTTCAATTTTTCATCAAAGACACCTCATGGCCTGGATTCTTTGTAATCGACGACCGAGTTTGCCGCGCGTTTGGCTCGCTGTCTTTCCCATGCCGTATCGGAGAAAATTTGCAAACTTTATCAAAAGGAACTTTTATAGGTCGCCTCGATCTTCCACTTGTTTAAGTCTCGTCGAGTTTAACAGCACCGACGCGACGCAATGCCACCCTAAGATGTGCGATTCCTGTAGAAAAATCGATTCTAGTAAAACAATTCGGTAAAAAAATAAAGTTGCACGACTATATCTCGGCCTTAGTATCATCTCCTGTTTACGAAACTAAGCGTCGACGAGTCTCCTCGTTGCTGCCAGTTTATTTATACGTATTACGTATTACGTATAATCTTAAGAAAGTTCCACGCAAAGTTTAATTAAACCTATCCGATCCGCAACTGGTATCTTTATCCCGTTCGTAAAATATAGTACCCGTCCCTCGTATCTCTGTGTATCTGGCGCGAGTGTCGCGAGTATCGCGCATTCTTTGCCCGCTTTTCCGCGTCTACACGAGAGTTCCTCGAATGCTTGCCAAACGTTCGTCCCTCTTTCCCGCTTGTGTCCGTTCGCGCATCAGAGAATTCTCGTTACTCGCAGACTTTGCATTTAAATGAAAAAGTGGCTTTCCAGCGTTGCATCTCCCCTACCGATAGGATCGTATCTTGATCTCCGGGTTTTCGGAGGAGCACCTTAATTAAAATCACGAATACGCCGTCGGAATTTTCGCGATGTTTTCTCGAAATTCATCGTATCCGATCTGCCGGTTTATCGTTTCATCGAGTTTTACCGGTTGGGGATCGTCCATATTTAGGCGAATTCACAAGGAACGAACGTCTCTCCCGAAACAAAAATATCGTACATTATGCTCTCGAGGAAGTCGGAAATCGATGCGCGCGCGGTGGCTTTTACTTTCCTCGCCGAAAAAATTGTTCGTTGTCCAGCATCGGTTCGCGAATACGTGCAGCAACGATCGTCAACGGAACGAGCCGAGATTCTTATCCGTTAGCCGCATGTAGGTCATAGCACTTCATTTACATAGTTTGATATTCCAGCGTGTTCCATGCGAACTTGGTTCGGGGATTTATGATGGTAATGAGATTTACATATTAAATTATCTGTGCGAGATAGTCGCGTCCAACGATTCCCACGCGTACAATAAGTTTCCGCGCGAGCCTAATTAAAAGCAACTTGCTCGGTATCTACGCACACGCATGATCGCGACGGAAATGAGCGTCGCGAGTACGGAAAGCGAACGATCGGTGTAAAATTTTGATCGTAACGTTTATCGATCGAGCCGAGATTCTGCCGCAGGATCGAATGGCGGCCCGATATCTTTGACGGAGCTCGAGCTCGAAGCTCTGCAAGTTTCGCGACAAAGAACGACCCTGTACTATTCGGTTCGAGGCTCGCCGAGCCTGGCATCCTGGCAGGGTCTATAGAAATTGAAGTAGCATCTCGGATACCGCTAAGCTTCCCCCGTACAGTCTCAATAAGGTCGACACAGGAATCGCGTCTCTCCTGTCTTGTCCTTTGTGAAAGACCTCTTGATTTACACGAGCTGATATCGTGCCAGGAGCTGCCAGCCTCTAGCGAGCCAAGTTGGAGGAACTGCTACAGAAGTTGGCGCGCGCATTACGTAACCGCAAGATGTTTCCTTGTTTCGTCTCGTTTCGTCTCGTTTCGTCTCGTTTCGTCTCGTCTTGTCTCGTCTCAATTCGAGGATCCAAATTCGTAGAAACACGTATGTTACCGTGCGTAGCGCGTATTATCCCATAAATGCCGCGAGTTCTCTCTCCTCTTCCTTGGCGTCAAATTGCAAGAGGCTATTAATTTGTAATCAACGCGCGGAAACGATGTATAACGAGGTACTCGAAGTAGTAATTTCTGCGACACTCGCGTCAACGACAGACGGTGTTAATTCGCCGAGTTGTCTACCGATGATTTGCTGTTTATTTTTTCATTGTCCGAAACGTTATACAAATTGACGTTGTTAAAATTTGTACGTCGAAAAAGGCTTGCTTCCTTCCTTCGTTGCGTCCTTCGCAAATGTGCATAGACATCCAATCCACGATAATCAACGTTCCGCTCGTAATTTCGCGTAAAGTGCATGGTACACCGCGTCGGATAGTGTCCTGTGAGATATCCTCTGAGAGTCAGGATACCATAAAGAGCCACGACCTACATGCTAAGCACATTCCCAACGACACCCAGGCGTGGCGAACGCGCGTTTCTCTTAGTTGGGACATCTTCTCCTGTAACCGACAATTAAGTCTAATTTCCGTGAGACCGGCCCGAGAGGATCCTTCCATGGCTAGCTCGCGACACCGTGGCTGAATTGCGTCGTTCCACTCTCCCCTACCGTTTTCTTCCTCCTCGCCTCTGGGCTTGCTCGCACCTTCTTCTTCAGCCGGCAAGGCGTGGAGAACGGAGTGTAACTTGTAACAATTACCATGATACACCCCGAGCTCGGTAATTCGATCAGAACTACGGGCCAAGTTCTACACCACCGTGGACCGGAAACTAGAAACTGCACCGATGCACCCGTCTCGGCCGAGAACCACCGATCTTTCTCACTCTGCGAGATGTAAAGAGGTTTCTTGCCGCTTACCGCTTGCTAGTCGTCTCGGTGAAATGGCAGAATCACGGGGTGAGGAAAGATACTTTGGCCAACTCGGAGAATCGCACGGTAACGAACGCGAGGTATTTACCTTGTCGTAAAAAGTCTGAGAAACTGAGAAACAGTTTATACTTACCAGACCACAAGGATATCTCTCCTTTCGGAAGCTTTTTCGAATCCAGAAGTTCTCGTTTCGCGATATGGACGAGCCTCTCTCGCCAAGATTCGTTTTTTCTGATTTTGTCAGAATTTTAGAATCCGTGTCCTGTGACTAGACCGAGTAAATCGATCGAGTAAATTGGCTCGATTACGTCTCGTTGAAGGTCAAGGGAGACAAGGAACCGAGTTCTGCGATTTATTTTCTCATTTTTACTTTTTCGTTCGAGGGTCGATCGCTCGAGGCAATCAATTTTCGATTCGGTCGGTTGCGATGGAACTGCGAGCTCGAGACAGATAAAGAGGGTTGTCGGGGTGTGGTGTCAAGACGAGCAACGAGCAACGAGCAACGACCATCACGAGGTGACTGCGAGTAACTCGCAGGTTAGAGATACAACGTGATAGTTTGGGTGACGAGGAAAAGACTTGATTCGGGAATTTTGCTTCACCGGACAAATGCCGTGGCAAAGTGGCGAAAAGTTGCAGATGGAAAATCTCGAGATAGAAATATAGGGAGAAAAAGAACTGAAAATGGCACGAGATGCTGAGAAATTGATTACGAAACGTAAGATAGAGTACGTAGACGTCTCGCCTCTACGTATCTTCAAGGAAGAGAATTACGTTAATAAATCGATTCGAGACGCTACTTTTGGATCAGGAAGTTCTCCAAACTCCTTATAGTCAGCAGCCGGCGCGTGTTCGCTGAAAGCTATAAGAAGCTTTGGTCGAAGAGAAATTTCCGGTCTCGGGCAGCAGCCGGAAACTTAGACGGAGCTGATAAATTTGTACGGTTCGCAGCGTTTGCCGCCACCGTTACCCGTTACCCGTTACCCGTTACCTGCTACCGAAATTTCTCTCCGACGAGGGTTACGCGAAACTGCAATGTGGTTTCATTTTCTCGGTGAATTGCTTCGTTGGTCGTTAATTCGTGAAACGAAGCCACTCTTTTCGTTTGTTATTCGTTTCGTTGCATATTTTTTCTCGGATTTGGTCGGCCCGAAGACGAGCATTTGTCGGCGAACACGAAAGTTGTTCCTCGGCGTTGTTCGAACCACGGAACGCGCACCAGCTTTCGATCGTAAATCGCGATTTAACACGGATAATCCGCTATCGGTACTCGACGCACCGGAACGCAGATGTGTTTCCGTAACTGTAAGTTGCATCGAAATGGTTTCGCGAATGGATGCATTACCGCGCGTGCGTCTCGATATAATCGAGAAACACGAGTCTAGTCGTAGTCGGTGTATTCCGTGAATGAAAACATTCCAGCCAGGAGCAACGGTGATTGTTCCCGCTTTAGGTCTGATAAATGTTACCGTCGTACTTGTTCCTCCAATGTGTTGCGCATAATCCAGTTTAATCTGGGATTAGACGCACAAGCTATGACTTAATCCGTTGCACCGAGAACGTGTGTCGGTCATTTGCATACGCAGCCGCGTCTTCGGTCTGGCAATATCGGCCAAGATGTTTTGCTCGACTAGACTAAACTCGACTAAACTCGTCTTAATTTCTATTGTTTCGCGGACTAGCCGGTTCTATTGGGTCTTGGTCGTCGATTAATCGCCTCTTGGACGCGGAAATATATTTTCTTCGAAACGATATCACGGTGGCGACTGCGAGACGACGCCGACGCCGACGCCAACCGAGAGGACACGGGGATCGCTTTATGGCCGAGCTAAGATCCATTTAACTTGGCTGAAAGCGTTACCGCGGTAACTCCACAGGGAACATTGTAACGGTTAACGAGGAAAGCGGAGCTTATGATCCGGACGACGTAATTCATGGTAGATTCAACCAAGAAACGGGCGTTCGCGTCCGTTTCGAACCATTCCTCGCTCTGTGTTAATCCCTCGATCGAGCTTGCGGATCTCGATTACTCGAAGCGCCATCATTTTCCGCGTAATCGGCTCCAGCACGCTTCTACTTCTACTTGTACGTAATTTTCTTAACGTGTTTGCGAAAATTTTGTATTCGTCGCACTCGCGTCGATACTTGCATGGAACGAGATTACTTTCTATAATACCTACGCGTTAAAATAAATACACACGTATAATAAAACACAGCGGTAAAAGTGGTCGGAGGCGAGGTAAAAACTAAAAGTAACGAAAAAATATCGTTTGAAAGTGCATCGCATTAGAAACGTAGCAACAGCTGCGTCGCGTTGGCGTCGACATCGTCCGCGATCCCTGACTAACGATAAGACGTGTTCGTTCGAAGAGCGTTGTATTCCAGTGGCCATTAAAGCGGGACGCGCGCGTAATCGGTACGGGCAACAGCGATTTCGCTGGAAAGTTGACTCGAGGGGCTCAGAAGAAAGATATCAAGAATCGAGCGAGAAAAGCTTTCGATGCGACGAGTAACACCTGGTTTTCCGAGCTCGCCGCACAGCTGGTACATCGTCTAGATATCAGCCGCGAGTACCGGCCGTTAAAATGAAATACTGGAATGATTTCTAATGTAACGGAGACCAAGCATCTGTCGGCGGACAGTCGAGAAATTCTCCGCGCGAGTATCGTTTCTCGAGGCGTATCGCTGAAAAGACTACTCGTAAGCGTTCTCTTTCGAACAGTGTTCGCAAAACCTTTACCGTCTCGTCTTCGTTTTCAAACGTTTCTCGCAATGTTCGGTTGGAATCACAGTTTGCCGTTGAACCAGGATTCTGGTAAAAATATCGTCCTTGCACAGACGTCTAAATATTTGAACGGTCTCGACGCTCTCGTTGAAACATCAGCGCAACTACTTTACGGCCGACGCGGGAACCGTTAACGTGACAAACGTTTAACGAACCATCGTAGATTCGTGATAAAATTTTCAACCGATTCATGTGTAAATTTCGGAAAACGTAAAGCATCGCGATTCGTCCCGATCGCGATCGTTCGGCCAACCTGGCAACGATTCGACCGACCACAAATTTCATTCGTTTTTAGACAAACAATCGGTGCATCGTCCCGCGATATCGCAAAACTTTCGGGTTGCGTTGCCGGATTCTCGACAAGATCCCGCGTCTCGATGCCAGTTTCGGACTCGGCCGAAAATTAACCGACTCGCCAATAAGGTTGGTTCGCAAATTTTCCCGCTCTTCAAGTTTCCGCAAAGATACCCACAGCGCTCCGCGCGCGCTCTCTTATCGAGACAATACACAGCGAGTATAGTAAAATCGAAGACTGTGTACACGCGGCACCAGCCGCACCGATAAGCCGAAGCGGCCGCGGGCCAAGTTCCGTAAGCGGATCAAACTGGGCCGAGTTTATATCGAAGGCGAAGCTTACGGGTTTCCTTCGATCTCGCTCGGATAACTTGTAACCGTGTTAACTGGTTGGTAAAATTGGTATCGGAAAGTACTTTGAGGATACCGACGGGCCCGAGATGCTAATGCCTGTCGGTGTTGTTGCTTTCTAACATCTCGATTGCGATTATCGATCCGTTCAACTATGGAAGTCCAGACATTGTTCGCTACCTGTTCGAGCTTGTTAGCGCTCTCTTGCTCTCTACGTACGTTTAGGTAGCTCCCGTTTGCGGTTGGCGCATGCGACGATAATCCCCGATACGAGAATAGAAAACTCGAATATATAAAGTGTCATCGAAATACGTTTAGTTGATCGAGCGTAGCTTTGTTTAATTCTCTCGATAGGTATTCGACGCGACAAACCTGTAAATCAGAGTGGAATTTCCGATCGAACATTAACGTAACTGCCTTTTTGTTGCAGGTATGTTGGACGCGTACGCTTCCGCTACTCTCTCAACAGATGTGGGCATCGGTGAGTTACCAAACGATCCGAACAGTCGCACATTAGTCGATGAAAGTTGGCAGAGCTTAAGCGCTCGCGTCGCTTACGGAGGCCAAGCTAATCGCTAGAATAATTTACGCGCGGTGGACATTTTAGCGCGCCAACTCGAGAAGAAGCATTATTACGCGGAGAATTTAATTCGAAGCTTTTGCCGTACTACTGCGACGGATTATCCAACGTTTTACCCCGACCAGGCGTGGGAGAAACGCGTTCCTAAAAGCGAGAATGCAATTCTTTCGGTAGCAAAAATTCGTTTTTTCAGCTCGATTCACAGCTTTTTCCCTCGCGATTCTATTACTCCGATAGTGCGCCGCTATTTTTATCCAAGGGCTTCCAATGATCGAGTTTGTCGCTGCGCCGACGCGACGCGAGCAAGCTGAAAAACCATCGTTAATTAACGGGCTCGCGTTTGTTCGCGATTTATTCGAGCCGGCCGTTTTTCGTCGTTTGGACCGTAATGGATTATTTACGAAGCTCGTCGACTCTGACGCGACCAAGTATGAAACGTTTCGAGACGCCAGAGGAAATGGAAAGCTTTCAGCGGAGCCAGGTCGACAAATCCACACGAAAAATTCTCGTTAAAACGCGCTCGAACGTGCGTTTCCGACCGGAAAAACTGTTCTACTAGACGACATTCGACGTTTCTTCGTTAACGCGTACGAATCTCGCGACGATACGCGTCCGATAACGGACCGCGCGCCTATGCGTGGTAATGCGCCACGCGAGGCCAGACGATGCTTCTACCATCAAACAGTGTCTTTTCGTTGGGGGATAAAAGATAAATGAACCGTCTCCCTTCTACAAGCCAAAGTCATGATCCTGTGAAAAATGAGGCTAGTCGTCGCATCGTCGCATCGTCGCATCGGCGCCGGCGCCGGCGTCGGTGGTTCGAAACGAACGAGACTCGTCAGAAACGGGTCACGCACGCCTTTCGATCGACGATGAATCTCGAAAAGTACGTCAAGAGATATCTCCTCGTAATTTCCGCCAAGTTCACGTGATTGAATTTCAGCTGGGCTCTCGGGTTGATACGATAATATTCGAAAGGCTCTAGTTCAACCGGAGGCAACGTATCGAGCAACTCGAGTGTCGCTTTGGAATGCTGACGTCTGTGTAGCTTTTCTTTTTCTTTGCATCGCCGACCAGTATTGCCCGAATCAAGATTTATCCTCGATTTTTCTTTTCCTCGTCCTTTGTTAGATTACAAGAAAGTTTCGTGCGTCGCTCCATTATAATGGAAAATACGACGTTCTATTTTTCACGCGTGGGCTCGTGCTTTCACTCGTCGCTTCTTCAGCATCTCCGTAGAACCCATGAATTTGACCGGTCGTTAGTTTTCATTTACGAAACGCGATAATAGTCTTGGAACACGGAATTTCACGCTAATGAAAATCTCGTGTCTCGGTCCCGGGAATCGCAAACTTTCCTCCCCTCGACGCGGCGTTGGGTGTAGTCCGAGGAGAGTAAATCCAGTTAGATTATCAGATTTTCCTCTGCTTTCTGTTTGAAATTACATCAGGGACAGTCCAGCAATAGTCCAAGTTGTAATCTTTATCGCGATCCTGGCTCGTGATAAACAAAGATTCCAACTTTTTCGTTCGACGTTCTCGGAGGAACCAAGTCGTCCCGCGAGATCGCGAGCCAACATTTTCCGTCAGGTTTCCAGAGCTTCTTTTCTTTGTTCTTGGATTAATTCACGGACCGATTAAAAAGTAATAACGTATTTTAGCGGTTTATCTTCGATTCGTCTCCCGCTCTCGACTCGTTCGTCTATCGAGCTCGATAAATCTTCGAGGACCTCCGAGAACGAAGAAATTTCCAGTTCGTTACGGGAACTTGAAGTTTCACTGTCTTTCGAGAGAAAAGGAGGATTCCTTATGGAAGGATACTCGTCTCTGAACAGCAGCCACTTGAGCGTTTATGTAAATTCTTGGTCTATAGTTTGGCCTTCGATCCGTTTTATCCGACCGAAAGAACGTCTCGGAATTCTGTCGATTCGCCGAGAAATTTTTATAGCTGTACGCCACGCGACATGGCGAACTATGTATGACGTGTCGTGGCATCACGGCCCGTCTGACCAATGATCGCGTTTTTCACTTTCCGTACCGTACGGTCGCTTCGGATCGAAACCATTAGCGTCGCGAGACGTTCGAGAGGTGACTCGATTCCAGTCGACTAATCGAAACAATTCTTTAACCGTTGGTTTCCTCTCGTGTTTCGGCTTTTCATAAAGAAAATATCAAGAGAGTTCCGGTTCGCTTTTAATTCCGACCATGTCTCTTCGTCTTGGAACTATTTCGACTATTTTCAACGGCAAAGAGTAAAGGCTCTCGCTCTGAAAGTTGTTCCCAAGTAATTGTCTTGCGTGAGTTTCGACGGGTACTCGGACAGATTAATGATCTTCTTTTCAAAGTTCCCGGTCTTTAACGGTATTAAACGTTTCGCGAGCTAAGCTGATTATTTTCGCCGTTGGTTCCAGGATACTTTGAACACCTGGAACTTGGAAATTTCAATAGTTTCGCATTTAACGATGGAACGTTGACGGCCAAGAAGCCGGAAGTTGTTCGTACGGGATAGAGCAGCACCCCGACCAGAATAGGAAGTTTGCCCGGAGAAGGTAAATCTTGTTACGACCTCCGCGATCGCCGGGCTACACGGAAGGGCGAGTAGAATTAAGCTAATCATTGTTGGCCGGCAAATATTTGGCAAACAGTCCATCCCGTTTCCATCCGCTATCTCTAATTTGCCTTCTCCTCGAGCTCCTGTAATTGGGGTAGGGATAGAGTCCGACTGATTAGTAGCCGAGAGATACTAGCCGTGATCAGCGAGTTTCAGCCACGCTACCTCGACGACGAACGAAACGTTTTCGATTGTTTGTTTTGCTCGAACATCGATTCAGACTTGTTCAGGAAACTTAACGGTACGGCACATACCTCGTCGCCCTCGTGGAGAATGCGTTTCGTCCGACGCCGATACGGACGGGGCCAGTCTTTCCAAATATTCACCGGACTCTCCGACAACTTTCGTCTATCGGCAAATGAATAGATAAATTTTGTCAAAACGAATAAAGAAATATACGCAAACGAAAGAAACGGGGTAGAATCTCGGTATGTTTAGGTATTAGGTTATGCCAGCATTGACGTTGATGGAACGATAGAAGAGACCGAGATAGTTTAGCGCGAGCACTTTCGACGGGTCCTTTTCATTGCTCGCGTCATTCTTGGAAACGTTGTTGGGAGTTCTCGCCACAAAGCAGCTTATCGGTCGGTTATTTATGCGCCATCGTTCTCCTCCGCGAGATTATACATTATACCGCGAGAGTTTGTTCTGGTGTATGTGCGTGCCCGGAAATATCGCTTCGTTATTCTCCAAGCTGAACGTACCCGCGCTTATACTCATCCGACAAAAGGAACGGACGAGGACGCTTTTCCGGTGCGGCAGCCTGCAAAACCGACGTAAACATCCATCGACGTTTTCCTTCGTTTCCGCCTCGCATCCATTTCCTGGCCTCTATTTTTCTTGCATTAAATTGCGACTGTTTCACGTACCGTACAATTCCCTCTCATGCACAGCGATATTTATTTGCTTATCCGCTCTTTCGTTCCCTTCGTTGCGTCGCGAAACGGGATTACACGTTAAAAAGTAGCAAGACGAGCGTGGATCGCGAGCGACTGAATACCAGTCGAAAGAAATTAAAAACGACTGGACGGTAGCGCATTCAACGCTCGTCGTCCTCGTTGTTTGCGAACAATCGTCGACGGAACATTGTATTTTCGCATCTTTCCTCTCAACTCTATTCGCGAGTGTTGCGAGCCGAGTCTCCTTGGTATGCACCATTAAAACATGTCGAGCGAACGCTTCGTTTAGACGGGAAATGTTTTCCAAATCTTTTCTATTCGTGAAATGTCGCGCTGTGAACAATTTCAACTCATTCGAGATACGAGTATCGTTTCAATGCATCACTATTTTCGGTAACATTTTTACTTTCAATAAACGATAGTATTATACGTTTCGCCCGATGAAACGATAGCGACAAAAACCAACCTATTAAAATTCTTTTTAAAAGCAGCGCGGAATACTCGATATTTTATATCGAGATGCGCGGGGTTAGTTGTATCGAAAAAAAGCTTTTTCGTTCGATCGAGATGAAAAACAGTTCGCTTCCAAATTTTTCGTTTCGTTCAATGGACATTTCGAAATACATTCGAAAGAGGTAATCGATAATCGAAACGAGGAGGGTACCAGGGCCGTGGCAAATGTTGACTCCGAGCCTCAACTTTTCTAATAAAACTATATCTCGTCCGACTCTCTACCTTTCTGCCTTTCTCGCTTTTCGTTTTTCTTCTCGGTCGATAGTTTCGAGTACCTTTGGAAAAAGATATTTTACGCCTCGAGATCGATAGCAGTTTCGGTCGAATTATCGTCAAGTTCTCTCGTCAAACAAATAACTTGGAACGAATTCGATAAAAAATTGGTCTCCTTGTTTATGGTTTTTCTTTCCTTTCACCAAACACTAGATGGGAACTCTGTACAAACATACCAGCTGATTCATTCTCGTCGACGTCGTCATAGATTAGATAACTCGGATCGATATCTGCTAATCCAACGCGGCGGTTAATTCTGTGAAAATTGTATTTGAATTCGAATAGCTGGCGCATTACGAAAGACATCTATCGAGGTTAAACGTAATAAAGTTGTCCGATCAGGCGGTCAGGGTTCTCGCAACAATACCCGGAACGTTTATCAATTCAGCGAGCTTTGGAACAATAGTCGCGCGTATACATTGATTCTGTGCAAATTCACGCAAACTGGAATCTATTCGAACGATAGTTATTTATTACGGATAATACGTTGATGAATCATTCGCAATAGTAACTGTCACTCGTTTCAATTTCTAGGCGACGCGACGCGCGATGCTCATTTATCGTTTCGCGTACCTATTTCGAACAAAGTTACCGTATATGTTATACCGTATACGATATACAGGTATACTAATTGTCAGTATTCGAAGAATATTTTGGCAAACTTACGTAACTTGGTGCGACTCGATTTGTTTCGGCGAATAACTCGACGATACAGTTTTCGGTATGCCTTTCGTCCACAAAATCAGGAAACGCAAAACAGACGTGAATCGATCGACGATGTACAATTCTTGTAAGGTTCTTTTCGCCGTTTTTTTCGCTTGTGCGAAAACTTGGTTTCCGTAGGTTGGTTCGGAACAGTTTGCTCGCGCATAGAAATCTGAAAACAATGTTACCGGTTCGAGGGAATTAACAAGGGTCGAGAGGTACAGTTGAAATACGTTTGAATTGCAAACGCGAGAGAATCGGTGTACCGTCGTTGTACTCTCGCGTTTCAGTAACTGCTTATCGTTAAGGAAAATTGGGCGATTCGAGCTGTTGACGGTGCGCATATGTATCATAACGGTCCCTCGGTATTCCGATTCTACTCGGGTTTTCAGGGAGTTTGGAAAACGACCGCACGGTAATAGAATCCTCGAAAATTGGAGCGGTTCTCTCGCGTGTCAGGGGAGCGCCGTTTACGACGAAAAGCTGAAAAAACTCTCGCGAATGGCATGGCATTCGCTGGAAGGGGATTTAAAGGTTCGCGGTAGAAGTATCATGCAAAGGATTCGTACGCTCGATTGAACTCGAAGCGGCTTCTTCATCTTTTCTGCCTCGCTTTCCCGCCTCTCTATTTATCTATATTTTAGCCTCGCGACTCGCCTTGCCTCAGCATTTCTGGACTGCGTTATCTCTTTGAAGTGGCTTGGGTATATCAACGTTGTAATACAGCTCGTCGACGTCGGTTCGTTCGAAACTGACGATCTTCTGTCCCGTTTCGAATGTTTGCTCTTTCATTTCGAATACGTATACGTAAGTTGCGTTTACGGCTACGTAGTTTTCTTTCTCTCGAAGAGTGCAACAGTCGGATCTTACTTGGATGTGAAAATTCCGTTCTTTCCATTGGTCGTTAACGCTGGTATCGTGGATGCGTGTTGCGTTCCATCGAGAGATGCAACCTTTTTCAGAAAGAAGAGTACCTAAGTTTGCAAAGTGTCCGTGTGTTGCGTTCCGTGTGTCGCGTTGCGTCGCGTCGTTGCGACGCGTTCCAAGTCGAGTTGTTCGGTGTGTTCGTGCTCGATCGCAGAGATGGCTCTACGGTGCATCTTTCCAAGAATCCGACCGCGGTCTCCTCCCGCGATCGAGATGAATACTTCTCGGATCGAAGATTTCCGTTTCCGTCGCGATTTCCGGCCGAGAGGACATGCTGGATATTCGATTAGGGAATACCGGATATTTTACGCGGCCGGGAGATCCATCTTCGGTCCGGCGCGCGGCACGGTGATGATTTCGATATTCGAATCAACGAGTTATCGAATTCTCGGAAAACGTAAAAGGACTTCTAACTTGCTGTCTTTGTTCCGTTGCTATCGAAAGGGACCGGGAACTACGAAGCACAGCGTGTATCCGATACTTGGATTTACGCCACTTGGTAAGTCTCGAGTCGCGTCTCGTCTCGTCTCGTCTCGTTTCGTCTCGTCTCGTCGAATTCCCGGCCACGTTTTCGCGAGATTTCTATCCATCTCGTTTCGGTGAACAGGCAGCTCTCGACGCGACGACGGCACTTTACTTAACGCAATTAATGACTCGCTTAAACGTCTTGCTCTCCGCCGCGAGTCCGCCGTTTCCCTTTAAATTGTACATTCCGCCCTTCTCGACTCAACCCCCGAATTTCCGTCTGAATCGATAAGTCCCGGCGGTCCTTTAGTTTCGTTGTTAACGAGAGTCTGCGGAGTAATTAGTGATTCATGAATTGCAAAACCTAGTGCTTTCGACCTCGGGCCTCGCGTTTCATCCACTCTCGTCACGAGAGACCACCTCCCGAATATCCTTGGAATCGAATCGATGGAAAATAACGTTGACGATCTTTCGACTAGATCGGATCGAGGAGAAGTTGGTACTTTTTGAATTCAGGTTGGCGCAACGTTGCGCAACTAAGACCACGTCGGTCGATTTCTGTCGGAAACAACGAAGATAGGGGTAAGCGTGTTGTACGCCGAGGCCGAGGTTGGAACGGCTGTCACAAGGTTTCCACATCCGACAGCGCTTGGGCCCATCTTTGTACCCATTTCCATACCTATTCCATTACCAGATCGGGCAGGTCTGAGCCGGCCTTGTAATCTAATAACTAATCTCAAGGCGACGCGACGCGACGCGACGCCTAGCCTAGCCTAGCCTCGCCTCGCCTCGCCTCGATTCGGTCGAGCCACGTATTTCGGGCCAAGTTGTGCAACTATCCTCGGCAAGAATGACAGAAGGGCTACGGGGAACCGGTATGTCAAATAAACGGACAGGGTATAATTGACTCGATCTGCATAAACGAGAATTCTCACCCTCGAATCCGTTATTTTTCTATCGTTTCTAGCGGAGAAATTAATAACCAGAGGTGCAAATAAACGTTACAATTCGTACATTCGGAACGCACCCACGACATACCAGCGGTGATAACGGAACTCGTCTCGTCGTAGATAGAATTTTTGCGGTTGGCACGGAATACAAGAAGAGCATATTTTCGTCGAGCCTTGTTTTCTTTCTCCTCGGAGATAAAAAGGTAATTGAGAGAAGGACAAGGTGTCGGTCGTTTTGAAAATTGTAGGAATCTCTTTAAAAGGACAAGACGTAGAGACTCGACGACTCGGCTGGTTTTTCGAGGTGTGCTCGATACGGTTGTAGAAAACGGAAAGCAAGCACCAGCGCCGCCGCGCCGTTGCCGTGGCTCGCCGAGAACAAGACGGAAAACGGAAAACGGAAAACGAAACGAGGTCGACGTAGGCCTAGCTACGTTCGTGGGTTTTCCCGCGCCACGGATGCTCGAAAAACTGGGTCGAATATCCGTAGCTCGGGTTTTCTAAAGCCAGAGTTCCGAAGCGTCCCGACCCAGCCCACTCGACGGAAAAGAGCTTCGAGCGCTAATTAAAGGGGCTGCCTCGCTACGAGGGGGAGGTTATCTCGCGTAATCTTTCACCGTGACGCGTCACCCACCTTTGAATATTTCGTTTTCTTGTCGCCAAGCGTGACGACACGATTCGCCAAAACGTCACCTTTGCCCTTTCCGTCGCCGACGACGGCATTTTATTTGAACGACGTGGGCGAGACCCTTGACGACTCTCCGCGCTTTACGGAAGCACCCGCATTCGAGTACGTCGACCGATACACTCGCGATTCTCGTTCCGAGCAATGCTGCTACACCTGATTTTACACCAACACACGCATTCTTGCACGCTATTCTCCTGCTACGTAGGTAGTAGGTACTCTTTAATTTTATTGCTGCTACTTCTCGCATTTCTTTTGTTCAAAAAAGCCTTATCCTCGTTCGAATCTCGTTCTTCTCGATTCTATCCACGGTTATTAATTGATACTCGGTTATTCGTCGGGGTGGACCGTATCATCCTCGGATTGCATCGGATCGTATCGGATCGGCGCGTTTGCGTCTCGAGGTACAAAAGCTATCGCGAGGGAGAAACGAAGCGAAGCGAAACAGTCGGAAACAGCGAGCAGGGCAAAGATAAATAGGGAGATAGAACGGCAAAGCGGACGAGCGAATAGATAAATGTGTAGGTCGTATGCGGAGAGTCGGGGTGGGCCGAACGGGCTTGGGAAATAGGATCGGTCGATTCCAACTGTAATTGGAAGAATCGATTTGTTGCGAACCCGAGCGTCGTTCCAGATTCTCTCGCGTGCCTTCTAATGAATTTTCAGTGCAACGTCGACCTGGCCCGGCTCGGCCCGAATCGTCGTTCGTATTTCATGCCAGACCAAGGAAGAGTATGACCCCCCTTCCGATCGGAGATAGCGCAACGTTTCGAACATCGCGGTGCGCTGTCGTACACTGTCTTTTCTAGCGTATCCAACGAGGGGTGGTTCGGCTGTCGGGTATCTTTCGGTAACTATCAAATTTCACGGCCCTCGCATTTCCCTCTTCTTCTCGAACAAAACAATTACGTACGTTGCTTTCTTTTTTCGAAATGTTTTCAAACGCGGATCTGTTCGTACACGTGTTTTTCGTTTTTCGACGAATTTCGAACGCGACGAGGGCGCAAAGGTGCGCGGCAAACGGTCCCCGAGGCGGCCAAATAAAACTCCAGGCTCGTAATTTTCGTTCAGGGCGGACATACCGCCGTAAACAAGACCAAACACTCGTGCGATCAATGAAGCGACGCGGAGCAGCGCGGCGCGGCGACCCGTGTACAGGTAATTCGCAATAAAAGCTTCTCGCAACGCGCTTAATTAAACGAGGTCTGTGCGCGCTCGCGTTCGTGGACAAGGGCCGACTTGGCGTGGTTCGCTTTCAGCGTTTCGACGAGCTTTTAGCGTCATCGAGCGCACCGTCGTTGCCAGTTTTGCACGCGAAACCCCTGCTTGGAAACACTCCGGTATCCCTTTCGTCGAGGAACACGATCTTCCGCTCTGTCGTCCCGTAGCGATCACCACGCCGCGCCGCGTCGACGCAGCTACTCGCGAGTTCGCAGCGGCGCGTTATATCAGCTTACGGTTATCGGTTAACGATGGAGTTAACCGTTTATGGCTGGCACGCTCTTTACTCACCGTCGTTGCAGGCTCATCGTTAACGTTTCGCCCGATTTCTGGCTCGGTAAATACACGAACCGCGCAAACGAAGAAATACTTGCGAAACCATACCCACTCGCCGAACCGAAATGCCGTATATCAGGCTGCAGAGACGCCTCGTATTTCTCACACGTACCGTGTTCTTTCTCTGTGAGCCTGTCCCATTTACAGCGAACTCTTCGAACAACTCGTAAATCCCCGTAAAGCTATTTTTACGAGTCGATCGAGTTCCGTTGCTCGAGCTGTTTTCACGGATCTGACTCTTTTTTATTGACCACGACTCGCGAGTCAGCCGCGTCCGATTTTTAAGTCGCGGGGAAACGTTTACGGCGAACGCGAAATGCACCCGCGAATAAAGCGGCACCGTTTGAGCCGCTCGCAATTGTTTCCGATCGGTTTTGGATGCGTCCCTGGATATCCCGTCGGTTTGGATATCCCTCGTTGGGACTCGATTAGCGACGGATACCCGCGGTTACGGAATAATTGCTAATCGGGACCGCGATCGAGATTTCGCTGTCCGTCCGCGTCCGAGCACACGGAGTCGAGGTCCGTTCGAAACGATACCGAGCGGTTGAAATGTTTCGATTCGACTCGAACCGGCGCGGGCGCGTACGGTTTCCCATCTGTCGCTGTTATCGTTGGAAACTTTCATCGTCCGCATCCACGGCACGTAACCAAGTTTCGGATACGGGTGTACATACTCTGGCCGGAGGAACAAATATTCGGTACACGACAGGTGCTGTTACATTGTTTCCAGCTAGACTGCCCGATTAGCTAAAGAGCTTGCGGACAACTACGACCTGACCGAGTTTCGACACGCTCCATTTCGGATAACCGAAATTATATCGCGTATTCGTTGCGTCCTTTCCAGCTCAACTAGAATTATTCAAAGTTTGCCGGTAGATCGTGACTTTGAATTGTATGTTTGGTGAACGGTACAGCTACGACTTGGTAAATTAGTTCGCCGACCCGTTTGAGACCAAAAAATGTGAAAATCCAACGTTTTATTTTTAAGAAACGATTTTTCGCGGAACAACCTTCATAGGAAATGCGAAATGAAATTTCTTACCTTTACCAACTATCATTGTTCGCGTTCGAGGAACTTGGTTCGGAGGTCATTGGTTTTTATCGGTCATACACGGTATCCAGCGACCCGTTTGGAGGATATTCAGGAAAAACAAAGGAGCCCGGAGCTTTTCGCCTCGTTTCCACGTCGTTGACGACCGGCCCGGAGCAAAACTATTCCAATTATTAAGCGCCATCCAGCCGCACAAATGTCCCGGCAACTGTGATTGCCAATCTTGGCTCTCTCCGTTTCTCCAGGCACGCGAACAGTGCTCCGAGAACATGGGCGAAAATAGCAAGTTTCGTCGAGGGAATGTTTCGTTTGGGTTTATTCGTTTGCATCGAGAGTCAACCCGAACGCGTCGATATTTTATGCTCGACCGCATCGAATTTACGGTGAATCGATTTTACGGTACATCTTTTCCGTCCTCGTCGATATTCCCACTCGTATCGATATTTCCAATGCTCACCCATCAAAATAAATAAATAAATTTCGTTCGTTCTTGTTTAGAGCGAAGCGATGCGAACAGATTCGAGCAAAGTCGTCTGGACTAGGCTCGTTTAAGCGTGCATCCTCCTCGGAAGAGACAAATCGTCAAATATTTGCTCGTAGGCTGTGCTCCTGCTGGTATATTTTTGGTAGGAAAAATTGATCGTGAGAAAAAGAGGTCAGGGATAAAGACGAGGTAGGCTGCTTCTCCTCCGAGAGAACGTCTTATTTATTTTTGTACTCTTGGTGACTTTCCGGACGATTCCATTCTCCTCGGGCGTCCCTATTTCGGGCTTTCGTTGCTTGTTTATCCGTTACCTTTCGCGTACATGCTTTACGTCGCATCGGCGTTGACTCGACTAAATTGCGTTTGCACGAAATCATTGATAAATCGCGAGTGTGTTTTCTGGCGCGTTCGAATGTTGGAGCGTGCGTTATTCGATCGAAAAGACATCGAAATCGTCGCGAACATCGCGTCCGGCCATGAAACGCGAGGACCGATCTCGAGACGCGGGTTCGCAACGAGACGAAACGAGACGAAACGGAAGGGTGGGATCGGAAAATTTCCTTCGGCGCCGCGGAGTACCACTCAGCCCAATGAAACTTGGACGGCCGTCATTACCGACGAGCAGCGCACGGTCTCTTGCCGGCTTCGAGACACCACTTTCCGGTTTTTCGTAGATTCTCCGAAGATGGGAATCGTCTTGCTCGTCATCCTTCGACCGCGATAAGACGTCGCGTCGAGTTACAGCCACGGGACTGTTTCCTCCGTGTAAAATTTCCTTCCGTCCCCGTTGGCGCTCGGTTCGTCACGCGCACGATTCCATTTTTCATATTTCTCGAGCATCGAATTCTGTCCGATGCGAGATAAGCAATTGGCGGTTGCGCGTACTTTTGGTCGAACCAAACGATAAGTTAGCGTTAAATTGGAGATTCTTTTGATACCAAGTTTATACCAGGCACAACGAAACAATAGAAACCGGTAGTAATCGACGGCAACTTTCGCCTCGTGGCCGTTCCAGGTATCGTCTCCTTCGAGTACACTCAGCTTTTTCCGCGGGGATGGGGAGAGATGCTTTTAACGATTGCGAGCATTCTCTCGGCAATAACTATAAACAAAGAAGCCGACGAAAACATTCGAGTACCACGGCAACGTTTACCGTGCAAAGCTGCTCCGAATTGGTGGCACGCGAACGGAGAGAGACTCGTTCCCGGAATAAGTCTCGTGGGTAATTCGTAAACAGAGGTAGTCGGTGCTTGTCGCGGCGAATTAAAGCGCAGTCGGGAATCTTGTACGATTCTCAGAGTCCCGTGGACTCGGCGATTTTTTTTCCCTAAAAAGAAAGATAACGGCTCGTTACGTTCGGGCGGAGCACGGCACGGTTCATTGTTAGCGAGAAAGCTTTTCTTTTCGGAGATAGGAATTATGTCTGGATGGAATTCGTACAATCGTTCCAGCCCTGCCGCCTCTTCGGCTTCTCTTCTCTTCTCTTCTCTTTCTCTTGAAATTTATTATTCGGTAGTTGAGCGGAACAACACTTTACCCGGACTACTTTCGCGACTACTCTCGACGGTTTTGTTTCACCTTTACGAGAAGATTTTCGACATCTTGGTCGACGTCGACATCGAATCGATCGCAAGCAGTCCTATTCTCCCGCGTTTCGCTTATAACTCACCACTATTCGGAGAGCGCAAGGATTCTCACGACAAACGAAATTTTAATTCTCCAAAGTCCTCTTCATCCACGTCGGCAATTTTTTTTCAACCCCCTCTGCTCGTTACTTTCTCGCGAGGGAACGATTAATCCTTCGCGAAGAGGCTTCGCTTGTAAGGAGAATCCCTGATTCCCAGCCTCGGGAATTCTGGTTCTCTTCGTTATCGGTCGCGACACGAGTTCTCGTGCCGTTCAGCGCAGCCTAATTGAACTTTAACAAGGAGGACTCGTCTTCGAGTCTGTCTCGTCTTTCGCCTCGTCCCGAGGGACGTCGCGTCTCTTCTCCCGTTGACGTGGCTGTCTCGAAAGAGCCCGGGGAGCGAGTAGACGCGACGGGAACGTCTTCCAGAAGATTGGCCGACGTCTGGTAAAGCGATGGTCGATGTAACTGTGGATGGCAATGTCGTGCAAGTCAGCCGAAGCATTAACAGCTGTTCGACGACGAAGCGGGTGTCCTCTTCGTCCAACGATATCGATGACGAACCGAATGATAAATCGAACCCTGCGATTAATCGTAAGAAAAATTACCGACCGATTTGGAATTATTTCGTTTCAACGAAATTATAATCGCGAAATGTCGCAACGTTATCGTATCGTGCTTCTATCGGCTGTCGAGCTTACTATTCGAAGCGAACCTTTGATTTCTATCTCGATGCCTATGCGCGTCCTCGAATCTCTGCTTAATTAGCGAATTCGCGACCAAGTCCGACCGCGAAACGAATTTATCGCCTACTGGATAGTTATCCCTATTAAGAGCCGGGGATTTAGTCGTCCGACGGTGCTGCGAGAAAGCAACGGGCACGTAGCTTTTCTTAGCCTCCTTCTCGGTGAATAACGATGCCTCTGTTATCTCCCACCTACCCCATCCACTTTTACGCTCCAATTTTAAGCCCTTACCTTTAACGAAGACTAAGACTCTTCGAGTTTCTTCCGCGCTCCGGAAGCTCGCCATTCGGCGTGCAATGAGTTCCGAGAGCTTTAGAAGAGAAAGAGAAGAGCTCTTCGAATACCAGCCTCCGGTAACGAGGCCAATTATCCATTAGAATCCGATTCTGATTTCAGTAATTCCTTCGTTACGGTAAATCATTGTTTGCCGCGTCCAATGTCCATGTCCGATAGGAAACGTTACGTCGACGTCGCTTCGTCAAGAAATTTAACCGATTTTTTTTTATTCCTATACGAGCACCTTTCTGACCTTTGAAAAAACCGTCGTTTTTTGCTCAATATTGGCTGAAAAATGTTTCGAAGAACCGAAGACACCCCCTACGCCGCGCGATTCTTCGCTTAGAGTTTTCGTACATCTACATACTTTGACGAAGATCATCGAACGACGTTGAGCCCGACAAACTACGTTTTACGCTTGCGCACAAGCTGTTGACAATTTAAAGCTTAAGAAAAATTTCATCTGTGGTTATATTATGCTTCGTTTGTGACTAAAGCGACCCAAGCTTGTTCGTTGTTCGTCGAGCGGGTGCACCCTATCGCGAACCCTTGAAATTCGCCGCTTTAGCGGAATTCTTTCCTCGAAACTGCAACAACTTTGTTGTACTCGCGCTGGCATTTTACGGTTATGAAGCAAGTATTTACATAGAAGCGAGCACGCTGTACGGTCTAGTATTCTGGGTAACGTTATGCTAACGTTTCATTCCGAGAAAACCGCGACTGACAATGAGTTTCAATTTTCAGGGTACATTAGCGAAACGACCCGACGTTCCCGATCATTTTTGCACCATGGAAATTTTACGAAGAAGCCCGTCGAATTTCGAAATTGCTGGAAACAAAAGTAGCGTCCGTGGCAGAACTATAACGACAGACGCGGAATAACGATTAATTTATCGCGGCGTATCGTTCTAGCGGACGACGGAGATCTGGATCGCTAATCCGGACACGATATTAACAATTCATTCGTTTAACCAAATGCGATCGTTGCCGATTAATCGTGACTCTGTACCATAATTGTAATTTCCTATCCGCCTATAGGGTATAAGCACTGATTACATAATTTTAGCGAGCTTTACGATAATTGGTTCCGGGTGATGATGAAACGCGTTCCTCGTTCGATTTGGTTTCGTTTCGTGACGATCGCGGTCGCGGTCGCGGTCGCGATCGTATCGAACACGGTGATTCTTTGCGGTGAATTGGATGCCATCGACCATTTCATATCTCGAACGGAAACGAAAGGAAAATCTTTCGAAAGAAAGATCTGTCACGGATAGGCTGCTCCTGTTCTTCGGGTTACATAATCCACAAGGGGAATTAATACGTTCGGTGTTTGCGTCCGGATCGTTAATTATGCGTACGATAAATAAGTACGAACTGGTTGTCCGCGAGAGAGAAAACAATTTTTCTGGCCGTGTCATTGATGAAACGCGATTAAGTTTCCGAAAAAATCGTAATCGAACAGACCTTTCGAATTTGCACTCTCTTTGGAAAATATTATTTACCACCGAGTTACCGACCAAGTTACGTCGATGCTCTCTCTCTGCTTGGCGATGCACGAATCAGACACTGTGCTCTTGACAATTTTACAACAGAAATTCCTGCTGCTCTAACAACGTTAAAAAGTTTGCGTCGGCTCTGAAAAACGTAACAGCATTTGCGATGCTGAAAAGCGAATTCGGGGTAAATTCGTTTCGTAACGTAAAAGCGAGACGTCGCGCCGTGGTTAACGATCAAGGGGTTGTATCACTATCACTTTTACCGGCGAAACAGATGGAAAGTTTTCTTTTTACGTGAAACGATAACCCGATGACTCGAAGATACCGAAAGAAAGAAGATCGAAAAGACGGTACCTGTGATTCATTTTTGAAACGTTGCTTATTTTCCAAGTTTGGATCCGTCGATCGATAGCATCTTTGATCAAAGATGTATTCGTCCCACGTGAAAAGTCCAATGCCGAGAGATGTTCCGTAGAAACTTATTTCTTCGAGATTGGCCCACATTGAATATTTTAACCTTTCGTTCGCTTATTCGACGAAAATCCGCGCCAACGATTGTCATTTTTTCCGGCATCTTCGTAGCTGATATCGCTCGACCTTTCCAAAGGAATAGTTAGGAAATTCGTCGAACAACGGTTTCAGTTTTGCAGAGTCGAATCCTCGTAGTGGTACGACTCGATTATACGGCGGACGCGCTCGTGGATCTTGTAGCGAAGCGTTATAGGCGGAGAAAAATACAGTAAACGCATAGCTGGAGCTTCTAAGATAAATACGAACCAAGTCTGCCGTTTTTCCACTTTTTCGCTATTCATCGGTTCAATCGCACGGTTGGGGATTTCTGGTTTCGAGGAAAAAATCTATCCTTGTACCGGTCGATCGGAATCGGGTATTCGAGCAAAGAGGAACGAAGGGGGATACATGTACACCGTGACTTGGACTAGCACCGCGTATCGATTCCCTCTATTATTAGTTCTCGTCATCGACCCCCATTAGAATCGTCGGAAGCAACGCTCATAGCTCCTTTCAGACTTGGTTATTGGATGTTTCACAGTGGATAACGCCTTTGACGCGACTCTCGGCGATAGGCTGCTATCTGCAGCACCGTGGCTTCGGGTTCTGTGCGATCCGTGACAGGTGGACGAGCCGCGGTCGTTCGTGTCACCTCTAGGCGTCGGCGTCGGCGTCAGAGACGCTCTCGCGAGGGCGTCGATTCACCGATTAGAGAAAACGAGACACGCGTTGGGCGAACAAGAATGATAACCTTGATCGGTCGATGTCTTTCGCGTTAGTTCGTAGTCAAAGTCAACGCAAACAACGATCGACCCCGTGAACCATAATCTCGCGTAGCTATCGAAGACGACTACTTCGAAAAGCTTCCACCGAATGTTCTCTGAAACCACGAGCGCGATTTCGTCGAAGGGAGCCAAAGGAAATAGAAAAGAGGAACGAACAATGCCGGTCTACGACACAGAGAACCTCGAAGGCTGTATCGATTGAGTCGTAGCTACGAGTTTCTTTCTTTTCAGCGAATCGTTGGTCGATGCACCCCGTGGCCTACGCGTACTCGCTGCGGTTGCAGCGACGCCGACGTCGACGCTTCGCAATCCAGACCTGCCCGGTATAACAAAGCGGAAACTCTCTGCGTATCGTCACGATGTTTCGAGTCTAGTCGGTGCTCAACGATGTTTCGTACTCGACGAAATTTCTTATACTCGCGATTATACGATGAAAAGCAAACGCGAAACGTGTCGTAACGGCATGGTAGTCGCGTTCGTTTTAGCCTCGACGGAACGGAACGGAACGGTGAGCGAGTCGATGCATCCAGATGCATCGTAAACGTTACGAGCGTATCGCGGCCTCGCGGGGATTCGAGTCGGGTAAAGTATGCGGCGAATCGATAACCGAGCCACGTCGATGATGACGCTCGAGAACGCCTCGAGAAAATATACCTGTTTTCTACGCGCCTCCTACTTCGAAAACCATTTCGCGATTCGCAGTGCAATCGAGAGAATCCAATGATCGTTGGTCGAAACGCTTCTCTTGGACGCCAACGGCGACGCCGACGCCGACGCCGATGCCGACGTCTCGACGACGATTCCGTGTTTCGGTGAACGAATAAAATTGTTTGCCTAGCATCCAAGACGATAACTTTTCGCGAAATACGTTGGAAACGCAAACGACTAACTCGATCGATCCGACACTTTGGAGACAGGGAACGTTTTGCAGCGGATGCGTCGAACGGGTATGGAATTTAAACGACCAACGACACGGAAACCTACAACTTACTTTGCTTTCGGGAAAATAGTACTCGCCCGACTGCTACTTCACCGCGTGTTACTTTATTTCCGCGGCAGCGATCCGTAATTTTCCTCGTAAGTTTCCGGGGCCAAGATTTTCACCGCGTTTCCCAGCTAGCTCTTCGGTCACGGACCCGGAAGCGCATTCTCCAGTGGTTGAGAGCAACTTTCGCCTTACTCGGGGGGAGCTTTCGTTGGCTGGAGCGAGGCACGCCACGTCGAACACGCGAGTATGGCGCCGCGAAAATTACGTCGGACGCGGCAAGATTAAGCGCAAGCTTCCAACGAAATAGAAATTTACCCTCGAACGGAATATAGTACGCGACTGAATTCGTACGAGTAAAAAAAAACGAGTTTCGCATCGCGTCGCGTGAGATCGATCTCTCCAAGCAGGTACCGCGTGAGAAACGGAGGGTTCGTCGAATATTTCGTGGAAACGAATCGTGGCCGATCTCTCGCAAGATCTCTAATATCGGAAGTGCGCCCCTTGATATTTCTTCGTTTCGCGAGAAACGTCCCGCTTCCACTACGGTGTTCTAGCTCTGTTCGGCTCTGGAAAAACCGTCCGCGAGACAATGGCTGCGATACGTCTTTCCCGACTTCCCCACCCCGAATCCCCTCTTTTCATCTCTATTTCTTCATCGATCTTCATCTTTGTTCGTTCGTATACAGAGCGCGAGGTCGACTAAAAGTCGACCTAATTTATCTCACGGGTCACGAAATTTCTCTCGGCGTGTTTAATCTATCCACGGCCGATGCGATGGCATAGTTTTGCTTTTCATCGAGTATAATCTTCGTGGACAAATATTTTTAAAGTTATTCGTTTTTACATTTTTCCGGTTTTCCAACAATCTGCCCGAGAAACAAACAAAAACACCGTGCGACGCGCGAACCCTTTCGAATCGTAAACCTTAGGATTCCAGAGACGTTCCGACTGTTGATAACATTTCAAGCATCTCGTAACTCGTAACGCGTTTCGTCTCGTGTATTCAAACTACGAAGCGGTCGCAGTGTAGCGCGCGAAATTCGTCGTTTGCCAACATCCATCGATTACCTAATCGATATCGACGTTCGCGGATCGAGGAGCGTAGAAAGACCGCCGCACCAGGTGTCGATCCGTTCTCGCGGCCAGTGTTCTTCCGCGAACCGCGTCTTTGGACGTCAATTTATCGCGGAACGAGCGATTTCTTCCCGCCGCCGCGCCGCGCCACGCCGAACCAACCAAGATATTACATTAGAAGCACACCCAGTGATAAACAGCGCTGGATCGACGGTCTCGAGTAACGGGTTGCAGCAATTTATCCCTGGCCGCGGGAATCTGTATCCGCCGTTGTATCTTCCGGGACCTCCCGTGGGCTTTGAGTTATTACGTTTTCCGACAAGACTGGAACGAACGAACGAACGGACAAAAGGACGCTCTGCAGAGAAAGTCTGGAAAATATGATGGTACGAACTGCTATCGGGATATCGTAACACGCGTCGCGACGCAAATATAACACGCTCGATCCAACGATCGAACCGCGACCAAATATTCTTTTTTCTTGGTAAACTTGAAAGATTACGGTAAACAAATTTTGATGACGATACGTAATTTTAAATAATCTGGAAATATAAGTAAACAAGATATGTTACGATTTACCTAGATCTCCCTATCGTGTCCTTTGTTCAATTCCGATAGACGGTGGACCGATTGGTTGGATCGATTGAAAAATTCAGTTTTGTCACGGTTGCGTCTTTGTCCAAGTTTTGACAAGCTGCGGATACCAAAGGATTTTTAGTCAGCGGTAGGAATGACGTCAGGAAAAACGTAATCTCAAAAATAGAACCCCTTTGATATCGAGGATATATCCCGGGGAAAAAGAGAGAAACTCGGTCGAGCGATAAAACCGAAAAAAAAAAAAAGAAAACAGGTCGCGCCTTTGTGCGTCGCGAAACCCCCGAATCTATCTCTAACTGTGACTTTGAAAACGTACCTCGACTGGATTTTTTCCCGTCCGATTTTTCAAATGTTGTCACCCATCGGATTGTTTCGCGTTAGTTTGTCGCTAAAGCATTGTTTCCTCTCTAATGAAACTCGAAGCCGAGAATACTTGGCGACGAATAGTCTGCCGAATTCTATCGAAAAGGCAGCGACGCCGACGCCGACCCCGATGAGTGTTGAAACAGACACGGTCCGGAACAGCTAGTCGAGAGACTCGCTCGAAAATTTCCCGAGCTCGATGAAAAGACTCCCAAGATAACGAACCACGACATACCGCGGCGGGATTTTAGGCTTCCTCTGGAAAATTCGGGATCCAGACGTTGCGGAGAGTAACTTGGAAGATGAACGTTGAACTCGGCTCGTATGTACGGTCGATTGGTTGCTTCTCGATGTAGAAGATACTTTTAAAGGCACGATTCTCGAATTCCTTTAGCATCGGATGATATACCATCGAGTCGGTTGGTTTTCGAATACCGGACACCGGTAGCGTCCTCCTACGTTTTGTCACATATCTATGTAACTTTAACAAATAATCGAAAAGAAAGATGTTGTTTTACGTATGTCGTACGTATGTACGTCTCTCTTTCGAGTCTTTCGTTTAAATGTCGATCAAGATTGATATCGTTTCGCGTGGTTTATCAAGCGGCTGGGTATAGGTATCGCTGAAATTTCAAGTTTCAAGTTTACTTTCCACTCGAGGTCCTCGAGTTGTTTCATCCAGCGACAACTGCCCCGTAATTTCCGTGGAGCACGAATTGCATAGTTTGTGGTGCATAATGTTCTCCGAGTGTCAGCTCATTTTACACGGCACACCGAAGGATAGAACTCGAGCGAAAGGGTTAGAGCTCGAGCCATTAACAGCCAGGATAATTTGGCGCTTAGTTGCCGAACCGACTGTTACGGCCGCGGCGCTCGAATCTTGGTCGGTATCTGGCCTGGAAACGGAAGGAGATAAAACGACGCTGCTGCGGGAGACACTTAAACGAGACGATAAACCGCCAGCTGCCAGTTTTTTGGCCACGGTTACGCGTTTCTCGGGAGATTGCGGTAAAATGATTAATGGAAACTGCGGATGGTATCGCGAGGCCCGAATTTCAGGACAACGACGAACCTAGCAGAATCATTTTTTGATGGATCGACCGACCGCGTTGATGGATCCGTCGCGTTACACGACTTCTTACTTACCGTCGCGCATCGGTGCAGCTAATCCAGAGATTTCGAGAGCGTGCTGCAAATTTGTTCTCAACTAAAGTATGATCGAATATCGACGAACCGAGCATCGATTGTTTGATCGTTGCGATCGCAAATTGTTCCTTCGAGGATAAATCGAACTTTCGATGGGACCGAAGACGTTAACGCAACGCAACACAACACAACGCAATGCAACCCAACGCGTCAAAGAGAAGATAAAATAGGACGACCGGGCTCGAGGAAGCATTGGATATTCATGATCCGGGTAACGATATCGGTGATCGACCGTAATGAACTCGGTGATGGATGTCCCGTGGTTAACCGTATTCGGAAACGGTTCCGCGCCGTGCCGCGCCGCGCCGCGCCGCGCGTTGGTGCACGGTGTGGCTCGATGCGAGGTGAATCGAGTAATGCGCGAATAAAGTCAATTTGCTTTGGTACGCGCAAGTAGATATACCTATAGGTATACGAAATTCATTAGAAAGATGCCGGACCAAACGATTTCTTTTGAAAATGATTAAATGCGTGGATTTTAGTTGTCGTCGGCAATCAAAGAAAGTTACGAAAGGATTTCCCGGAAACACTGGCATCGAGGCAAATTTTAAATATTATTTAAGTAAAACGCGAGAAACCGATTCCATTCGCAACGCGCACTATTCCGAAGCGTTCTTCTCTCGAGTGCATTACTCTTCGCGATGCGACGAATTCGCGCGTAATTTTCCACGGAAGAAACCGAGCTGAAATTAATTAAAGGGGCAGAGCTCGTACCCGGCTTACGGTGGGACACTTCCTCTTGTACGTTCAGCCCTCGACCCCTTTCGACGAAAACAAAGGTCGCGAGACGAAAAGGTCGACAAACTCGCCTAATTATTTTCCCATTTGCTCTCGAGTCGGTAAGTTTATCACTGCTCCGTCCGGCCGCGCCGTCGTTCTTAATGCTCCACGAGTAACAAATGTCGAAAATAGAATTTGAGATCAGCCTCGTAGACTTTTAACTCGGTTACCTGATCCAACGTTCCGTGTACATTCTCGAATCGCGGCAACTCCACGTTTGGAAACGGTGAAAGAACAACCTCTCGACTATCGAGCTTCGTAACGCGGTTAACCGCCTTCGACCGGACGACGAAGCAAAACGTCCGAAGGAATCACCGAAATTCTCGCTACCCTCTGCGAGTATCGAACTTGTCCATTAACGCTGGATTTCTCTATTCCCCGGCAAATCTCGCGCTTTCGTTTACAAGCTCGAAGTAAACCTCGGCTGGGAGTCTCGAAGGAAGGCTCGCCAACGAGTGTCGTACCGGAAAGCGGTTGTTCTAGTCCTTGTCAAAGTCCTTGACGAGAAATCCTTGATTACACGTGGAAGCACTCCACTTCGGTGGTGCTCGCTGCTCGCAGCGAGGGTGGCTCGCGACAACCGTTTGCGTCGTTTTCAAACATCTTTCGCAACGGCACCCTTCGGAACCTCTCGAAACGGCCCAACGTCGAAAAAGGCTTTCAGCGGTCTTTCGGAGTTGTAAATTTCACGGGAACTTTGGCCGACCGAACGTCACGTTCGACCTGACCTCTTTTCTCGACCACGCGCGTTCGCTCTGCTTAAAAGTTCCTTGGAACGCTCGCTATTTCGCAAGCTGCGCTGCTATTTCGAGACTAAGACGCGCTTTTACGGTGCTACTCGGTAAATTTGTAGTTTCTTTAATCGTACCGCGTTTCAACGCTCCCTACCTACCGAGTAATGGAATTTTTTCTTTGCGAATTATCGGTTGTTCACCGCGGCGATTCTCCAACGTTCAACGCTTCCTTACTCCCTTTCTCTCTTCTGTCTCCAACATCGATGATATCGAGCTAATTGCTTTTCCAAACAGACACCTCGCAAAAGATACTAATTTTGGAAAAGGATACGCAACGTCAGTGTTTTTCAACGAAAACTCGTGTTGGACGAAAAGTTTAAAGAGCCGTACTCTTATTCTCCTGACGAAACCTTGGACTCTGGACAAAAGTAAATGATCCTTCAGGAAGAACCTCTGTTAAACGGAGATCCAGAGATTTCCGTTCGGACTGTTTCCACTTCCGGAGGCGAGACCTTCGCCACTGCCGAACGCCAAATCCGCGTCTCTGGTCTATTTAATTAGCGCGCGAGATGAAGGGCAAAGGGTTGCCCGAGGTGGTCATTGCTTTAACGAGGCGACCGTCCTCTCATTGGAAGGGTACTCGAGAATCTTCTCGACTCATCCTTGGCGTGGAATCAGCCGACGTTCCTCGATTCGCTCGGATATACCAAAACCAAAAGCATGCCCTTCGCCGAATTTCCCTCTGCTTACATTGCCGACGTTAGGGCTGTTTCTTTGTTTCGCTTTTAGCAGCGAAAAAACGCGGTAGATCCTCCGTAAGTTTCTTCGATTACCTACAAGACAAGTTGCTCGAGTTTCGATAAATATTTCTCGTGCTATCCAAGTGGTTGTTTATCTACCGAGCGATGAAAAGGGAACGCGATCAGCGAGAAAGAATATTCTCGGGAATCTCGACGGGTGTTTCGCGTGCCAATAGGGTTGGCTTCGAGCGTCGTCGCGTCGCTTTTCCACCACCGTCCGTCGTAACCTCGTTTCAGTCGGGAATAGAATTTCCGCAACGTGCGATTTCCTTAGCTCGCGTCGACCTCGCGAGGATTTTAACGCGATACGATACGCTTCCATCGGCTTGTCGGGGTTCGCGTCAAAATATACTCGAGGTATACTTGGACGATCCATCGAAAATTATTTACAGTTTATTTGTCTACCTCGATCGGTTCTTTTACAAGTATAACCGAACTCGACGAATCGAAAGCCGCGGATTGCTCCAACGGAAGAAAAAACGCGTCCGAATACATCTCGAGAAAGCAAGGCCCGTTTCGTTGATCGTAGTCGGGCTGGGATAAAGGAATCGCGCGATGTTGGAAAATCACGGTGTCGGGGCCGTGGAAAGGGAGAGGCGCCGAGACGTCTCGGCGTCGGTTTACCAGCGGTTTATCGGCGTCGTCGTCTCGCAGCCGCTCTGTTTCTCGTCGACGCGTCTCCTCTCCTTCCTATTTCTCTATCGATCTTTTCTGCTCCCTGTGTTTGGCTGGCCGACTACGACACACTCTGTCACCGTCTTTTTCGCGCTAGCCGCCGCCGCCGGGTAAACGACGTTGATGGACCAGCGTCGACCAGTAAAGCGATCGTGACGACACGAGGCAGCGCGAGTGCGAGCGTAGGCGCGGGCGCGCCGTTTGTTTGACGCGTCAAACAATTTATTCGACCTAACGACGAATGTAACGGTTTCGTATTTACCCCCGAGATTTGCATGGCAGTAGCTGCGGCAAGCAAAACACGGGCTCGCCTCCTTTCGATCTCCATGACGCTCGTGAGGCGGGAATGCGTCGCGACATTACGATACTTTTCATTGTCGGCGCCGGCACTGGCGTATCAAGACCGATGACACAGAGGTCATCTCTCGAGAGACGTATTTCATTTTTGCATCGAACCACAGACCGAAAACCACTCGAGACGGTAAACGGACCTGGAAACGGGAGAAACGAAGAGAAAAGAGAATATTCCGATTCTCGTGTTTGATCGGATCGGATAGGATCGCTTAGCAATTTGCGAGAAGAAACATCTTTAGGTTTTCCGTATTTTCGAATCGCTCTTCGTAGAAATTATTCGAATGTCGCGATACTTTTTTCCTCTGGTATTTCGTGGAACGCAAAAATCCTCCCCGAACACCACGCTACGATTTCACGGTTCTTGGCCAGGAATATTTTCGTCGTTATAGTCCAACATTTGCTCGAATCGTTTTATCGGAAAGCCGATTTCTTTGCGGCTGTTTCGTTTCCTCTAATAAACCGCATCGCGTACGCGCGAATGCGCCCTCGCGATCGGCTCTGCTTTGCCGGGAATTTCGTAGCAGGCCACTTCGGATAACTTGAAATCGGATCGAACGCGGTATTACTTTTCACGACATCGTAAAAGAAATTTACGAGGTAAAAACCGTATAACGTTATTACCCGAAATGGTTATTTCGTGGCCCAAAGAGATTTATGGATACCGTATGAAAACGGTGCGACACTGTCGAATCGCGTCGATTTCGAACGAGAGATGAAAATTTATGCGACGCATCGTTGACCGAGTCGTCGATATTTCCACTCGCATCACGGATAAGTCGAACGCAGCAATGAAACGATTCGCATTGGTTGCAGGTTCTACGGACGTTTGGCTACCGCACGGTAAGCAGCGAGCACCAAGATGGCAGCATTCGTGGCGAAACAGATGGTCGGAAACAAGCTGAACGCTGTTAAAGGTACGAGCCCGTCTTTCCGATTACTTTAAAAACTCGCGAAAAAATTCGGATTCGATCGAATCTCGAACTCCGAAACGTACACGAAAGAATTTTGCGACGAGTCGCGTAGAGATCGGGGCTGAATTCCACGAACGGTATCTTGAACGATCCTTTGTAGTTCATCCTTCGACGTACATCTTCCGCGGAGAATAATCGTCGCTCGGCGAATCGCGTCGCGAAACACGTTTTCTTTCGTTTGTTATCGGGGAAGTTTGTTTGCGAGAATGCTCCGGTTGCTCGATTATTGGACAGAGTTTAATCCCGAGGGATCGGCTCTCGTCGCGCGATCGAATCGAGAATGGAATCTGCGAGCGACGATCCAAGTATTTCCATTAGCGAAACTCTATTTGCTCTTAAGTTGCGCGACGCGTGGACCTTATCGCAAGAAAATTCCTTTCGCGAGAATGAAAATTCGATTCGTAAGTGTGAGCGAAATCCAACTTTGGAGATAATAGGCGTAATCCGGTTCGTGCGTCCCGAATCACAAAACTGCGATCGTTCTTCTCGCACGAGGAATCGCAGCGACGCACGATGTTTGGCTCGATACGAAACCGAGTCGAATCGAAGACGCGATCCCGGTCTCGGAGAATGCCGTTTAATCGTCACCGAAACGATATCGGCCGGTGCGGTGGGCGAAAACCACCGTTTTACCGCGTCTCGATATATTTCTCAGAACAAGAACGATCTCAGAGAGTTGGAATTAAGATTGATCGCTCGCGCGAATCAGGAAGGAAGAAGGCATTAGTCCGAATGACGAAGCAACGTTCGCCCACCACGGGAAAAAGTTCTTTGTATTCGGTTCTTGGTAGATTCGTTCGTAACGCGCTTATTCCCGTTTCATCGATCCACGTTAAAAGAATCTGTTTTCTCGATGCGTGGCGATGCAACGAATGATTCTCGTCGATCCCGAGGAGAATCGGTCCGAGTATTCGCGAGTTCTCGTCTCGGCTATTCAACGACTCGCTCGATTTTCATCGCTCAAGGTGAACGATTTGCCACGCCTCCGTGAATGATAATCGCTCGCGAACAACCGCGAATCCAACTGTTACGAAACCCACTCGGTATGCGTAATCGAATCGACCCGCGGTTAACGGACGACTCTCATCCTCGAATCCGTTTTCACATCTAGTCTCTCGCGTCGTTCGTAATTAAAATTTCTAACGCGATGAACGCCTTTTTCCGCCAATTCCGCGGAGTGCGTACGTCGTAAAAGACGAGAAGACGAGAAATGGCTCCGTAGCATCGACACCGACGCTGACGGTTCGCGATCGGACGTATAATCATCGTTGAGGAATCCAAGTGGAGCAACCGCGAGCTAAAATCTGCGCGTCGCCGCGCCGCGCCGGCTGGCTTGTCGGCTCGCTGGCAGCTTGAACGATGGCTCGCAATAAAACTTGCGTCGTTAAGGGAAAGTTTCGGTCTTCGCGACTGCCACGAGCGCGGGAGCCGACCGTATCGCGGAGAATCCGTAATGGGAAACGAGGACTCTCGGCCTCGGATCTCTCTTCGAAGAAACCTTAACTCCCCCGAACGGGATCGATTTATCCTCTTTCGTCGCGTTCTTTTTTCGGTTCCGTTCCGCGACTTCTCCTCGACCGTCGGCGTCGTTCTTTCTTCGGATCTCGTTCGCAATCGTATCGACTTTCTTATCTGGAATTGGCGCGAACGATACGACTAAGCGTAGAGGTTAGTTTTAAATTCGATTTAAAAGGTTGCAGTCGAAAACAACCGTAGAGAAAGTTTCAAAGGACCACAGCCAAAATCGGTTCCCGAACAATTATCACGGTTTGTCGGTTGCGATGCAAAGCACTCGTGGGAGAGGAGAAATCGAAAGTTCCGAGTACCGGAACTCAGGGTTTGTTCGAGGGTGGAACGGTAGAGTTTTAGCGGGAAATGCGGTGGGAAAGTTTCGCCAAGCTCGAAGAGTGGATGAATCGAATGGCAATTAGTTTGCGGTGACCTGGATGCGTGCCTCTCTTCGTTTCTCTCGAGAGGGACAGATGAATCGTCTCCCCTTGCCGTGCGACGCGCCGCGACGCACCGATATCTCGCATCCCGCATTCGTCTATCCGAACCTCTCGGTTGACAATCAGATGTCCGCTTCGGAAAAATAAAATGCAAACGATCCAAGAGTGAAAGTTGTATATCGTATGTTGTATGAAGAACGACAAGGAGACGAATAGAGTCCGAGCCACGGGGATCCGCGTGCCGAATCTGGAATTTTTGCCTCTCGCGCGAGGAATCGAGTCTTTGCAAAAACAAAGGGGCTGCACGAGTGTAGAGGTAGCCGAAAGAAAGCCTGCCAGTCGCTCTCTCGTCGGAAAATCTGATGCTTTCTCCGTGAAATCTACCTATTTCACGGTTTCGATCAGATTCGCGACTCGAGAATTCGCGCAATCGCATTCGCGGTGGATTTATTCTCTCCGAATCCGACGATTCCCGTTTCTTCGGCCGATCAACGTCAACGATAATCGATAGACTTATCGATAAATGTTCTTTCGACGGACAGGATAACGTACGTTAATCGTTATTTGTTTCGGAAAATGAATCGATGTCATCTCTTATCGGCCGATAACGTGATACATTTTTCACGGAACATGAAGACGAATTTCATCCGCTCTAAAAGTGTCCAACTCTCTTCTTCGAACATCTTACTTTATACATACGTTTTCGTTGGCGAGAATATACGAGGCCGTGTCTGTGAGCATATTCGATGAAGTTGGGTCCGGCCGCAAAGTCGCTAATGGAGCTCAAAGGATTTGCGGAGGGATTAAGCCGACCGCCACGTCCAAGTTTCTCGAGTACTAAACATAACAAACTTATTTCGAAGCTCCTGCGCAGGCGCTGTCGCTGTCGTTGTCGCGTATCTCCATAAGAAATTCTGACACTTGGAGGATTCGGCTTTTTAAAATTTTCTCGGTTCTTCGAGATACGTAAACTAAAAGTTTCATCGGATAAAAAGTAATTTAGGAATAGGATTTAGTGGAAAAGTTCCCATTTCAAAATTGCGTCTATACGTATATCGCAACGCATCGCGTCGCATCGATTTCAGTGGTCCCGATCCTCGACCATGAGGTAAACTACGCGGAGATCGTCGCGCGCCAATTATCGGGCCGAATTCAGGACCGAATCTATGCCGGACCGGAGCCTGAAGTATGGTCGCGGTACCGATTGCGGTCGAACGCGGTCGAACCGTAGTTGCGATATCGGCTGACCGATACGCTTACGTGGTTCGCGGCAAACCCGATGGAACGATCCTCGTGCAATTTCACCGAAATATCGCGTACGGTTCTATTTACGACGAGTCCGGCAGTTGTTTCTTTCTTCCCCGAGTTCATCGAGAAAGAACAAAGACCGTCCGAGACAAAAGACCACCAAACGAGAACAAAGTTTTCACCGACTTATTCCATTCGGCTCTGATTTTATTTCCATCGCGTTGTTCGCGATGCTCTCCTTTCGAACGATCGCGATCGATTCGACTCGAGAACCAAACGACTCGGCTCAAATCTGCTCCGTGTGCTCTTTCTCGACCATGTTGCGCGTTCACTTTCCACTCGCTATTAGATCCCGTGTCGTGGTAGACGTTAAGCTTCGTTCCCTGATTTCGGGGAAGTGATTTCCAACCGGTTAATTGGGCCAACCGGTGTTTTTCTCGATCATCTTTTCAACGTCGGTCGTTACGGTAGACGTTGCGTTGGCACGGTTTTTATCTTCTTTTAGACAACCCATCGCGTATCGAGTATCATCGGAGGATTCTGCTCGTCCATCGGAAATTTGGCCGAATGGGACGGGCGAGTGGTCGTGCATCGTACATTGTTTTCCGAAGTCAATTCGCGTCAACTGCAGGGAGACAGCTGTGCCGCGATGGCTCGTTGAAATGCCTGGACCGGCCCTCGAATAAATCACGAGCCGCATAATTAATTGGGACGATTGTTTGTCACGTGGCGATATCGATGAACAAGCCGGGTCGTCGACTAAACGTTAAGCCCAGAACTGATATTACATCGTAGCGTTGGATCTGTTCGGTCTTGTTTTCGAACGAGCCGTTGCGCGTTTTCGCCGATCGCTTAGATACGAGTAGCAACGGTTCTTTATACATACGTGTAAAGTATTCTCTTGAAATCGTTGGAACAAAGCTGCGAGACATCTATCCGAGTAAGTACTTTCCATGGACGCGCCGGTACCGCTCGGGTAACCAAATTTACAACCATTTCCTCCCTCGCATGATGAAATCGTGAGGAGAACAATGTGAAAATTAGCTCGGAGAGGCTGGTCGACGCGACGCGTTTCGACGTGGCGCGTGACACCGAGCGCGAACGATCCACGACAAGTTATTAAATTAACCGCTGATGGGTGCGCAAAACGAGCTGGAATAATTAAACGTCGCTCTCAGCGGGCTCGGTAAATCATCGGACGAATTAAAACAAACGGAAACGCGGATCTAGTAACGGGTACGCAAATCGACCGCTGTTCGACCGCTGTTCGACCACGATGCAACAGTCAAACCGAACGTAAACGGCAACGCGACGTTTTTCGATAATTGTTCCCGTCGGGTCCCGTTGCAGGATATTCGCGCGAACGCCAATTCCGAGCGTGTTCCTAGCGATTCGAAAGAGAGCAACGCGCCGCGACGAATAATTGTAAGTAAATTAGATGGATCACGTTATCGCGGTATGAAGGTGTATTTACGAACGACAGCGAGATTACGTTCCGTTCAACGAACGTCTTTTTCGACGAGAATACGTTCTCGCACGGATATTCGTTTCGCTGTTTAGACGTAATCGCGTTAACGATGATCCGACACCGAACAGGAATTATTTTTCTGCCGTGATACGTGATGCGTCGAGAGAAGGAACAACGCGAGGCGAAGCTGGAAGAGGAACGAAATAGTTCTCGGGGACGCGCATTGTACGCCCGTGACCCTTATCTCGGGATTGTGTCGCGTTAAATAAGAACAAAAGCTGCGCTTTCGCTTCCACTCCGCACGCTTTGTCCCGCTGGCACGGCGCGGCGGCGCTCGAGACGTCTGAATTAATCAGGTGGATACTCCATTTGCGTGGTTTCTCGGCGCCAAGAATTCCCTCGGATCTTTGGGAAGAGGTGAGGGGCCTCGTAGCTTCTTCTTTCCGCTCGGCTTTCTCGGCTAATTAGACGGGTTTTTATTGAATTGCAAGCGCACTCGGATGCAAATAGCAGGTTTTCTCGCCGAGTTGTTCACTCGTCTATCGGATAACGGCTCGTTATCTACCGTAACTTGTTCGGTATAAATCTAAACGCGACTAGCTTGCGATCGCTGACCGACGAATGTGGCCTCGACTGTACGAACGAACGGAAAAGCTTAGCGACGGATACCCGGTCCGTCGGCGTTGGGGATGCGACCAGGGAAAAGCCGAAGAACCGGCTGAAAACCCGAGCCGATGTTTCGAGGCTGAGTTTTTGCGGTTGGACGCGCACTGCGAATCTATCGATCGAGCTTCGGAGATGGCAGAGATAAAATGCAGGGTTGTCGTAAGCTAAAAATAAGCGACCGACCATTGCCGTCGCCGCGTTCGCGACAAACGAGAGATACCTACGTACAGGTATGTATCTGAACCGGATCGCGTCTATTTCCTTACGATTTAACCGAGCAATCAGTGTACCTTTGCACAGTCGAGTCGAATCGATCGGGTTAGAACCGAGCAAGTACATACGGTTATCGATGAGATTCAACGAGTGCTACGATTCACGGCGGATCGGTGTAATCTGAAATCGACACCCACGGAAATTCTTAAGTAACAACGCGCGTCCACGTGTATTCTATACGTCGATGATAACGTTGCATCCGACGCAACCGCTAATAATTTATCCGCTTTTCCTTCGTGCAAATGAAAATGAAAATTCATCGACTTTTCGACATAGGCATTTTCGAGCAAAAAGAAATATTCGACGAGTCGACGCGATGCGATAGGATGGGCTGGGATTCTAGGATGGCGAATTTCCTCGGTTTCGAATTTGACCGAAAAAGGTTGGCCAAGATGCTGCGATGAGTTTCGAGTAACATTCGTGGAATTTCGTTCTCTCGGGTTAGCGTATGCGAGGTACGTCGAGCAGGATATCCGTTTCCGTTCACGGAGAATTTTTTGGTGGTTTCGTAAATGCGGCTCGTTTATCTTGTGACTTTAATTTCGGTGAGGCGAGGCGCGAGGCGCGACACGGCCGCCCGCGGATATTGCTGTCGCGAAGACGGAAAGGGAAAATAAAACGAAACGACCCTCGTTTATAAAATTCGCGTGACGGTTTCAAACGATCGGTCGCTAGACCGCTCGGTTTCCCGGCAAAGAATTTTTAGATTAACAAAACACACAGCGATAAGTCTAGTAGAAATTCTCTTGTACGGATACAATTGTTGTACACGAGAAACGAAAAAATTGAAACGAGAAGGATTCGTACGTTTTGTCTGGTAACTGAAATAGGCGATTAGACGATGCGGTGACGATGCAGATGCAGATGCAGATGCCGATGCCGATGCCGATGTCGAGGCGGAGGAAAACGATACGGCGTTTCCGTAAAACTCTAGCCGCGGGGTTGCATTATACGGGCGTCGTGTTTCGCAATATTTAATTAAATCCCTGGCTTCGGTGGGTAGAAAGTTCTGTCGATAGTTGGAAACAGTTAGCAACCGCGTTTACCGTCGACCATCGGACATTTCGCGGACACGGACAATCCATGTGGCCGGTTCCCAGCATCGAAACGCTGCGCCGTGCCGCAATGTTCCGCGAACCAATTCCATCGGTCGATGTCGCTATTAACCGATTGATTTTCCCTTGTTTGCCGCGTTCGTTCGTACCCAGAGAAAATTAATGTTTCCGCGAGACGCGGACTGAACGCGACGACTCGTTCTCGACGCTACGATAACGTAAATCTACAAAGTCGATTTCTATCAAAAGTTTCCGTTTCGCAACGGTTGTAAGCGTACATATCGCACGGAATACAAGATGTTTCGGACACCTAGGTAAAATAATTCAAAATCGATGGACGAAAATGTCCACGGAGCTAGAATTTGTCGCTCGAAGAATCGGGGACGCGACGACGAGAACGCAAAAAAGTTTGGAAATGGCTGAGAAACCAATGGAATCGTCGAAGAATGCACGTCGAACGGATGGGGTCCGTTATCCTCGAACAGATATCTCTGGGTTATATTTCAAGCTGGTTTCACGGTAACAGTCTATCGCCTCGGTCGTTTCTTCCTCGCCGAACCCTTTTTCTTGGCATTGTCCGCAAAACCAGCAAGATCGCCTCGCTCGACCCAAAAACGTTTTCATCGTGGCTGCAGGTATTCCGCGTCCTGTTGCATCTCGCTTCGCGTTCGCTTGGTTCGCGACCGAACGGTTTCTATTCTCGTGGAATTTCATGGACTCTCCTTCCACACTTGCCACGAGTCTCGAGCGATCCTCGGTTTGGCAATCGGCCGACAAATACAGCGAACGCCCGGTTTGGGAAGTACTCGTTATTTATCGAAGAAACGCAGCGAACGAACAAACGAAACCAAAAGATTCCGAAAAGTTTTTCGCGAGTGGAATTTGGAAACGGAGTGTCGTGTCAACGATGCCGGAGTAGCGGGTCGCGACAAGAATTTATTTTTTCTTTATTCAATGAATTAAAGGCCTTTGATACGGATAGAAAGAGACGTTGGGGTACGGACGATTTAATAGAAAAGAAGAATGTAGGGCAAGTCCGGAGCAGATGGCCATACGGAATAGATGGTCCGAGCCAGAATATTGGCAGCCAATTTGGCAATCGGTCGCTCGCGATGATCCGCCATTGATTACTCCGTGAGCGGTGCACGCTAAGGGAAATCAGGAGTCGAGATCAACGATTCGCGCGACGCGACGCGAAAAATCGTTCAAATCTCGTTATTATTCGAACCTTTTGCCAAAAGTATCGACAGGAGAATAAACTCGCAAAGATCACGCGCGTTCAGCGACAGATGCTTTTTTTAAAAATGTTTAAAATCGTTACTAACCAATAAGTAACTATGTAGTTTGTGTTTTGTCGCGTTAAATCGCTGAAATATCACACTGTGCGTCCTCTTCTTTATTCGCTGCCCTTTTCTATATGTTCAACGCATTCCCCCTACACTTTTTAAGCTATATAACGGGATATATATTTATCCCGTTACTACTAACAGCATTTTTCACCATATAACGGGACATGAATTTCGGCTGTTCGAAAATAAAAAGATTGTCAATCTCGAAACCTGTTGTACGAATCCCCGCGTTAATTCCGTTAATGGTCAGCACGGATTTCATTCAACGTTCGATCCACCGCAACACTCGGTTAATTGTTTGTCACGTGAACCGTACTCTTTCGATTCGAGGGCGCTAAACGATCGGTCGTATCCACGAATCGATATCGCGATAATTCTGTCAGCAAAGCTCGTACCTTCGAATCACATTAATTGTCGTAGCTGCAATTATTCGCGATGTCTCCACCGTCGCCGCTGGTCTAATCGATACCGATACATCGAATTGGGGAATTTTGGCCGTATAAACGAAGGCCGCGTTTGCATCGGACCGTAATATACACGTAAGTCGTTAAACGGATCAAAGTCTTTCGATTGCACGAACAAATACTTTTCTCGTCTAATTCCTCGATTCCATCACCGATCTCTGATCGATGATCGTTCTCGTGGTTCGGAGATAACGAGGATGTGTCTTTGCGAGAACTGAAATGTCGATCGTCATGTTATCTCTGTCGCTCGCGTATACGAGCGTGTCTCAGTCGCGATTATGCTAATTGCTGCAGCTGCAATCACTCGGCGTGACAGTATGTACACTACCACTTTCTCTCTCTCTCCCTCTCTCCCTCTCTTCCTCTCTCCCCGTTGTTCAGCCGATCGATCGACAAGAATCTGCAGATGCAACGCACGTTACCGACGACTGCAACGCTAATTAATCGGTCGCTGACTAATTCGGTCGGATCATTTGCATGGAGATATAATTGCAGTCGCGAGATCGTCACCGTAATAAAATACAGAGTTTGTGCACGTTGCGTTCTCGTTTGCGTTTAGGATTTTCCTGATCACCGTTCGAGTTTTACCGATGTGATAACGACAACGATCGCGTAATTTTCCACAACTTTCGAAAAGGATACGAGAATAGAATAAGTACGAGAGTCGCTCGTTTCGAGGAAATTTTTTGTACCAGTTATCCTCATTTTCAAAGAATACGGACGAAAGGTGATTGTTAACGTTGGCCATAGGTCGTCGTAAAATCGATACACAAATTGCTCGGTCGTATTACTTGGAACAACACGAGGCGAACCGACACCGACGAGTCAACCGGAACTTCCTTTCCGCGTTCACTGGTCGGGGAGCAGGTCGAGATCTTCGTGCACGTGTCATTCGAATTTCTACCTTGAATTCCAACCCAGCGACACGACGAATGAAACCATTGTCTCCAAGTGGAACACCGATTCTCGAGAAAATCAGCGACAGTGGGGAGCGCCACCGAGCAACGAATCTAGCGAAATGAACGTCGGTAATAGCTTGCACAAGAAAAGTCGCAACGGGGCTGGGGCAGCGCAGGAGTTCGAACGCGACACGTTTTTTCTACCTCTTCTTTGGAACGATTTTTCGTTTTTCGTTTTTCGTTACTCTCGCGAAGAGAAAGTCCAAGCGTCGAAAAGAAACGCGACCTGTCTAGCGTCTGGTGTCTGGAACGAACGGTTCACGGAACGTAGTTCAATTCGAAATCAATAAAACGCACCCTCTTCTTCCGCAGTCCTTATTGCATCCGGAGAAGCATACTTTCTCGGACGGAGAGCTGGGTTGGCTCGTCATCCCGAGGATGTTCCATTCCCGATGCCCATTTACCCCAAGATCGAGGTATATCGTGCTCGGGACGTAATTTTCACGGTGGTGAGATATCATCCCTTTCGCGTGCCATTCTCACCCTTCTCAGTCCCGTCCAACTTTCCCCTTTTCGTCGGACTATATTAAGGATTCCAGGAGGATGCTGCCGCATCCAGACCGATCCTCTCGTTCCCTTCGGTTCCCCCTCTCTTTTCTCGAGGGTGGAGATGGCGCAGCGCGTCGCGTCGCGATCCTAAACGAGCATTCGCCGCATTCAATTCCTTCGTCTTCGTGCCACCGCAAAAAATGCTCTCGGCAGCGCGGCGTGCGCACGACGCTTTATTAAGTTTGAATTGGACAGAGCCGGAATAGAATTTCTGACTGTCGGTGGCGCGGCAGCTCCGTGGAATTAAAAGGTCCTCGAAGGATCCGAGGAGATCCGACCGAACGAACGAACGAACGAACGAAAGAACGAACGAACGGAAGAAAGACAGACAGACGAACGAACGAACGGAGAGACTCGACGCTACGATGCTCGAGATCGAGAAGGAAAACCCTCGCCGCGCCGTGCGGACCATTCAACGACCGCGCTTCCGCAAATTGCTTCGCCTTCGCGCCTTCGACCGCGCGTGTCTATCTCGCCTGAGGAACAATCGCTGACAACGCCGTGCCGCGCCGCCCACCACCCTACCCCTCCCCCCTATCTCCCTATCCTAAGTAATCTCGATTCTTTGCCTACAAATCACGCTTTCTCCCCTTCTTGTTCGCACTCGCGATAATTCGCAACCCGAACTCTTCGAAAGGGGGGAATAATTGCGCGTAATTTCGAGGTACATTACAGCGCGTCGTTAATGCTCATTGGAATGCGCCACGTAAAAGTTGTTCTGGTCGCGGTCGCGGCCGTCCACGTTGACGATATTAATTATGCGTCAAACGTCTCCTTGTCGAACTTCCGAGAGTGCATTAACGCCGAAACTTTTCACCGTTTGTGCGATACGGAGTTCGATCGAAGAATTTTCACCGTCGCGCATCAACGTACGAGGAATTCCGGTAACGCGTATCCGTGGCGAGTTTCTCGACGCGAGGACGGAGGAGTTTCTTTTCAATTTCCCCTGACGTTGGAGAATCACAAGAATCAGTCGTACAAGTTAATTCGAAGTTCCGTGGACACACCGCGCGACAGTCTGTTGAATTCGAAATCGAGGGAAATTGGCGGGAATTTGCATTCGGTTTATTCTTCTCCTCGAATACGCGATTCGATGAGTCCGGCAAGATTCGAGATCGATCGAATCTACTCGAGATCTCGCGACGAGATACTTTACCCTTTTTATTTCAAGGAGGAAAGGCTTGCCTCGAGTTCCGATCTCAACGGAAAATCTGCGCGATCGCCAACGTTCGAATCTCGAAAATTCTTCGATTCCCTTGGGCACACCTTCGAAATTTGCATTTATTTTTCCGTTCGAAGCACCTCCCGGACGAACGTGATTTCGCGAATCCCAAACGGTTTATTTTTCGCGGGAAAACTATCTTATCGAATACGTGTAAACTTGTCGTTAATCGCGAGAAACGTTTCAAGCGAACGAGTCTTGGGAAAGAACGAAAACCTGATTATTTTATTTCGACGAGCGAGCGTTCGCAAAGTAGCAAGCGATATTTTTCCGCGACTCTCGACCTCTCGACCATCGTTGCATTATTAATGCATCGAATCGACTCCGCTCCGCTGAAGATACTTGTCAGTCGTCCCGTGAATCTTTTAACGTTTCGCAAAACTTTTCTCGAGGAACAATGGCTAACGCGAAAAAGCGCTCTCTCTCTCTCTCTCTCTCTCTCTCTCTCTCTCTCTCTCTTACCCTGTATTATGAATTGCGGCCAAAGAATCCGGTCTTCTGCAACTTCTCCGTGTCCACCTCTGCCTTCTCTTTGCCTCTTTCCAACTCGTAATTCTTTCTTTCCGCCCGACGACTCTGTTTGCTCAACCTCGTCCATGTTTCCATAACGTTGATCTACGTTTGCAATCAAAGTTGGCGATTAAACTTGGGACGAACCGTTCGATGCGATCCGGCCATTAAAGCTAGACAGAGACCGAATGTCGAGGTTTCGACCGAATTTCGTTCCGAAACAATGAAACGTCCGTACCCGGGAACGTTGTAGGAAAGACCATGACGCGTATGCGCAAGTTCTCGTAGACAGGAAACAAGTCAACGCGTTTGAAATTAGAGCTGGCGTCGTTTTCACGAGCAAACATGCACCTAGCGCCGTTAGTTATAAAGTCCGACGCGTGACCTCGACTGCGTCTAGGACGCCATGCCACCGGTACCGACGCGAATATTTCCGCCAGAACGAGCATCGTCCTCGCGAGTTTGCGCGGAATCGTCTCGAATTCGCAAAAGGTTTACCGATCCTCCGACGCGCTGCCTTTTGCCGCTCCTTGAATACCATTTTGATATACTATGCTTATCGAAGATTGTACGAACGGAGCATAAATAGGCACCGTAAACGCTTGCGGACGGTTTCGGTTTCCGCAATGTAGCGCGCAAGTATAACAGATCACCTCGAAGACTCGAGAATTTGGCGTGCGTCAACGTTTACTCAGCCAAGATAATTATTTCGCGCAAAAGCCAGCGTTTCCATCCTGATATCGGTTAACGCTTTTCGATAAATAGTCCGATATTTGTGCTCGCGAAATGCTTACGCGGTTAAATTTCTACCCGTTTATCGTAGAATCGCGGATACAGCAGTTTCGCCGCTTTGTCGGGTGAATTTCTCTAAACCGAATTTCGTGAAATTCCTGCCGTGAGCATTCCGCGCAAGCATTTTTCGAGTACCGACGATATTAAATGTCCGATATATCGGACCGTCTCCGATGACATAGTATCGGACGAAAATCGAAAGTCTACGCGTGGAATTTTTCAACGTGGACGATGGATATCGAGGAGAACGCGTTCCGTTGAACGGCATCCGTGTAACGTGTAAATTACGGCCAAGGGTAGAATGGCGTCGATTCGATCGCTGTTCGCGGAGATCGATGGAAACGATGCGCAGAAAACGAAGCGGCCACCAGCATAAATTCCAAGAGCAAAGTCGTCTCGTAACGGCACCGACAGAATCCGTGTAATACCAGGGAAATCGGATCGTTTGGATAGGAAATTACGTAAACGGTAATTCGAGAAACAGAAGCTTCCCCGGGAATTGGTGCATCCGTTGCTCCTCGTGGCTCGCGGTTCGTAGTCCGAGCGCAGCCTCGGCCGTGATAACGGGCCCAACGGCTATCATTTTTCATTACTCGTTTTCATGCGGCATTCGATAAAATTTCAATGGAATCTTCGTAATCGTCCAAGAATGATTCGCACGGAGGACATTTTCGTTTGATTTCCAAGTGCATCGAGACGGACAGCAGCTCGCGCATCGCCACGAACCGTAATACTTGCCGTAATGGGTTACGAGTGACTGGTACCACTGGTTGCCATTAAGACGTCGGAATTATAACGTCCCTAAAGACCTACCTCGCTCGATAGACGATAAATAGGATACGGCGGAGTTTACGTGCCTCGGCACCCACCACGGCTGAATCATGGCCCATTCCGCGACGAATATCGACAACGTTTCTGCTTACCGGTTTCTCCAACTCCAACTTATACTCGATTAGCTAGATGCGTACAAACGCTTACATATACATGTATACATTTATACGAAACGTATAACCAATGGAATAGATACCTTCGATAGACCGCGAGCTATTGATTTCGGATTGCGGCCGGAGCTGATGGCTTTTGTCGAGAAGATTATAGCGCGAACCACCACCCTAGGTCCTGGTCAACCCTAGAGCAGCGTTTCTCAAACCGACTTTGGTATTTCGGTCCGTCGAGCGCCGACGAGTGGTTATCCCGAATTTCTCGCATGTTCCAACTTGGCGAAGAAAACTTTATATCGTCGAAATCTTTCGAGTGTTTCGGAGAGTATCGACGAGAAAAACAAATGTACGCGCTACAATTTTTGCGTTGGTTGTAATTGACGCAAACTCGAGTCGCGCATCGTTCGATTAACTTCGTATCGTTTCTCGGATAACGTTTATCTCACCGGAGAGTGTACCGGAGTTGGAGAAAGTTGGACGAATTCTAAACGATTCCCTCCCCGTGGCCCTTGTCTCGCACAGCTGTCCTTCGCGTTGATACTCGTTGGCAATTTTCGAACGGCCATTGGCGAGCTCCGTCGACTCGGCGAAAGTCACGTGCCGAACGTCTACGCTTTCGAGGAGTTTGAGAAACGCTACCCTGCAGCATCCTATTCAACATTGTACCAACAGCTCTCGGAATTTGTCCGTCGGTTAGTCGTGTTTCTAGCCTTTGATCTACGGAAGCTCCTATCCGCGTTCCGACTTCCTCCAAACCACTCCAACGAATAGCGTGGGCTCCTCTTCCCTTTATCGTTGCGTTTTGCGTCGGGAACCGGACCTTCCGATACGCGGAAATTTTGTCCAAAACGTGACCCGATTACCAGACAAATACCGATTAGCTCGTGACTTCGATTTCGCTTCGAAAGAAAACGCGATAGCCGCTACACGGGATTCGAATCCGATCCTAGAAATCGACGAGTCCGTGCTACTCGACGTGCAATAAATAAACAAGATACGCAAACACGGTCCCCGATCACCGCGAACCGATGTAAACGAAAGCCCGAAGCAAACAAAGTGTGTCTGGTTCTCGTACCCGGACCCGTGTCATACCGATCTATCGCGCGCACCCTTCGCTGTCTGCCGATGTTTGTCGACGAGCTTTATAAATATCCGTGGAAAGGGTTTTTCTTTAGGAGTTCTTGCGCTCAAACAATAACGGACAAGCGCGGAAGTAAAAGCAATGTTTCGTTTGGCAGTCGTGTATCGTGGGCTAGTGGACTGCCAACATTTCGAGCAGCCTCCGCTCCGTAGTTTCTCTTTTACTTTCGGCTCCGCGATTCGTTCCTAGATCGGCCTTTCTTTCCGAGATTAATTAACGTTCGATGCCAGGAGTCGACGTCATTGGCGAACGCCACTGCGAAAAGTCAACCGGGAAAAGGAATTGGAGCGCGATGGAGCCAATGGCGAGTCGATGGAATCGAGGATTTGAGTTTTTCGCGTCCCCGCGGTGTCCGAGATTCCCCGCCGGAATCCGAAAATCCAATTACTACCGCGGGTGGAAGTGGAATTTCATTTCCGTGGAAATCGCGTATATCTTGTCTAGATGTGTGCGTGTGTACACGAGTACACGCACGCATTCATGCTTCTCTCTCTCTCTCTCTCTCTCTCTCTCTCTCTCTCTCTCTCTCTCTCTCTCTCTCTCTCTCTCTCTCTCTCTCTCTCTCTCTCTCTCTCTCTCTTTCTCTCTGTGTGTATCGTAAATCGGCCAGGAATTTCCGTTGGAAAAATGCCGCGGTTAAAGCGAAAGCGAAGGTAAACGTTCGCTGATCATTCTGCTCTCGCCCTCCCTTGTATTTTCCACGGACTCGCGTTCGAAATCACATTTAAACCGCAAGCGAGAATAACGGTTTTTGCGAGATTTCACCGCGACAACGCACGCGTCTCTCGCGAAAGACGAACCGAATCGACCGTTGGTCACACGGTCCATCGAAAGAGTCCTCGTCGAAAAGACCGAGTGATACGCGTAACGAAACGAAACGAAATATCGACACAGATAAACTCTCGCGGTTAACCTCGGCACACTCCGGTCAAATTAATCGTGTCTTATCCAAGCTGTACTGGCGACGCAAGCCGAAACATCTTGTTCCTGCGTAGATAACTACGCGTTCCCACTGTTCGACTCTGCCCCTATACACCTACATCGATAACCGTCGACCCGTTCGATACTGGAATTAGAGGATAATGCCGATTAGTTTCGACAAACACGGGTCTAACTATTTGGGTAAACAGGCTAAACGAATAGTTGCTTATTACGCGCGATTACACGGAACGCTTCCTCTTAACGACACCGGCGGATGCGCGATTTCGAACGATCGTAAACGACCATTACAAACGTTGGATCGAGTCGAAAGATCCAAGCAAAAAAACTTTCCATCTATGCGACGTTGGCGAGATGAACTTTGGTACAACTGTTAACCGGAGGAAGAAAAAGCCGTACGAACGGTGACTCTTTGCAAGGAAAACTCCCGCACAGTTGATGAGCCAAGTAAGAAAAAGTCCTTCGGGAATAATGGATTCTCGGAGGGTAGAGATGGGATCGGTAACAGAGGATGATTTCACAAAAACAACAGATCCGCGGAAGAAAAACCGCGAGAGTCGGTAAAGTCGTTGGGAAATGGTTTCGACGAAAACGTGAATTCCGCGGAAGAATAATTTTTCCAACCGCGACGGATTTTCGCAAACGAAGCAACGGAAAACTAAGCAAGAAGTTTGCGATCGAGCAACGATCGAAGCAGCCCGCGCGGCCAACGTTGCGTCTAGATTGCTCGAGCACGCCGCACCGTCGCGTCGGTCGGCTTCGCATCGAGGATGTTATGAAATTTTTGGAGCAGAGTTTCCCTGGACGTCGCTGACTGGAGCGGAAACGCTGCCGCCGCGAACAGCGGAATACCTGAGAAGACGGAGGATGCTCGTAAGTCGGAACATTTGACTACAGAGTCGACCGATATGTAAACGAGACTCGCGAGGAGGTTTCCTTCTTTGTTCGCGTATTCGTCACGACATCGCTTACCACTCGGCAAGGAGTTTCGCTGTGGGGCTGAAAAGTTGGTCCTTTGAACCCGAATCTGACGGAAATATTTCGCTATTCGCTATTCGCGAGCGTCGCGTCGCATCCCAGAGGCATCATTGACCTCGATCGACTATCGTCCGACGAATCAGGTCACGAGGGAAGCGATCGCGATCGCGATCCTCGCTCGTCGATTAATTTCTACTCTACTCGACGCGACCGCGACGGATTGAAATTTTCATCGACTCGATAGACCCGGTGTCGACGGCAGCGGCCGCGACGAGCCGTCCGCGTCGCCGTGACAGCCAATCTTTGGTTTCGCGCACGCGAGTCGCGTTCGCGAAACACTCCGTCGCCGTTCCGGACGGACATCGAGGACCGTTCTCGCGAATTCATCGAGTGTCCCATCGAGTGCTGTCACTCCGCGGAGCTATCTCATCGATCTCTCGGCCATGTAAAGCGGGCCAAGATACGCGTTTCGATAAACCACCGTTCCCCAGACTCTCATTCCTCAAACCGTACGCTTTATTTACGCTTTACGCTTTATTAGATATACGTTTCTCGTACACCACGAATCGCCGGGAGCTTCGAGTTATTATTAATTTATTACTCACGAGCTATATTGTACGTATAAACGATGAAAGTTTGCTTTTTGTTTGTTTTCGTTGAAAAACAACACCGAATCCGATGCTCGTCGTGCAAACGGCGAGGACGAAAGATCGCTAAAGACAAAATAATTCCACGGAAAACGATTCGAAACGGTGACGGGTTCCATTTCGATAACATTACCAAAATATGGTGTCGTTCAGCGACGCCGATATCGCGATGCCAACGACGATCGCTACTCTCGTCGAAAGATAAATTGTTCGATCGGTTATTTCTCTCGAGACCAGAGGTTTCTTTCCATACGGACGGGAATACGGTTTCAAAGTGTAACCGTGACAGGAGCTTCGAAACGTTTTCGCAAATTGGTTTCGTCTTTCGAAACGATCGCATCGAAGAAAAATGCAAGGAAGTTGGGACGCAGTTCTGCGATTCAAACGAGACGAAACGAGGCACGATCGAACTCGCAAACGAAGAAAAGTGGCAAGCTGCGATTCGCGGCACGACTCTTCGTCGAGGATAACGCTCGTCCAAGAACGAGTATCACGCCGCGACTGATTGCTGGACCTCGCGTTCCGTTCTTCTCCCTTAAGAAATAGAACCGCGTTCACCACTTTCGCGAATCTCTGGCACGCATCAGCGATTTCATGCTGACAAGACGCGCATCTTTAAAACACCCCGCGAGATAAGGGCCGACAAGAACAACGGCCGAAACGAAACTTTTAACGACCTCGTCTATCGCGCCACGATTCTCCTCGCATAATTCGGTGAATTTGCGAGCGCAGCCTCCTTCTCGTGGGAATTTCGCATTAAAATGCCGAGAAAAATTCAAACTTTTCGAGAGTTTCTTTGTTTCGATTCGCACCTCTACCCACGAACGCCAGGTTCTCTCGCGATGCGTGGCAACTCTCGATTTCGTTCCGCGAACGACCGAGAATGGTCGCAAAAGGAACCGGCCGCGAATCCTATCGGTAGATTCGATGAAATTCTGGTTTTGCTAACGATAAGCGATCGGGTGGACAGAGGGTAATGCAGCGTGCAAAGCGGTCCGGCGACCGAGCTAGGCGGTTCCATATAAATTTGCGTTTACCCTGTTTATTACACGAGTATTTTATCGAGTTCCTGTCACGGCCAGCCACGGCTAAATACAAGAGCCAACGATAAATCTCGGCTCCCGGCCGAGGCAGCCATAAAGATTTTTCTCTTTACGCCCGCACCGGGCACCGATGTACCCCAGACCCGAGCGAATACTCGCTAATAGGTTCCCGATTAATTTCCAATCGAACAGATGCGATTGCTCGGTTCACACGACACGTCGACGAGCATTCCTCCTTTTTCCATGGAAAATCATAGTGTACGTTCACACGGAAGAAAAGTCGCACGCGCGACCGACAGGCGAACGGTTTCTTTCGAATGGGCCGCTTCACGGCCGCCGACAGCTAATTTCTGTCTCGCGCGGAATGGACGCGACGCCGACGCGATCATTTATCCGAACCACGAGTCGAGTAGACACGAGAAAAAGGAGACGTTGAAATCGGAAGCAAAGAAGCTAGACTCGATGCGGAGACGCGTTGCGTTGGTCCACCAAAGATACGTTCAGAGCTGGGAATGCTATTAAACGACTGCTTACTATTACTACGCATCCGACCAACGCCAACGGTATCTTCGACGAGAGAACCGATGAAAACACCTCGAGAACTCCACCCTTCGATCGGAGCTAGCGAAACAACGGAACGATAAATCTAACCTTCAGCGTTCGTGTTTTGCGCATTCGGTTGGCTAGTGTCCATAAATTTCATCGGTATCCTGTATCTTTGCGCAGTCTCGAGGGATCGAGAGACTTGAAGCGTCTCGCGACATTCTCTCCCTCTCTATTTCTCCCATCGATTCGCAATTCGCATCGTTTGAAACAACAGAGGCGCGAAACCGTCGACTGTTTAACTTTCATCTATATCGGGCCGAACGTTCTCAAAATCATCGTTTATATCGCGTTCAAATATTCAAAGCTCCAAACATTTTCAGCGTTCGCAGACAGCAACTATTCGATGTTTCGGTAAAATACGATTGCTCCAACTTTTCGCGCCATGTCCTCCTGATCACGGATGTCGAATTATTCAATTTTGTCGCATCGTGTTTCCAATTCGCGGCACTCGCAAAGGTAAAAGGGCAGCAACGAGAGAGGTTCGTTTTTCACAGTCGGAACGTCGGCGACGCGCCACATCGCGGCCGCTACTCGTTCGATCTCTTTGCAAACCAATTCCCCGAGTCCTTGTTTGCCTCTTGAGATCTCGGCAAACAGAAATCCGTGACGACGCCAACGGATTCGCGTATAGATCGCGCAACTTTTCCTATAGAATTGCTTCCGCGAATTCTTCTTACGAACCGCGTTCTTACGAACAGCGGTTGGTGGAAGCAGAAATCGTAACGTTCGGCACAGCTTTCGTAGATTTCGGTCGTTCGCAGCGTTACGGCGACGTCGTTTCCGATGCTAGTACTAGTGCTGCTGCTTCGATCGGAAGGGACGTTAAACCGAGCCGCCATGTTGGTCGTCGGCATCGTTTGGCAACCGGCCAACTGCGCGCACCAAGCTCGCATCCCTCCCGCTCTAGGGGAGCTGCTCTAGGGTTAACGGGTCAAACTGTGAATGGACTGGAACGAGGAAGCGGTGCCGATCGGACGAGGAAAAGCGAACTTTCCGGGTTTGCATCGTTACATTTGCCAAGCGTAATTACGGAGTAAACCGACTTTGCGAACGATTCGGGACTTTGCGTCGCATCTCCTCGGCTGTTGATGAAAGAAGAAAAGTTACCATTGTATTCGCGAGCCGGTAATCGGACAGACTACACGGATTCGCAGAATTTAACGCTCGCGGAATACTCGACTCTCTATTAAATCGCGCCACGCAGCTCAAGTTTCTCTCGGCAAATTTCGCTATCGCGTTCCGCGTATCTTTCTCTTCGAATCAATCGATCCGATTCGACCTTTTTCATCTAACCTATAGAACAAATTTCGAGTATTCCGGCACGGGGAATAAAAATAAAGGCCGCCGGCGACAGATTTATCGGCGAGTCGGTTGAAAAATGACCGAGTCGTCGAGCGTATCGTACGCTAGTCGACAAAGAACGCCTATTATGCGTATCGGGCAATGGGTAACGCGAAATGATTGCGCTTTCCTTCGTTCTTGTCGTCTAAATATCGACGCCGTTACGTCGCGTTGCGTCGGCTCGAGTATACGTGTATTTACGAGATTGCGTCGATAGCAAAATCCCCGGGACTCCTATCCGTTACAGGAACACCGTCTACGAGGAGGATCTTTGCTCGTAAAACGCTCTCTAACCGGAGCTGGATACAACCTACTTCTTTATCGGACGGAAAAGGAGAAGATATATCAATTTCCGGGACACGGAGCACGGAGCAGAGCGGAATCCAATGCCGTTCACAGACGCGAAGAGATATTAGCAAGAAGAATCGCGGAACGCGTCGCGCGAGCATGCCGCGCACGGCACGAGGGCGGAGGACGCACCCTGGAGCCGCGGAAACGGAAAGCATCGCTTTGTAAATTTATCTTACCATGAATTTTCTGGATAATTTCGGCTACCTATCTCTCGCGAACTTTGCAACTTCCCTGCAGTACGAATAACATTTTTGTTCGCGCGATGCTTCCGATGTCGCGGCGTCGGCATCGGTGTCGTCGGAGGTTTGAGTCGAATTCTCGTTGCCTCGCTCGCGACCATTTTCGTTGAAAGAATATACGCGAATATATATAGACGAATAAAAGAAGAACGCGGTTCACGTGTACGAACGTACTATATGTATATATTTTACGTTCGGTATTTCCCGGGCATTTTTCGTTTCGAACAATGCAGCGGAATGGATCCATTTTATTGTGTTTCTGGGCCGCGCTTCGTCGATGCGGAAAACCGCAGGTTAGCGGAGTCGTTTGTTTTGAAATTTCTCTCTCCGGTCGTAATGCGCCCATTAGATCCGTTTCGGAATATCCTCGCGAATTTTATCGAGCCGGAAGTTGGCGCGATCTACCATTCGCATTCCCAGTTTTTCCAGCCGAGTATGGAAAATTCACGGTTGAATTGCCAGTTCTCGAATCGCGTAGTCGATGCGTCGAAAACCATCATCTTTTTGGCCGCGAATCGCGATTACGAGAACAACCTTTGCTGCTTCGAACGAAAACGTAAAGGGAACGATGTTTAGCTCGATGAAAATAGAAAGTAAATTTATTTAGTTGGAACGTCAGCTTTTTCGTTTAATGAAAAATGTTGGCGCAGTTGGGAACGGAATTGTACGCGATGCGGGCGGACGGAGGGGAAGCTTTGCCGATTCGAAAGCGTGCGGAGTTTCCAGATAGACGGTAGAATCGATTGGACGGAATCGAATATCGCTGGCCTATCGACGTTCCAGATCTGCGCACAGCGACCTCGACATTCTGGGTTAATCTCTTGGCCAAGCTCCATCTACGTGTCGATATACAGGGTATACTCGGGAATATTTCGATGCTCTAAAATTTGATGGAGCGGTCCCGTTTGAATCCGTGCGATATGCACGCGTCCTCGTCGATCGAAACCTTTCTTTTTTATCTCGCGCGAACGTCGACAACATTTTTCCTCAATTTTCTTCCAAGAGTAATTCCTAATTTCCGAGACGTTTAACGGATTTCGTTTAAAAATTGACCCGACCGGACCATTCCCAATTAACGCTTAATCGTATTCACCAGACCTACATACGTTCGGATCGTATTTCTTCTCTCCGCGAACATCCTCTCGAACCGATTTCTACCGCGGTCCCACGAGCTCGGGTTAATCGCTTTCATCCGATTAAGGAACACCGCCGCGCCGCCATACGCGTGAAAAGGACGTTTCATTATTTTAAGAGCAACGAATCGCGACCTTCGTAGGACCGTTTGTATCGGCGCCGTTTCCCAAACAGTTTAATCCCGGTAATGCGAAACAGTGCGGAGTCTGTGAGCGGTAACTCGTACTCGCGCGGACTGTTTTACGGTGTCGTCGTTTCGAGTTCGATAGGACGAGTAGCAGCCCGTCGAGGCCAGACTCTTCAGGAATTGCATTTGAAATTGTAATACAGGCCTTGCTTCGTCTTTCTTTTTTAACGTATCTCCCAGGATACGAGATTTTCCCCTTCGCGTCTCGGTTACTTGGTTTCTCGGCGAATTTTCTCCGGTTACGCGCTCCGTTTCCCGCGATTTTCTTCCCAAGCCCGTCGCGCGTAACGACCAACTACGCGATCTCGTTGGAAACCTACGTCCCCGGCGGGTTGCTCAACGTAGAAAAATGAGTTTGTCCGTATGGCTGTCGTCCACTGCACCACGGCACGCCACGCCACGCCACGCCACGCCACGCCACGCCACGCCACGCCACGCCACGCAATCGCTCTGCTCGATTGCACGATTTCGAGCAACGCTTGCCTTTCCTACGATAACCGTTTTATGCGAATAACGTATACGACGAATTTGTGAAATTTTGTTCGGTCCGAGGATATGAAAACGTGCTCGCCGATGAAATCGACTAATCGTTGGCCTGCAAACGAATCACTCAAGCCTTCTCGGGTCACCCTTCGAGTCGTGGAAAACCGCGGTCAACGTTGTTTACATCGACTACAGGTAGCCGGCTTGTCGCGTGGTCGTTGCTTAATCGTCCTTCTAATCCGATGCGATCGTGGCTGCTGATCGGCCGCCTCTTGGATTAGCCAGGAAGATTAATCGATCGGCATCGCTCGACGCGACGCAACGTCGCGTTCCAACCACGCGAAGCAACCGTCTTTTTGCTTCAACTTCCAAAGGTTCTACTCAATTTACCCGACTTAACCGAGTCATCGTAATCATTATTATTTCGTAGCTTTCCAATTTTTCTTTGAATTTTTCGCGGCCTTGGTTACAAATTCCAAGAGCTTGACATTTTTGATCGATTATTCCCTTTTCACGCGCAACTTTGTGACCGAATCATCGACTCGTTTACCACTCCGTAACTATTAATATTCGTCGGTACTATCCGACTCGAAGAGCGGTACTTTCTAACTGCCGGTTTCCCGGACAGTTCCGATTCATCGCAGCCACCGTGATTTCCATTCGTTCCTCGTCCACCCCATTGTCCCGGTGCAACGAGAATGCAGCGATACGATCGATCACCGTTCGAGCGCAACGTCGACGAAGGATGATGCTTCGAGCGGAGGTCACGGGAGTTTTAATTTTACAAGAATACATTCAACGATTCCTCGATTCGGCAAGATTCAAACGGAATACTTTATAAACAGCTGTTCCAAAAGCTGCTACATTCGGACGTTCGAGTTGAAAATCTTGTCCGCGGCGTCAGCGTCGGCGTTGGCGTCGAATTCGAAAACTAAATTACCGCAATGCGGAGCAAAGCGCACCGTTCGTTTGTCCTCTTTACGATTCGAGAGTGCTTCTGCCGCGATCGCTATCGTGCCGAGCGGCCGCGTCCTGACGGATTTCTTGCGTTCGACGGATCTATGTAGCTAGACGCAAAGAAGCGGTAAGCTCAGTTCTCGCGATCGATGAACAGACAAACTCGTTGGAACTAGAGGTTTCCGGTAGTACCGAGCGGAATATCAATGGGATCCGGTTTTCCTGTTTTTAACCTTCCGCGCGGGGCTACGTGTCCCGAGACGAACCGTATCGCTTTTGCATTTATATTGGTCCATGCCACCGAATCAGCCTTTCTTCCTTCGACTGCGGGTGCTTCTTGTTTCCCGTTTCTCTTTCCGGTCTGTTCCGGTGTGGCTTCCTCACCCGCGAACGCCGCGCCGCCTCCTTCTTCGCTATCCTGCCGCCACCGCCGCTGCCTCCCTTTACCACTCGTTCTCGTTCCGATTGCGAAACACGTCAACAGTTCCTTGATTTCACAAGGAGAAACCAAGTCTCATCGTCGCTACGATCTCGAGACTCGCGGTGTAGAATTCCGATGACGCGAGATTGCCTCTAAGGGCTCGTTCCTCGAAATTCTTCCTTCTCCAAAAAGGAAACGACTCGCCAAGTTAAATTCCTTTCCCGCGTCTAGCCGCAACTTGAACGTTCGAGCTACTCTTCGGGCTATTTTCTTTCCGTAAAGATTCATCGGCGTCCCTTTCGTTTCGATTCCGCGTATTTTTCGTGTTAGTCTTGCTTTTCGAAGAATCGTTGTTCCATCGGTAATATCGCGAATGGCAATTCTCTTATCCTGCCGATTATTAAATTTTCACAAATTTCGTCTCGCGATCAACTTCTGCGGAACTTGGACTATACGCGAACGCGTACGAGAGCAATTTTCCATGGAAATCGACGCGATCGTCGATTCGAAAGGAAACCATCGACATCGGCTCGTCGATCTTTACAGCTAATCCGTAGATTAGAGGTGCGACAGGAACGAGGACGCGCATTGCCGGAACGGATCGTGTTCGCGATTATAGAGCACGGGGACGCGGTTGAAACGTGGGAAAGTTCCGGTAGTGCGGTCGGAAACGGTCATCGAGAGCGTTCCGCGTCGATGTTTCGGCACCCGAGCGACCGACCGAACATTACTGGACCCTAGCTCTATGGTTCGCTCGTCGCGTCTCACAACTGATAAACGACGCGTTCGACGCGTTGCGATCGATTATAAATCAGTAACCACCGATCGCTTTATCGTTCCGCCAACTTTTCTTCTCGAGCTATATTGTCGGACAATCTCTCGTCGAAATTTCACCGATTCGTTTGTCTCTGGTACAATGAAAATTCCGTCCAAGATTACGCGACGCGCATACCTTTGAAGAATGTTGGAAGATCGCAAACTTCCGAATGATCGCGTATTTCTTCCATCGAAAATCGTTGCGGAAAATCACGCAGACGTGAAATTCAACGTCGTATCTCTCAGACGCAGCCAATACTAACCGCGTAACCTCCCCCGTCGTGTTCTAGACACGGATGAAAGGTGTACGAGGGTTTTACTTAATCTATCTTGCGGCCAGTCGGCCATGAAAATCAGGCCACTGCCCAATCACCGGGAACGCGGAAACAGGTCTGCGAAATCGAGACTTTTTCTGCTTCGTTTCTTCGCCAAGTTGCTGCTATCGTCGGCTTGGTCGGCTGCCTAGGAACACTCGGATATCTCCGGTGCGTTTTTTTTCTTATCCGACGATCGATACTGCGCGCAACGATCGTCATCGATCGTATCCGAAGAATGCAAACCGAAGCACAGTCGAGTGCGTCCATCGTTTCGATACGTATTCCTCCAAGTTTTTCTCGCCGTTTTCGATGCTTCCATTCGTTTTTTCTTTTTTCGGAAGTCCATTTAGCGTGTAATTTAGCAGTCATGGAAGCTACGCTCGTCATCGTCCGTCCCGAGAAATCGACATCTAACACCAGCCTTCTATCGTTGATAAGACAAACGATCGAAGCGATGCGGCGGTTCGTTAATTTTGTAAAAATTCCCAGAGAAGGAGTAGGCGAATAAGCCAGTGTCGTGTCTAGACTAGACAGCCCCGCCTGACGGTACTTTTAATGGAACGCCACGAGAAGAATTGGAACCGTCGTTACGACGTTATTAAGTCCGTGACCTAGCGACCAGGCGACCGGGCGACCGGGCGACCGGGCGACCGGACGCGATCAACGGAAGAGAAATTAATTTTCCTTCGCGTAAATTTTCCAGCGGCGATTACGAGTCGTCTAATTAAATTTTCTTTTCATCGTGGTTCTCTTCCTTGGGCTCGTTCCTTCCTTTCTCTTCCATTTCCCGTGAAAATTTAGCCGAAAATCAAGCGCGATCCAAAGCCAAACGTTCGTGGTTTTTTCGAAATTTACGAGCATAAGTCAAAACTGCACCCAATCGATCGCGAACGGACTTTCTATGGTAACACTGAGGTTTCTCGATCGATCGGACGTATAAAACAATGAGATTTTTATTCGGGACGCATAGCTTCGTTTCGATGCATCGAAAGGAATAAAAGTTCGGCTATAGTTTCATCCGGACGCCAAGCATCGTGTTCGTAAGGCTAACGACGGCAATCTCGTTGTTACGATCGGTCACGTAAAAAACGGCGATTGGTTTCGAGTAGCTGTTACGATTTGTCGGCAAGGCCAGCTGGTGACCAGCTCGATATATATCGGAAACGTCGGTCAACGTGGCTACGTTAACGCGGAATCTAGCCGACCAGTCAAACTAGATCTGGGGGTTCGCTCAATCGCGAAAACCGAACTTTTTCTTACGAATTAAAGCCCAAAGATCGATCGTAACGGATTTCGAACGAACGATGAATTTTGTTGTTTTTGTGTTTCAGGTGAGCGTGTTTGGAGCTTCGGCGACGAATCTCTGCTACTCGGGTGTTTGCAGCGTGTTCCGTGAGTTTTCCGCGCGATACTTTGCCGAGTCAACGAATTCTGCGAAACGGACGATTTCGAAGTAACGATGAATTTACGAGAAAGATTCTCAAATGAAATTCGTAAATATTTTACGCGTACCGATAACGCGGTAACTGTGAATGAAAACCGTTTTGGTCCAAATTTCTTCGTTGTTCGAACTGCTCGACAACTAACTCTACAGTTTTCTCCGGCAAGGCAACAAAAATATACGCTTTTCTGTTCTCATGCGAGCTGCCTAATAAAAATCAATCGACCTCGGCGAACAACAAACACGGTGGCAAGGACGCATGGGAGTAAAGTTCCCCTTTCTCGTGCTTTCCTCCTCTGGAAAGTCGCAGCAAACTTTCAAGATAAAGACAGATAGTTCGGGTAGGTCTTCCCGTCACAGATTATAACGTGGTTACATCGTAAGAGCATTACGTGGGGCTTCCTCGCGTTCCGTTGACTGCGATTTCGCTCGACGTTGGAAAAATACTGGAAACACCGACGATCTTGGAAGAATCGAAATTTCGAACGATAGCCTCCATGTCGGAAGCGGATAGAGCGAGCGAGTCGTTAAAAGAGTTGGCGAACTTTCGGGGGAAAGTTTCGAGAGCGGCAACCACTCGACAACCGGGCAACTCGACATTACGTATTCGTGTACAAAGTCGGATCGATGTTTGCGGGGGACTAAGATTAATGGCTGTCGAGTTTGACGTCCGAGATTTTTGATACCGGCCCGTAGCCGAAACGCGAACCGTGCCAATCGTTCTGTACTCTCTCTCTCTCTCTCTCTCTTTCTCTTGCTTTGCCGTAAATTTCTCCCTGTAACCGTTACGCTTCTTCCGGATGATTTGCATACCGATCGAAAGTCACCCTCGCATTCCCAGCCAACCTTGGACTCTTTGGGTTTCACGCGGTTTGTTCCTGTCGCTACGATCGTTTCTCCGAGACTTTTGTTCGTCGAACGACGAGCTTGGATCAAGCACGAGGAACCTGGTCCGTTTTATTCGCTACTTTCCACGAATCGTTGTCGCATCGTCGTCCGGTTGAAACGATGCAACTAAACGGTTCAGCTCGAAAACCCTTCGACGCGGGCATAAATATTAACTACGTATGCGCGGAACGTAATCGAACCAAGTAATCGTAATCATCGCTGGTACGTAAGAAAATTCCAAAAATGAATTTACCACGATTACACCGGACGAGTATCCGTGTCAAAGGGCAAACTACGTTTAAACGACGACGTTTGAGGGTTCCATTTGCTGCGAGCGTGTCGTGGTGCGGTTCGGCGTGTTCCGTTGGGGAAAAAACGGAGCTCGCGATTACAGAAATGAAACACGTAGTCGACGCGGCGGAGGTCAAGAATGGTGAGCTAATAATGTATAAAGTAAACAGTATCGCGATGAACACGGGATACCGGAGTGCGGTCCACGGAGGAAAAAAGAGAGACACTGGAAGAGAATGGGAAATTAGAGCTGCACGTTGCGTTGTCTGGCCCAAGGAGATGGGCTGATGAAACCAGGAAAAAAACCCGCCCGCGGAGCAAAAGAGAGATAAGCGTCATTTACGTTAGCTCGCAAAGAGAATACCGAACGTACACGGCCGGCCTTTGATGTCTGTAAACGCGTATCCCATCTCCTCTTGCAATTTCGAATGAAATTTATTCGTCCAAGTATGAAAAGGAAATGCAAGGATGACGGAACGTCGCGTCGCGCAGTCTTTTCGAAATAACGAGTAATCGATGCAGTTTCCATCGATACGATCTCCAACCAAATTTCGACACAGCTTCGAGAATTTCTTTACGAGCAGATTTGACGTCGTCGAACCATTCCCTCGTAAACCTATTGTTTTCTAACGGCTTCCGATTCGAACCGCATTCGATGAGAATTGTTTCGAGCGAGAGATTTCGACGCGCGCGCGTCGCTTCAGTTTATTTGGCTCCAGAACAGAGGACAGGGTAAAAAAACGGTAGCCGACAGCTGGTCTTCCGCAAGGGTCGGAGAAAGGAAATAAATCCATGGTTTACCGGACGGAGAAAAAGTAGGCTAAGCCCCGGAATTTCAGATCGACGCCGACGCTGAACGCCGACGCTTAGAAGAGAGCACTTTGCGGCCGGCCGCGAAATAAAGCCGGCGTTAGCCTTCCGAGGCTGCGTGCCCGCATCGGATCGATGCCTGTCTCGAATGCAGATTAAGTAATCTGCTAATGAAATCTCGGTTCCAAAGGGCGCCACCCTCCGTTTACGCGTCGCTTTGTTTCCGGGCTCGAAATCCTTTAATCATGCACGATGAATGAGTTCGATTGGACACCTTTCACGGGGGTTAACAAATTTGCGGCAACCCCTCGCAAACCGTTCTCGATACGTATCGCTGAACGATCCACGGGAGATATTCTTCTCGTGCCCCGACCAATCTTGGAATTCCGTGTCGTACCCCTCTACTCCGTTCCAAACGCCACCCGTGTCCGAAATATTTCACTCCGTTCTACTGTACGTCGGCGTCACTCGCGCTGCCCATGTCTCGGATCACGATATCTTCGTCCGGTCAATTTCGCTACGTTCGCGTTCCACTGTTCAAGTGTACACCGTGCATTCCCCGTCTACGCTACCCTCAAATATATTTTTTTAACGTTCGCGGAGTCGCGGAGCACGATTAGCCAAGTTAATGTACACAAATTTTGTGTAATTTCGTTCTCGTCCTTTCTCTCGTCCGTCGGCGTCGGTGTCGTAACAAACGAGGAGGAATATAAAGCGATTCGAGGGAAACTCTCGAGGAGATACGTTTGCTTGAAAAATTTAATGGTTCGCGTCGAGGGTAAAACGAAGCGTGGAAACGTGCTGCCGGATCGGCGAGCGGCGTGGCGCGGCGCGGCGCAGTGCCGGCGTGACATAAGCTGGACGTTAACCTATTTTAAGGGCTCCCTTAAACTATGCACCCCTCGTGCGGCAACACGCGTAATCGTAATTCCAACTAACCAACCACGCGATAAATCATGCCAATAGCACTGTAATTAATGATGACTTATGGAGTATATCTCGCTCGGCGAGCCTATGTACGTGTAATGCAAAGTAGTTCTCGGCGTGGCATCGGCGAGCCACAATGTAATCCTCGCGGTGTTGGTATTCGTTACACGTGCATAATTATACGTAACGTGGACTTAATTGTTGGGAAAGGAACGAGCGGCACGGCCGTTTCACGGTTCCATCCTTTCCATCGATCGATCGTTGTTTTCTGCTGCGACAGATTCACCTGCATCGAGAGAACCTTCCTCGTCCATTCTTATACACTATGTATTTAGCCTTGAGCGTATACCATACCAACAGCGTAATGCAACAGCTCCTACTTTGCGAGCATCGAATTTTCCGTATCGCGTGTCGCGCGATTCGCCAAACAGATCGACTGAAATTAATGAAAACTAAACGGCAATTTGAATAGAAAAACGACACCAATAAATCAACCGACCGACCTCGCGTAACGTTGCAATTCTACGTTCGCGGATCAATTTACATCGACGTCTAAATCGTGACCGGAAAAATATAAAACTCGCTAGACGATAACAGGACGCAGCGCGCGGGGCGAGCGACTCCAACCGCAACGAAACATGCGATAAATCACTCGGACAATAACGTCGTAATTAACGATGACTTACGGACTGGCTCTCGTGCCGACCATACATATAATACCCGAGCAATTATCGCAAGGTTCACCAACGTTCTCATACTCGGCGTAAAACTACTCGTATGTCACGGTTGCATTCGAAAAGAAAAATCGATTTCAAACCACCGGTGCTCCGAAAACGATAGAAATTCCGCACCGCGATAAATTCGTTCGGCTTAAAGAGATTGCCGAGGAGAGGAAATGTCTTGTTTCGCTTGCAACTGATGCATCGTCGATATTGCGAGATCGGACGATACGTTTTTCGCGCTCATCTACCAAGGATAATATTCGTAAAGTAAACGACTCAAGTTTCGAAAACGCGGGATTCATTCGCGAAATGGAATTTCCAACTCGAATAAAAAGCAAACGTGGATATCCGCTTTCCTTGTTAAAGTTCCTCGAATCTGTGTGTGTGCGTCTGTGTTTGCGTGTGTGTGGGTGGGTGGGTGGGTGTGTGTACACATATGTACGTGTATGTATGTATGTATGTATGTCAGAGTACAGAAAAAGAAAAATTTGAAAAGCAGCCGGTGAATTTGGCAGATCGCGTTCGAAAGCAGAAGGAAAAATGGAAAAGTTTCCGGTGCGCTGTGAAAGCCGTTGAAAAATAAACTTTCACGGAAGCCGAGATTTTCTTCGGTTTCTTTTTCTTGCAAAATGGGACGTAAACTTGGACATTTTAGTACGAATGGCAAAATTATCAGAGACGATCTCTACATATCGGGTCTATATTTTTGATCGAATCGTCAATTCCGTCGAGGAATACGGTTAGTAACCCAGACTAAAGCTAACTTAACCGATGCCAACCATGTGACCATCGATAAGACGATTGACGTGGCTTATCAATTCGTCGAAACGAGCATCGTCGGTAGACTTTTCTCGAGTTTCGTTCGCAAAAAAAGGGTAGGGTTAGTTTGAAAATATAAAGTGATACGGAAAGAGTTGCCAGCGTCGCGGTTTTCCAGATTTTTCGGTCGAAAAAAAGGCGAGTCAAATCGGACGTTTCCGTCTTCGTTTCGTTTCCACGGTGGTTTTCAACGACGCGAGAACAAAAGCTGACGGTCGAGCGAGGAGATAAAGAGAGGATAAAGAAAAGATCCAAACCCGTAGAGATGGAAGTTGGCGGTGTGGTCGCAGAGGAAGCGGACTATCTGGCCCGTCTCCAAATTTTCTTCGTCCCTTTTGAAAGGTTACACCTTACGGGTATCGATGCTCGACGATTCCAAATTCAACTTGACATCGTTATTTTTCAACGTCTTGTCCGTCGCACGAGATACGGAATCGTAAGAAAACTTTCAATCGTTGCACGAAACGCAAAGAACGCGTTAGTTGATTCTAGTATCGTACGAAGAAAATACACATGTATACATATGACGAACGAGCGAAATTGAGGCGAGAGATTTTAGAAAAATGAAACGACGGAGTGTACGAGACCGCGAAACGACAGGGAAAAAGCCGGAGAACCGTTTGGCCCGTATCCAGCGAAGCCGTTCGCGGTAGGAAAATTGCCTGAGATTACGCTGGAATTCATTCCTCGCGAGAAAAATCGTCTCGCGTTAAAAGCATGGGACGGTTATTAATTCCAGGAAACGTCGCGTCGGTTTTGTACCCCGAAAGGGACACGCGGCCAGACAACGAGATCCGTTTAAAAGCTGCCGGAAAAGTTTGCGTTTCGCTTTCTCTCGTATAGACATTAAACGCGATCTCGCTACGAGGCGAGACACCGATAAAACTTTTACCGTGCATCGTACGATTATTTATAATGCCGCGAAACGCTGACTACCGCCTGGCTTAATCGCCGATAATCCCACGTATCGCTGAACGTGTCAACGGTATAAAACGTTATGTTATAAAACGATCGTTGCGTTCCTTTTCGAACAGTTCTTTCTCCCTGCAGATATCGTAACGAGATTCTCTCTTGGAATTTATCAACGACAAGCGGGAACAATGTGGGATCATGCATCGTGCAAACGATAGGCAAATTTATCAAGAATACGCCACGAGAGATGCTCCGATGGGGCTTAAATACGCTGACGCGACGTGTTATTAATTCGGATTACGCGTAAACGGGCTTGTTTGGCTGTTGGTTCATGCGAGCGCGATCTCCCGACCTCGACCTTAATCTGCTTTAAAGACCACGACCTCCGACGAATTGACGCTCGCGGTGCCGTCGTTCTCTCGGTGTTGGAAACAAATATTCGACCGATATAATAGTAACCGATTCGCGAAAACCAGTGCAACAAACATTTTATCCGAAAGCCTCGTTTTCGCCGAGGAGATGCAATTTTTGCGTTTAAAGTTTAAACCGATCCGTGTTCGATTAACCCTCGGCAAACGGATCGTCAACGACGGACGGGTAAACGACGGCTAACCTAACTATGTTTCGAAGAGTTGGTAAAAGATGACCCAAGTACGCCATCGAGAATTAAATTCGGAGGTTGGACGCGTTTCGATAACGCTCAGGGTCTTTGATCGTAACCTTTCGTTGCTATCGCTCTCATTCCCCTGGTACAAATTAATTTCTGAAACGATAAGCGGCTGAACTTGGCAGCGTCGGCGTCGTCGTCGGCGTCGGTATCGGTAGCTTTCAGGGAAGTCGAGGGTAAGTTTCGCCGCGAGGGAGCAGCTCGCGAGGCGTCAAAGTTTACCAGCGCGCGTCTTCTCTCGGCGAAGCCGTTTTCACCTGACTCGGACAACTTGTCCGATCCGTGCGGATGCACAACCCTTTTTACTTGGCCCGAGGTTACATAGCTGTACCCGGTTCGCGAATTCCATCGCTCGTCGGTGTCTCACTTTACCGTTAAACCACCGATGCACTGGTGCAAATGTAACACTCGAGAGGATCTTACATGGGAAAAAAAGGGTACGTTACTCGGTGATTCGATCGTCCGATCAGCAAACGTACCATTCACCGACAAACTTTCCAACCGAAACGCCAAGTCGACCGAAAGGTTAGCGGGTTGCCGATATTCCGGAGGACGAGACAAACTGCAGTTTGGCTTTATCGTTTCTCTTAACTCGCATTATAGCACATCGTTCGTCTTCCATTCTCGGTTTCTTTATTCGCCAACTTTCGAGAACAATCGATACCACCGCGAAATTTCGTCGACATTCGCGACAGCTGTTCCCACCGTCCGCTAATCTCGTGAAAACTTGAACTCGGCTTTAAAAAGCGTTCTCGAGTCGAATCGACAGACTCAACCCTCATCGAACGTCTTCGATGCTTTACCGATATTTCGAGGTCGCTCATCCTACGGCCAAGATTGCGAGATATCGTCCGGTGGCTCGCCTAGCGCGACAACTTGTACACGCTAATTCATTGTAAATTTATACAATTAACTCGGCCAACCTTGTTTCCGCGTACGACACGACAAACTACGCGAAACCTCCGTTTTCTCGACGATGTCGCCCTCGATTTACTTCCTCTCGACAGCTCTTTCAACGCCCTCGACCGTCTCATCGAGCCAAGAGTCACGCTTGCTCCAAGTTTAAACCAACTCCTTGGATCGCTGTTGAACGGTCCGTGATATCGTTGAAGCGCTTAGCCCCGGTTCGCAGGATATTTCGCGAATTTCATTTACCCTAGAAAACAGACCCGCGAGGGCTCGCTCGCGAACCGTACAATAAGCATACTTGGCCTCGCTTATTGTTAAAGATACGAGAAAGGAGAGGAAGAAAATTACTTCTGGTCGAGCTGCCAATTAAACTTTACGTACATCCGATTCGCAACGATACTCTCACACGAGGCTAGTTCCGATACCACGACAAGTATTCCAATGTTACGAGCATATTTCCAACCGCGAGTGTATCAACGAATCTATGAAAGAAAAAGAAATTAAAGAAATAATTAAAGACAATTTACGAATTTACGAGAAATGCGGGAAAAAAATTTGTAAACATTTGTTATGCATCGCAAACGCTTCCCGCTCGTGCGCTTTGACGCGTTACAGCGTGTTCGGACCTTTGAGCCGAGTAAACGAAACCGAATCAAAGACGGACGTACTTGGCGTCAAACAAGAAGGAGATAACTAGCCGAGCTGGAGAAACTAAACTCGAAAGGCTCGTCTCGGAAGTAATTAAATTATTTCCGGCCGCTCTCGCCTTGCCAAACTTGAACTTTTGACGGGATAGCGTAAATCGAGCAACGACTAAGATAACCGAATCGCGCAGTAATTGGCAGCTCGTGGCGCGATATCGAATCAAAACCGGAAACGTTTTGTCCGCGATCGAGCAACTCGCGTCTTCTAGTTGGTTCGTGGGACGTAATTTCCTCGCGTATCGGGTCCCATCGTCGAGCATTGTCTTCCTGGCCGACAACCACGCTCGCTGTTGTTGCTTTGTCGTCGCGGTACCGAGGATGACCATAAAAAAAAGTCGTTTGTTTTGTGTCGCTTCGCGTCCTTTTGATACAGTGTCACTTTATGTCTTCACCTGTAATTCACTTGCGATTGTCTGGTTTTGTTTTCATCGAACGAAAGTTGAACTTTCAAATGCTGAAGTTGGACGCGCGAAAATATTAATGAAAGTCCAGCGGGAGGAAAAGGTGATCGCTGGAACCAAGACGACAAACGAATGGTTTCGCGGTTTTGGCGCGTTTGTTACACGTAAATTTCAAATAGTTTACGAGTATCGAAATCGGATGAATCGAGGTGAAACAGGAACGAAATCGCGTAGATTCTTTCGACTTGGTATTCCTCACGGAAAACCACGATATTCTCGCTTTACCGAGAAAGTGAACAGGTGAAAGGAGGGTGGGCATCGCGTAAAACGATCCGTTCGCTAGGTCTGAAAATCGAATTTTCCAATTTCCACCGGAGCTGGAAATCGACAACGTAAAAGCTGATACTCGCAAGCCCTGCGACGCGACGACACCGACGCATTCGCCAGTCCATCTGACGCGAGCGAGTTACCGGCAAAGAACAATTCCTTCTGTCTTCGCTCTCGTCGTTCCGGTCGCGGCCAACGAAAGAATGGCAAATGGAAAATGGAGACACCTGGGTACTGTCGTTACACGTTTCGCGGCTACCGGACGATTCGTCCTCGGATCGAATTCTCTGTGGCCTTCGTGCGCTCCGTTCGCAAAGACCTTCGTTTCTCGAGTCGTATCCGCTTGCGATCGGTGGATTGGTTTTCGCCAAAGTGCAACCTAAAAGTCAGCTTTCCAAATCGACACGATTAGACGAGAAAATCGCGGCAAGAACTAATGCGTGATTCGAGCGAGAGCGAGGTAGTTAAAGTAACGAGCGGAAACGTCGAGGCTGATGCACGACCGATCGAGTCCATTTAAGGTCTATCGTCGTGCGCGTTGTTTTTACAGGCAACGATATTGCTCGAATCCAAGTCGATCGAGCTAAGAGCACTTGGCGACCCTCGGTACTAGCCACTTGACATTTTGGCGACCGAGGCCCAACCGAAACATACGCGTGGCTGCGCTTGCTCCGTAATTCTTTCAAAGTGCTTCTTAATCGGTCCGGGTGCGGTTACATTCCCCTCGAATCGATTTCTCATACTTGGACCACTTTTCGAGATGAAAACGATCCACCGCGTATAATTGGAACCAAAGTACTCGGTCGAAGCTGCGGTAGCGAATTCGATTCTACTCTATACGCGTCGCGAGCTTTCGAGCAAGGCGGCAACGAAAGGCACTTTGTCCGTAAAAAGAAAGAAAATTTACGATATTCTCGCAGATCCTTCTCGATATTAATTTAAAACCTACTCGATTTCGTTCCGTTTTACTGCTTGAACCTTCCGATTCAACAATGTAAATCCGTGACCATTAACCGTTGGCGGTTTCTAATTTTTAAACTTGGATTACCGTCGACCATGAAAAGATGAATCGAAAAATCGGATTGGGAGAGCCGTTGTCGTTCGAGTTGAGTCGAAGCGTAAATCTCGTTAACCGCGTCGTACCATCGTCGACGTATAATATCTCGCGACCGGTCGTCCGGCGAACGAGAAAATATAGAATTTTCGTTGAGCGATCATCGAAGCGTGCGAACACGCGACCAGATCCACGGACTATCGCGTTTCCGCAGGAATGAACGAGACCGCCTTAACGCGATCGCGACCAAATGTCGCGCTAGCACGATGCGCGCTATCGACTACGCCCATGAGACATATTTATCGCGGCAGTGGTAATACGTTATAAGCGGCGTCGAAGACGTCAGCGCTGCACGCCGCGGATCCGTCTCTTGTTAAACGTTCGATAGGATTGTATCGGTTCGAGTGTGAAAGATTCGTTATTGTGTCTAGGAGTCTGGTTTCCTGGAGATAAGCGAAAGGTCCGCTCGGTCGGTCGAGTGGCTGCTCAAAACACGAGCATTTTTTATTTTCCCATGATTTCACGTTGAAGCTTAAATCACGACGCAAGTGACTCGAGAAATTGAAAAAGGGACAGGTCGGCTCCCTCGCTCTCGTTCGACGACTTTTTAATCCGAAACAGAAAAAGAATAGAACAACGATGAAAATGCGAGCGATGAGAAAAACGAGATGATAATTACGTCCCCAAATTTGATTCGTTCGTTAATGATCCTACACACGGCGACGAGCATTACTCCTTTCGACTCTAGCTGTCGCTTAAAAATTCTAATTACACGAAGAGCGCCTACCCTTTTTTTCTTCTACCTTCTTTTCCTTCTCTTTCTTCCCCTACTACCTTTCTACTACTACTACTACTACTATTACTACTACTACTACTACTATATTTATATATTTCGGTAATTAGCAAGATTGCTTCGTAAATGCGCTACAGGACGTTCATCTGCAGATGACGCGACGTTAACGGAAACGCGAAACCATATTTGCGCAGCAATGCTTTGACGCGAGAACACCGATGACGGACAATTCTTCCGAATTTATTCGTTTTTTCTTAAGAATTTCCTTGAATCGACGTCAAGCCTCTCGAGGGTTAGTCAAGAACTGGTGAAAATGGTCGTATCGCACCGCGAACCGCCCGATTTTCCCAGCTAATTGCAGCATTGGAGAGAATTGTATCGCGCACAATTTCAAATTAAGAAACTCCTAAACCGGGGAACATAATCGTTGGTCGCACACGGCTGAATCAAGATAGAACGCGTACGAAATTCCTCGACACGTTTCGCACGGTACGTACGACAGACCGTGCGCATTATGGCGATTCGATTTAACGCAGAAAACGCCCGTGCAAAGCTAAATGTAAATATTAGCTGCCGCGTACAATTTCATAAAGTATATCCACCGCGAACACGGTTTAGTTTGGAATATGAGATTCCTCCTCGACCTAACGTTTGCATAGTTTCTAGACCAACGAAACGATACCGCTGACTATCGTGTAATCGTAACCACGGGTACTCGCCGTGCGTCCATTAACGTCGAATAAACTAATAGTTTACGTTATCCCGATTAACGTGACCCTCATCGACGAGAATTCTCTCGTTTTAAAGCGGCCCGAAATCTGCTCGTCTAGGTAATCCTCTCGGGATAAAGGACCGAATAAACGAGACAAACTTTTATCCTGAATTCCTCGAGCAGTTTCTCATCGGAATCCTTGACTCGGTCGTTTTATTCTAACCAGAAGCTAATTTCTCCTCTTCTTCTTCTCCTCCGGTAGCTCAAATTTCGCTCCAGGCGTGTCAGCTATTTTTAAAGAGGGCAATGTTAAGATAAATTAATAAGATGATCAAGTTTGTATTTGCAACATCGAATCACGAATAGAAGCAGACGAAGCAATCGCGAATCTCGAACCAAGTTTCCCAACTGGAAAGTCACAGCGAGATATCGCCGCGGTAGGTTCGAACGTGCGATGGCCACGGCAACGCCGACGCGCGACGGCTCGAATAGAGCTGAACAAAGATGATTTCGACGTGGCGAGGCGAAACGAATAACGAACACGAAATCTCTCACCTAACTTTCGGAATCCACGTGAAACGAGTCAATCTATTGGGGAACCGATCGTTAAACTGGATTGGCAATTAACGACTCTACGGAACTCGCGCGTTCGAACGCGTCTCTTGCTGGATACCGGCAGGATTTTGGGCGGGAACAGGTTCACCGTCCCCGTGAGACTCATAAAAACGAGATGAAAAACTATAGCGATAGCGTTCTATAGGATCTGAATTGCATATTTGTCGCGGAAAAGTTGTCTTCGAGACCGAGACTTCCACACGCGGCGGACTCGAAGTAATTCTTTAAATATCGAATAGATGAATTCGTGAAAAACGATCAATTTCGTCGATCGAATGTGTTTAGCACGAACAAAAAAAGCTTGTTTTTGTATAGCTTGTTGCCTAGGCAACACGACGCGACGTATCGTTGTATCGACAAGTCTCGAAAAGCACCAGACCACGCCCAATCCAGTCCACCTTCCTCGTAAAGTACATGGCAGCAATTTCATCAACTTTTGTAACTTTGATCCATTTCTGATCGCGATCGCGATCGCGCTGAAAGCGAGAATCGTCTACCAACACCGAAAATAAAATATCGTCCGCTACAGTCGCGATCGTTTACGCGCTGAACTCTCTCGTCCGCGGGAACGAAGCTCCGCCAATCCCTGCTAGCTTGTGTCACCATCGACATCCGCAGTGCCGTAGCTGGCATCCGGCCAAAATCGTGCACATGCAGCCCCTCCGTAGCCTAGGAGCCCAGTACCCTGCTGCTTAGTAAATCGGGGTTACCCGGGCTTCTGCCGGCACCGCGCGTCTTTATCGCGGGGATTTTCGTTGGTCCGTCCACTGAGGAACGGAGCTCGACGATTATTAGACGAGGATCCCGTTAAACTGCTTACGAAATCTCAAAATTCCCGCCGATAACTCGTACAGATGCGAAACAAGTGAAGAACATTTCGATCGTTGTGCCAATGGATATTTCTCATAAATTGAAATAGCATGCGTGCTTGAAAAATCGTCGCAAAACGAAAGATCTTCGTATCGATCTTCGGAACTTTTTGTACAGTTCGATAACCATCGATAGAATCGAAGATGTCACGTTTTTCGCCATCGGGAGGTTTTCGCCTCGACGAAGAGGATTTCTCCCAAAGATTTACGACGAAGTTGGATGAAAACTATTCGTCTTGTAATATCCGGCCACGATAACGTCTCGAAAAACACCATTTACGTCCAGATGTCGACCGCTTCCCGTCATCTTTATCTTTATCCCGGATACTTTTTACTCGGCAGATCCTGGTGTCGACGAAAGAGAAAAATCCCAATGTTTACCGACGAAAAACCTGCTGGTACCTGGCTTTTTTTCGCTTTTCCGTACCTATAGCAAATTTTTTTCGATAACTCGAATACTCGAAACTATCGAAGAAACGACTACTCAAACCATTGAGTGATGCCTAACCGTAACCGTAATAATAACCGTAATCATAAATTAATTCTCGGACTTGTATATGCTCGTGAATTTTCCCCCATTCGCATCGGCATCGACATCGGCATCGGCATCGGCATCGGCAGCAGCGTCGGCAGCAGCGAGGAATCGGTGCTACGAACGGAGAAGAAGACTGAATCGTTCGCTTGAAAAGGGACGCGTGTCGATGAATTCCAAACTGGAAGCAATTTCCCATTCGCGTATTCGGTAAAATAGAATGCCACGAGTGCTATCGGAATGGCACTCGTTATTTATATAAATTCCATAGCACCGATCGATTACTGAGACGGGTGAACCTGGTCGCAGGAAACGCGCAAAAGGAAATTGCGTTCACCGTTGTTTCCCTCGCGTCTCTATGCCCCTGTAATTACTTCGGTAATTTGTGCCACGTGCACAGCGCGGCGCGGCGCGAGGTGAGTACAAAGCATCCAAGTAACTGCGCGACACGATTAAACGAAAGAAAGCAAAAGGAAATGCTGGGTAAATTGAATATTTTTTTGCTTCTTTGTTGAAACGATCGCAGCAATCGCACGGAATTTTCGTTAGATAAATTGGAATTTTCCGTGCAGACAAACTTCGATCGCAACTATTTTTCATGGGAAAAGAAAACTCACGATATGTCGACAGGACCTTTGCGTAAATATAAAATCGTAATGAAATGTCTAGTTTCGACTTTCGACGCGAACACCTCTAAAAAAACTACTTTCCCGCTGAAGCATGGCCTCGAAAGACGTTGGCGAACAGCGCCAGCGGTGAGATATTTCCTCGTGTTGTCGGTGAAATTCGAATACCCCGAACGAACGCACACGTTTCCCTTCTCATGTTCCCTGCTGTTCGTTCTTGTTGTTATAAGAGAAAGAGAGAACGTTTACAAAGCTACCAGTGTCTGGCTCCGTTATCATGCGTCTCTAACGACTTTTTCTCGCGAATTTGTTTGCCACTCCCCTTTCTCCATTTCCATATCTTTCGGGACCATCGGCTACGTTGTGTCTTTCCACGTCGATTCCAACGCGGACACAGACAATCTGCTGTTACGACGCGTATCATCGCGTCTGGTACAATTTTTGGATAGTTTTCACGGACTTGAACGCGGTCTGTGAAACCGTAACCATAACCGTAACTTTCGTCACTAAACACGATCGTTCTTTTCCTTGACGAAACTTTTCGGTAAACCGTACGTCTAACAACGGACGCAGCTTCGTTGCTGCTCGAAATACAAGTTGCAACCTTCTTCGTCGGGTCGAGCACCAATTAGACCCTTTCTAATCTGGATCATTGCACCCTTTAACGTATTCCGTTTAAGCTTGTACAGCTCTCGGTACGGTCCCTTCTAATCCCCGTTATCGTGTTAGACCGGCGAATCCTTCTGCGAGGAAGTCATACGGAAATTCACGATAACGCGAGGGAAATTAATCTCGTTAAACTTGCATAACGGCCATCCTTGAAATTTATTCGAAAATTAGGGACCGATCGACAGCCTCGGTCAAAAGACGTCTTTCAAAGTTTGCCCCTGCTTTGCTCGAATCTTGACTCCTTCCCCTTCCCCTTTCTTTTCTCGCGAATCTGTTATCAAACGAATTATTCTGCGTTATAGAATAATTTTCAATGTCTACGTTTTCTCTGTTCCTTGCGTACATATACCGCGAAGTAACCGTTACAGCGCTTGTACAAAGCGAATGCGACCACTCGGGGGTTAACTTTCGCGAATGTAATTACAAGTTTATAGCTGCACGGTCTGATTCTTCGTTTCTTGCCTCGCTATTTTACGAATTTTTCCACAAAGGTACGATGGACCGTGGCGCAAATTACAAACATACATTTCCACGAATTCATCGGCATCTTCGAAACGTCGGCGTCGATCGAACGAAGCGCGAATAGCCAAAGACGATAAAACGCCTGCGACTTTCTCGCTCGTAATAAACTTTATCTGCCGCGCGTGACCGTTAAACCTCGCGACCGATAAAATCGCGAGCTCGACCGAAGCGAGTAAAAATAATCGAACGGTAAAAGTTGCTCGGTGAAAAACGGAAACCGATAATCGACTCGAGCAAAGCAGAACATAATAATTCTTCTCGGTTCCCATCGAAAAACCGTGCGCGCGACACGACTCGTTGGAATGATTCTCGAACGCGACCGTGGCCGTGGCCATCGACGTGGCCATAAACCGAGCAGCGAAGGGAACATTTCAGCGAATTCTAACGTATGACATGTCGCATTTAAGACCACTTTCGTACGATTTTTCATCGATGTATTGCGAGAGAAAAGTAACAGAAGAGGAAGGGAGCTGACGAGGTGGCTGGAAATACGGGGTACGTGGACACGCGTGCTTTACGTTCACGGGATATATTCCGTTTTCGTCTTGGACCACTTTATCCGCGAGTCTCGTGGAAGGTCGGCTAAGTACGTTTGATTGTAAGCTGCCCGGGCTGGTTTAAGGCTGATTTACAGTAAAATGGGCGTGGTGTGGTTCGCGCGCACGTGACCAGACTTTCACATTTCTATTCCCTCAGCGATAAGCTGCTGTTAGTCCCGCTGCAAGAGCTACCCTTCTTCCACTTTTTTTTTCTCCTTCTTCTACTATTTCTTCTTTTACATCTTACACTTTTTCTTCTTCTTCTTCTTCTTCTTCTTCTTCTTCTTCTTCGTCTTCTTCTCCTTCGTCTTCCTTGTTCTGTTTGTTCTGTATACGCGTATTCTGCCGGTTCTCCTGCTCCAGCGTGCTTTTTACTTGTATCTTTTTTGGTTTGTTCGTGTTTGGTCGACGAAAGGCGGCGCTCGGCGGGTAGGCAGTTTTTCCTCTCGGCTTTTACTAAAAATCCGCGAGAGCTTTATCTCTTCCAGCCTCGTTGGTTACTCGGTCCGTTGCTTTTTCGTTTTCGCCCATTCAGACTGAAATTTCTCCTCCTTCTTCCTCGAGCATGCAATTTCTGCGCTCGAGCCTCTCTTTATTTACCTTTCCACCTTGATTCCGCCTCTGTCCGTTTCTTTTTCTTTTCGATCCACGCCTCTTAAACTCTCCCTTTGTCCCTCGTTCACCACCGGCGCGCTCTTCTCCTTCGATTTCTCGATAAAAGAGTTCCCATCGGGAATGTAAGCGTGGAAACCAGCTCCGTTTTCTCGACCTCTCTCCCTCGTTCCGACCGACTCTTTGCTTCTCACTTTTTCTGCGTCCTCGATTCAGCTACCGCTAAATCGATCCCGAGCGAGGAATGACAGCCCGCGAGATGGAAAAAGGGAAGGAAAGAAGAAGTCAAAAGGAGAGCCTTTGGGGAAGGAAGAGGCGGTAAAGATGGAAGGAAACGGTGCATCGAGCAACTTTTCTCCGAGCGAGAAAAAGAAAGGCAACGGCAATTAGAAGAACGATTGAGCCCTCCTTAAGGGGATCATCCTGGCACAATGTAGTCGGAGAACCGCTCGATCAGTCGGTAGACGTGAAATTAAATGACCGACGCTATTTAGACCGGGATAGAACAAATTGCTTTCATCGTGGCAGGCCCACCTTACAGGACCGCGTCCAACTACGCATCCTCGAGTCTCGATTCGATCGAACACCATCAAAATTCGTTTTAGGTTTTGCGCCCGAATTGCTTTTACGTAACTTGCTTAAATTTCTCGCAAATACTTTCCGTTGGAGAAACGATAGAAAAGATTGCAATCTAATGAAAAATAATCGATGGAAACTATAGAAATTCAATAAATAGACGTAGATTTGGTATTCGAAGGGATCGCTACGGTATCGTAACGTGTATTCTTCCAGCGAAAGACTACGTCGAGTCAGATTCAATTCGTTTTATCGGAGTCGCGAGAAACGACAGCGATGAAACGAAACGATCGGTCGCATCACGACTCAATTTTACGCGAATATAAACTAATGGGATTCCTTCGGAATAAAGTGTGTATGTTTATGGAAGTATTCACAACCGAGCGACTGAATTGCCTGATATAAGTTCTCGTACAACTTTCGACGACGGTGCACAATAGAAAGTGCAAGAGACGCCTTATCCACCGCCATACGTTCCAGTTAAATTTTCTCTCTGTCACACACACACACACACACACACACTATTTGTTTATCCATCTCTTTCCTCCCAACAGCGTCGCGTACATCGTCGTTCGGAGATAATTTGCCGATATTAGTGCCACTAGTTGTGTAATTTTACAAATGTTGCGCAACCAGACAAACACCACTCGAATAGTCAAAGAGAGGGTTCAAAGTTCTTTCGCAAATACGTACGAGTTTCAGCTAAATACGAAATTTTTCAAAAAAATGACGCTCGCTGAATTCGTGTGAGAATCGAAATGGCAAGTAAATAAAATCCAGAGGAGGAGGAACAACGATCGGAAAAAGAGCGTTTCGATCGTCTCAATTCAGCCGCGTTCGTCTACTATAAAGTTGTTGTTAAAGTATTCCCATATCAGCGGTCGTTGGTATGCCAATATAGAGGTTCCAGGCTTTGTCGCCCTTTCTCATTCCCGAACGCAGCTTCTCTGCCAACGTATTCTCTCATCGACCCGGCCTAGTAGACCGTCGTGTCGCGTCGCGTCGCGTCGCGTCGTCTCCCAGGAAGCCCCCGCATACCCAGTTTCGCACGCGCTGGTATGTCTGCATACCATCGAGATAATGATTGGCAGCAGGACTGCTTCGAGTCCGACCAGGACGACGACGACAATCCTCGACAATTGCTGCCCTGCCGGCCTAGCCGACCCTTTAGACGATATTAAACCGAATTACAGGCGAGTCATCGGCTCTCCGTGATTCCCCGATATACTCTGATATCCCGTGTAGACAAAAATGAGACGCGTTATTACTTTTCCAAAACATGGTTGACGAAGAAGCGGGCGATCGCAAACGCGCAAATACAATCTCGTACTCGTAGAATTGGAGCGTATCGCGAGCTATCGAACGTGTCCTTGCACTCGTAAAGCTTCGATGTGGACAATCGATAACGAGCCGGTATTTACTCATTGTCAGTCGCACGAGTCTTAATAGTTTGGCCAACATCTAATTAGAGATAATTGCTTCGGCAACAGCGAGCAGAGACCACCGAACGAATCGATCGAAATCTCAAAATAAACGTTCTCGGTACTTTTGTCGAAAGAGTAAATATTTACAGCGTCGAGCACGACGGAATTCGTCTCTAATTCGCGTCCTGCTGCCTGCTACCTGCTATCTTGCGTTGATTGCGTCCGAGTGTTTGCAGAGTTGGACGAGTCCATCGGTTACAGCCGCGTGTCCGTCCCGTTTAGTATTCCGAGACACGGATTACCGGTGTTCCATCAACGCGTCTATCGTTATTAACGTCCGCAATTACCGAAACGGCTTAATATCCTCGACGACGTGAAATTATCTCGTTAACACAACTGCGACGCGATCACTAACTACGACACTGCGAGAACAACACTTGAAACGTATCGATTCCATTCGTTTAAAAACCTACTGGATGTCGTTTCACTTCGAATAATAACAACGTTAATCCAAATGATAACTAGATTTATCGCGCGATGCGTATCTCGATAAAGTATACTTTCATCGAAAATTCAATCCGAGTATTTGTCGTTTCGATTTTCTCGCCGTTTCGACGCGTCTTTGAAAACAACGATTCCGGTATCGGCTCTGTTAAGGTGAACACCAAAGATGGTATCGATAGCGTTGCTTCCGGTATCGATGGTGTCTCGTTTCTCTCCGATATCGGCGTCGAAATACCACTCTATATCAAAACCAGCAAATATACGATAAAATGCAGTGAAAACGGGAGCGTCGAAAAGCGATTCTCGCGACTAATTCGTGACTCGTTCGATCAATTTTTGGATTAAATTCCGTGGTATTAATATCGAGGAGAAAATTGCGCGTCTACGCGAGCAAAAACATTGGAGAAACGATGAAAGTCGAGCAGCGATGATTCCGGCGAACATAGATGGAAGATTTAGGGGAATCGGTAGATACTTCCGATGCGCGATGCGATGGTACGGTGTTGGGTTACTTGTTTACTCCCGAGTACCGGAACGGCCGATGCATTATTCAACGAGCGTTTGTATTTATCAAGCCGATAGCCAGCTCGAGACCTCGCGCACACACGACGAACACGCATCGAAGCACGTCGTCGCGCGTTCGCGTAAACAGGTGAGAGATCGCCCCGGGTTCTCTCGATGGTCAGCCACCGAACAAGTGGATTGCCGATGTTTATGGATTCGGTTCTTTCCGGTTTCTCCGGGTCCGATCCAGTCGTCGGCAACTTACGCGCGCCATAAGTCACCGAACCTCGACTGGTTTATCGCGTGCGAGAACGGCCGTGATTTTCTTTTTGCTGACTCTTTTCCGCCTACGCCCCGGCTCGTCCCGTCCATTCGAGCATCGTTCCGGATACTCGCGTTGCGTCAACGGGTCGCAACGCGTCGGTACTCGAAACCTTTATTTTTCCCGCGAACCACTCTGTTGCTACAAACGAAGAATTGAAAGACGAGACGTTTCGCTGGTATAGATCGAGCTGTACATCACCGAATACGAGTAACGTTCCGAGACATCGATCTCAAACACTTTTATACCGAATTGGAGTTTTCCGAATGTTCGCATCGGATTTTGAACCGATTATCGCCACCTTTATCGTGGCAAAGTTCTGCGTTACTCGAAAGTCGCGTTACGCTGTCGTATATCTAAACGACAAAAGGAAGAACGTAGGCGTTCCCGATGCGCACTCGAAAACCTCGATAAATCTAGGAGTTCTCGATGCCTCGAGTGCCGATGCTTCTTCGGTGTCTGTCAAGTCCGTACCGTATGGAAAACGTACAAGAGAAGAAGGGCCGGAATAGGTCTAGGGCCGAGATATACGCGCGAAGCCAGAGACAATGAACGAGAAGCCAGACAGTGAGCGAACGGAATCGAGACGAAGGGACTGGAGCGTCGCGTCGGCTGCTTCGTGGCAAATGGTAGCAAAGGGAGAGTTCGAGGGAGGTTTGCGCGGCGATAAAGCAAAACTGACCAGGTCTCGTAAGTCCTCTTCGACCCTGGCATCTTACGTTTGACCTGGTGCTGTTAATGGGTCGGAGGTCGCGGCTTCTATTAACCGAGAACCGCAAGTAGACCGGCTTCTAAGTAGAGCCAATAAATTATATCGCTCATCGAGCGAGGCTCGCTCTCGCGCGGGAATATTCCTTAATGGGTTCCCAGTGTGCTATGCGGAATGTGTGCGTTCCAAGACGCTTTTGCGTTTACTAATTGCAATTTGGCTTGAGTGCAAGAATCGCGTTCTCTTCCGTTTCGCGGCCCTTTCAGGATCTTTGTCTGAGTTTTCTTCGCGTCCCGTTTACGACTATCCGCATCGGTCTGTCGGGAGTACGCGATCAAATTTCATTGCTACTCACCGTACAGCTATCCGCGTTCTTCTCTTCGCTTCCAAGTTTCTCAAACGCGGAAGCAGCCTTCGTAGCTGCGAACGACGCGACGAGAACGAAAGTCTTCCTCTTCGCGTTTCCCGTGCTCTCGAACGTACTCGCCCGAGTAAGTCGTCGACGGTTGGCAACGAGAACGATACGCAACCCTCGAAGAAAAGCGAGAAAAGCATTTGTTGGAGCCAGCCAGCAGTGTTCTCGAAATTACGAGAGTATTCGTCGCGACCCAGTGTCGTCGATTTATTCTCGAGAGCGAGAACCGACAGCTCGTATTCCCCCAGATCGGGTCGGATACGCGCACCGAGCGCGTAGACACCGGTTTCTCGAGGAGAACCGGATCGCGTTGGTTGCGCAAAGTCCGGTAGAAATATCGCGTTCGGGTTGCAGGCTGGTTCTCCTGGCAGAAACGGGAGAGTGGGTTGCACGAGTTCCCAGAGGGGAAACCAACATTTTTCTACCCCTCTCTGTCCATTAGAACCCCTTCCGACTATCGCGGGAAGCACGCCCACCGAGAATGCTGGTGGGGAACTCGGTTCTCGATAGGGGTGGCGACGGCAGTGGTGGTGGTCGTCGTCGGTGCTGGCAAGCCAAGTCTGACCGAAACGGCGCCAGTACTACTGTCGCCAGCATCACGAGCGCAACCACGAGGCCAAGTCATGGACATACTGGGTATGTCCGATAGAAAGCCAAGCATGCACTACTTAGCCTCTTCACTTGCTCTTGTCGATACGTCGCGTTGCGTCGCGTCGCGTCGCGTCGCGTAGCGGCTGTTACGATACTCGCGCGGGTTTTTTCATTTCCTCGACCGATGATCGATCGATCCATCCGAGGCTGGTATCGCACGAATAAACTTGCAGAGCTGGAGCCTGTCCCGACGCGGAAATTTACCTTTGCGCCGCGATGTTGTTCGTTTTTGCTTTTTATCGTAGCGTGCTAAAGTATCGCGATCGTCGGTAGGGGCCTGGCTCCAGGGTGGCGCATCGGCAACCGCTACCGCACATCGTAGCACCCGTAGCAGCGAACGAAAACAGGTATCGTTGACCAAGCATATCTGTCTCAAACTCGATATCTTTTCAACGCTTTCGACGGTACCGTTTTCGAATCGCCTACATTCCGATCCTCTTTGGATTTCCTCAAAAAACCGACCAGACTTTCGCATTCTTTTCTTTTTCCACGCTTTTTTCTATGCTTTCGATTGCTACTACAAGTAGAACAAGTTGGCCATTTTGCGTTGGACGCGGGCTTGCGTCGCTTCGGTACCAGCTAAAACCATGAAAATCTATTTCCTTACTGTAAAACTCGTGTTAATTCGCGCGCCACGATCGTGTCCTGCCACTGCGGATAATCGAATTTCAAAGGAAAATCTGTCTCGAGTTGTCGAGTCGTGACCAACGAGCGTTGCGATCTCTAATTGGGCTAACGCTCGCCTGGACGTTCTTGGTAGAATCGAATGACGCGTCAGGTCGTCGCGTCGGCGTTGGCGTCGGCGTCGGCGTCGACGTCGGCGTCGTCTCGGCGCGTTACGAACCGACTCGATCGACTTTGCGTTTTCCATCTAACGGACCCTTTCAAATTTCAGAACTTGCAATTCTTTCGCATTCTACTCTATCACCGATTCCCTTCTCTTCTTCTTTCACCGAATGCACCAACGCCAACGGCTGTTGGATGAAAATTACTCCTCGGTATTGTTCGCCAAACGAAATTTAAACTACTCTCTTGTTTCCAAAGAGAACAAGAGAAAAGTTAAGTACGAGTTTCGATGGAAAACAAGCACCATCCGCGATAGCAGAGTTGCCAAAGTTTGCTCGTTATCGTTTCTCTCTCTCTTTCTCCTCTTCTTATTCCGCAGAACCGTTCTGAAAATCCACTCAAATTTCATCGAATGTACCTATTCGTAATCGTACTTTTTTTGTTGGCATAAATTCCAAATATGCCGCGTCCGTCTTTATTAAAAGAGAAAATCAAAAGGGGTCCGGTCGTCGACGATGTCTACCTTCGGTCCCGGGTTATCACCGAGTCGAACTAGTCGCCGAATAAACGGGAGAACTTTTAGCCTCGTCTTACGGGAAAACGGGAGTCAAAGACGCGTCGAAACGAATCGGCTCGAGTTAAATATCGGGAACGTGTTGCGCATCAACCGAACCCGACCGATTTTACCCTCGCGTTGTCTCCGCGACCAAACCAAGGTTACGTCCGCTTCCACGGTATACCAGTATGACGCGATCAAAGCTGATAAAATAAATATTTTATTATTCGAAATGTTCCATGTATTCGTAGAAGAAAAATCACAAATCTCATCTCGTCTTGCCTCGTCGCATCTGCTCGTGCACAGTGCATCAGACCACGGTCAATCGTTTCCATGTTTCTACAAAGGTAAAAGTGTTTGCGCGCGAGATGGTCCCGGGACAGCCGTAATTCGTCTTCGTCTATTGGATACGCGTGGCAGCGCCTCGTACTCCTGTCCACGCGCTCGAAACGCTGCTGGTTTCGCGTAGCTTGGTTCGAGCGAATCGATACATTACGAAACGAGTCATAAATAAACCGTTGACAAGCCTGCCCAATATCCATCCGTACGCTTCTGATGGCGTTGAATCTGGCAACGCGACCGCCCGCGCCGCCGCCGCTCCGACGCTCTCGCTCCTTGTAAATTATTACCGTTTCCTACTCGCTTCTCGAGCGCGTTCCCACTTTTAAACATCCGCGATAAATATGCTGGCAAACGAAGAGCCGAGAAAATGGCCAAATCCCGGAAATCGATTTCCCGCGTGGAAAGAGTCCGCGAGAAATCTAAACGCTCTCGTTACACGCGGCAGACCAACTGAAGCTTAGACTTATCGTTAGGTTTAGGATTAGGCTTAGCCAACGATTTTCGCTGGAACGCCCAGCTCGAATACCGTCCGAGTTAATTAAGGGTAGCAGTTTGAGATCCCGTGAACCGCGTGGTTGGAAAAATGCAGCTGTTCGCCGGTAAGACTACTTAAAAAGTATTCGATCAAACCTATCGTACGGGTATATAGTTATCGATTAGCCAAAATTGGACTCTGATATTGACAGTGATCGATCGATTCGATCCAGATAACGGACGGACGTACTCGACGAAATTTACAATTGTAGGCTCACCATCTACACGCGATTCGAGCGACTTCAGCCTAAACGCGACACAGAGTGTGGATTACCGATTTATTTACCGCATTCCGATTACAAACAATGCAGCGGGTGATTCGCTAAATATATTTTACATCAAAATTCTTCGGTCGCTGTAGTCGTAACGTTTCGCGTAAACTCGAGTTTAGCTTGTTTCGTTTTCAACTCGTACGGACATGCAACGAATTCGCGACCAGAAGGATTTATCTCATCCTACCGTTCCCTCGGTCGGGTTTCACCGTCGACGACGAGAAAGCTTACTCGCTTTGCGAGCCAGAAAAAACTGGACTGTTGAGGAAAAATTGCGAAGCCCGCGGAGAACGTAGAATCTCACACGATAACGCGTAAAAGTATAAATTGTAAACAAGAGAGTTGGCACGCGAACCGCGCACTGCGTCGCGTTACGACTTTCGACTCGTTTCATTCGATATAATCGACATCTTTAACGAAAATCCTTTTCGCGTATAGATACGCGATTTCGTTTGTTCGATCGTTAACACCTAGCTATCTCTTCATTTTACGTATGTATTTACGTGTGTAAATCTCGATAACTGTATGATTTTCACGGATGAAGATCGATACGTTAAAGTTTCGGGAACAGCGCGGCCAGTCCGACAAGTTTCTCTTTGAAATTTGTGTCGGACGGTAAGGATCGTGCACGATTTCTGACGTTCGTAGCTGAGCGAGGAAGCTTCTCTTGGAAACACGCGTAACTTTGCACGCTATCCTCCAAGGAAACTCTCTACGATGAAGCTTCAAGAATTTCCTAGCCGAGGAATCTGAAACATTCCGACAACCCGTGGTCTCTATGCAGCCAGCTATCGTTGGTTGTAGCTTCGTTTAGTCGTTCCTAACCATCGTCGCAACGCGACGCGACACGACGCGTCGGTGTCGGTGAAAAGTTGTCCGATCGACGAAGCCGGTATCGTTCGAAGATTATCCAAGCAACGATCGGTGGATGCTAATTAACAACGGGCGTTGCCAGGTCGGCCACGCACCGCCGGCGCCGCGGCCGGCGCGGCGTCCCGCACCCTGCGCCCTGCGCCCTGCGCGTTCAATTTCGAGGTAATTAATCACCGAATGGCGCGGCGTGACGTGCAAAAAGGCGACCGCTATCGACAACCGTCGAGGTTCCGGCGACTCCGAATCGTAAATTAATATCATCCCAGCGAAAATAAAAGTTGCTATAAAAGCTGGTAGAACGTAACGTTGAGATCGGTGGTTACTCAGAGTCCTAAATGCAATCGAAACGCGTCGAGTATCGATAAACTGAAACAAACTTGAGCCGAAGCATCTCCAAAAAGTTTGTCCAACTCGGCTGATTTATTGGAATCTCGAGGTCACGTGCGTGCCAGAACGTGCAATTAGAATCGCCTAATCGTTGGTTCGAAGCGACCCGACAGCGTTCACGCGAGAGAACTCGGAACTATACGATTAATCCTCGACGCGAGGATTGTTCTTATCCCGACACAGTAATAATTCTTGGTGTATTTTGCTCCGGGGTCGGCTAGCGGTGCCCTTATCGTCTGCTTCGATCCGTTCGAGCAGTCGGAAATAATTTAAAAAGATTATCCAGCCGAAAGCGTTCAACTCCCGACCGAGAAAAGATCTGGTTCGTTTCCGAAAAATGTCTCTGCTCTTTTCTGGCTGTTCCAAGCGACGAAATTCACGCTGGAAAACTGTGTACCTATCGTGTCGCTAACTATCGCCGTTAATCTAGCTAGGCGAATCTACGCGACGGGGACGGCGACGACGATGCCGACGCTGACGCTGACGGAGGTTCGCCACAGCGAAAATCGCTTAATTCGTATTCAAGGATCGACGGCCTGGCCCGATCCGCTGGCATGCGATCCCACCGTCACGTGTCGGATCTCGTTGAATTGCTGAGGTTTCCCTTCGACCGACCTCGACGGGTTATGCGTCACAAAAAGTAGAGTCTTTACGTGCACAAGCTGGCCTACTTCTCCGTTCTCCCTTCCAAACGGCCGGAGCCTCGAGCGTTCGCCTTGGCTCGCGAAAGAGACCCACCGCGTCAGCGGTTCCCCGGTCACGGTCTACCCAATGACCAACTAAATTATTATTTTACGCTCAAGGTGCGTACATTTATGCAGTGCGTTCGTTGATTTAGTCGGGAGAGAGTAATTTTTTGGTGGGTCGGTGTCGACGACGAGATTCGCGATAATTTCGATGGCCGTACCCTCGCCAACCAAATATATTCTAGCCTCGCATACTATTACGAGATTCTGTTGTCAAACGATAACGATACCACTGGTCTGCCGTGTGACCCGTATTCTTTTAACGACGTTCGCAAACGAGCCGGCCCCGGACATCTTGATAAGCAGCGGCTGTTCGAACGCTGCTCGATATATGTACATACTTACTTGCACGAAAATATATTCGTAACGCGAGTCACGCCGAACGTAAAACGAAACAGACTTCCGTATAACATGTTTGAAAACGAATAGCGTACACGTATCGAAAAATGTACGCGAAATTCTTCTTTCGTTTTCTAATCTATTCTACAGTGACACCCCGTCAAAAATAACACGCTTTTCTACGTAATGTACGGTTAACGTTTTTCGCGTTTCCGTGAGGAAAATGTTCAACACTCGGTAGAGTCGAGAGAGTCGAAAAAGTTCTCCTTCCTTTGTTCGTTTTCTCCATTCGATCCGAGTTTCGGAAAAGTAAACTTAGAGTTCGAGGTAAGCTACTTACCGATAAGTTTATTAGCTGTTCGGAATAAAACATTCTTGTTTGTTCGTGCTCATTTATCCCGGCGAATAGAAGCGAATCCGCTGTCCGGTAATTACCGTGTCTACGGTTCATCGGTTGCTCGGTAATTGCAAGTCCTTCAAATAATTGGAAAGAACATCCGCGGAAGGTGGCCAGGGTAAACGCGACCGTTGAGTTAAACCGTGATCAAACAGTTTCGGTATTCAGGGAAAGCTCCCTACGAGTTACCGTTATATTTGTAATTTAAATGCAGAACAAGGTATTTACGTTTCGCGAAAAACGCCTTTGGCGCACAGTCTTGGATGCTCGTTTCTTCGACGCAGGGTATTCTCGTGGTCGCGAGTCCCGTCGCGTCGCATCGCGTCGGTTAACTAGCCAGATGCTCGACCTACTCGTGTTTATGAATATGCATACGCTCGAGGTTTATCGGTGACAAGGTCGTGAAACGTGTCCTCGTCTCTTTCGTGATAGCGGTTAAGAATCGTACGCTCGCGTATCGCGACTTGACATGTCGGCGTAGCGTCGCTTCGACTCGATTCTATGTATGTAGTATGTAGCGTGTCTCGCAACGAGGAAAACGCCATCCGTTTCACCATTTATCGGCGATTTAATAAAAGACTAACGGAGCAAACTTGAAAGTTCGCGCAAAGAATAAAAGCTCTCGGTCCTCGGCTACGAGCGCAGTTTGCCTCCTATATTTACCAAACTCTCGGAGACCTCGGGATTCGCTAGCATCGACGAAAGCGACGTTGATTGGCATTGGGTTCTCCGTTAATTAGGTGAAAACGATCCATCGCGCCGAACGATATCGTCTGAAAAGGCCAGGAGGTTCGCGACGGTACGGTTCGGGCCGACTTGCCAATTTCGCGAAAGTACAGGGAACTCGAAACAAGTTACCCGTGCAAGATCCGACTCCGCGCGGGATATACGAAGAAGAGGGAGGTGGAAATACGAAGAGAAATTACCCGGCTATTGTGGCAGGCAAAGCGGAGTTGCAGCCGAGACAAGGATCATCTCGTGTTTCCACCCGAACCAAGTTATCGTGGCATAGTCGAACAAAGATGGAGATGGAAGAAGAGAGCGAGAGAGAGAAATAGGACGCCAGGAATCAATAGGACTAATTCTACGACGTATTTCGAATACTAACGGCGCGGCTGGACCAACTTTGGGAAACTTTTGTTTTCTGACACCGTTTCTACGACTAATTACGAGCCACCCGCGGGATTTTCACCGCATCCGGAAGGAGAAACGGAGAGTTTTAATTGGACGGTACCGGCGCCGGCGATGTATCGCGAAAGGTGGAGCAAAGTTTGGAAACAGTTGCGCGCGATAGACTTACCCAAACGATTACGTTCGAAATGGAAATAGGACGACGCGACGCGGCGGCGGCGACGGCGGCGGCGGTAGCGCGGCTACCTCGGTGTCCTGTTCCGAACGAGAATGGAAATGAGCCGAGATTTTCAACAGAAATTTAACAGAAACGTTGACGGTGTCGAAACCAGTTCGAATAGAAACGTAGCATTTCGCGATACCGCGATACGGTAATAATAACGGTAAGTAAATATATCGTGCAGATATAATATACTCGATGGGATGTGAAAAATGATTCGCAAACTATATAAACGATTAACGAGAAATATAAAATATGTAGTCTGACTTTACCAAATTGCAACGTTCTCTATCCGATGCCGACGTTTATCGTAACATTCGTAACGTACAAGTCGATACTGTGCTTTCGAGTTTTCGTTAAAACTCGTGCAATGGTATGCAGCCGCAATCGTAAATAACGATGCTCCGTGGAAATATTTCAATCCGCGGAGCACGCGAATCTCAGCCAGCACGAACGAAAAGCATCGGTCTACCTCGGTGTATTCAGCGAAGGCGAAGAAAAGAGAGGATCTCGCGTGCCGTTCGAGTTACATCGCTACGATAAAAGCGACGCGACGGCACTTTACTTGCACCCTTTCGAATTCATTAATTTTTCGCGAAATTAAACCGAGTCGGCGATCATTTCGTAAAATTGAATTTTCCACTCGTTTCGGGATACGTCTCGCGGGGAACGCGAAGAATTCTCTCGTGTTGCGCGTGGATATCGTACGTTTCGATACCGAGAGGCAAGATAAATCCTTAAAGGACACGCCTTCTCCGATCTTACTTCGGAACACGATAACCGCGAGCGATTCGACGAGAGAACGTTATTTTCAGTTTACTCGTCGGAGAAACAGAGGCAACGTGAGAGCAAACAAATTTGACCACACCCCCGTTTAGTTTCTTACCGTAAAGCATTCGGGTTTGATCTGTAGACGTAGATATAGAGGGGATCGAAATTTGAAATTCTCATCGATATATATGCGATGGAAAATACAAAGATTAATCTGGTTCGACCGCGATATCCCGGATAAACGAGGAGATTAACGCGAATATCGTAATCTGGTAACGGTCAAAAAGAAACTTGAATTCCATTAAGCAGACGGTAACGAACCATCGGTAGAGAACTCAGAATCGCAATCGGGCCGAACGCGAGCCGCATCGATCGGCCCAAGAGCACATTCTACGGATGCGGTTAATTATGCCAGAGTGGCTTAATCAAGACTACTTGACTCGAGCTTATGGCAACCATACGCTTGTTACTCCGACGTAACCATGTAAACGTGTCACGTGAATGTCAGATTACTCGCTTCGGCTAGTTATCGATTATTCGTTAGGTTCCAGTCATTTAAGACGATACCATAACCGTGATCCTTGCCCGATCATCGTCTCGACCGCGTATCCTGCATTCCAAGATGTCGCGTACGCGATAAGTTGTCGAGTCCCGGTGAAAATATAAAATACGCCAACTAGAAGCGACTGGCTACATAAGTACGTAGCTACAGGTAGTACCTACCACGCTATTCGAAACATCAGCCACAGCTACACGCGTTTCGCGTAAAGAACAGCGTCGAGCCGAAAACGCGTGTACGAATTGCGATAGTTAGACGGTTGGAGCAATATGTAACGGGCGATCGAGCCTACGAGCAATCTTTGCGATCCTCCTCGCGCGAAATTCGATCTATCGCGTGCGCATCAATTTCGCGTCGGCAAAATCTCGAATTCAGGGAAATACATTTCGTGGATCGGTACCGATGGGAAAGAGTCGCCGTCGGCCGTTTCGATTTCGAAAGCGACAGAACGACATCGTTACCGAGCTCATTGATCGGATCTGCATTTTAACTGGATTTTACAAGACTTAACCGCGTCATTCCGGTACAGGCCAGCTAACGAGTATAAAAAGAGACAGAGAGAAACGAGAAGGATCGAGCAGATGCGAATCCTCGCTTCGCCGACGAACAATATGCCATCCAATCATCGGCTCGGAGATGTTGCACCTGATGGCGAAACAAGATTACGCCGATTTCAAAAGAATCCTAGACACCGACCCGAAAGATAGGAATCGTTCTTTCCGTCTCTCTTTCTCGTTCCTGTTTCGGCTGGATTAAGGGCCAGCTGGAAAGCCGGCTGGACCGAGAAAACGAGAGGATTATTCGCTCGCGAGTGAATTTTCCAACGGATAGACGACCCGAAGAGAGAGAGAGAGAGAGACATAGAGAGTGTCTCGCTCCGAGATTGATGCGAGACTGCGATCGCAAATTTGATTCTCGCCTACACGGATACGTCTTGTTCGCAATTCCGGAGCGAGCCCGATAAATTGTCATCGAAGACGGAAACAAGTTTCCACGCTCGCATGCGCGCTCTCTCTCCCTCTCTAGTTATCAATCTATCCGTCCATCTATCCATCTATTTGCGTCTATCTCTCTCCCGATGGCATGCTGCAACAGAAACGAAGCTTCGAAGCGTATCCCGTTGGATAAAAAATTCCATCGACGCTATTGAATCTGTTAAGCTAGCAAAATATGTATATGTATGTATTACGAGACTCGCGACGCATCCAAGACTCTGAAGAATTATCAAGAAACGAAATGATATTTGAAACTAAAACGGCCGCTCGACTAAACTCTGACAAGTATATTCGAATATCTATTAAGAATATTTCTAATTTCGTAGACATCTAGTATTCTCGTATTCGTATCTCGTGTATTTAGTCAAATGATTGGCAACCACCTTCCACTTTCGACGAAATTAGCTTTTCCACGGAACCTAAACCACCTTCTCCCTCGTTCCTTTTACCGCAGGATAGTCATTTCCTCTCCCTCTCTATTTCTAAAGAGCTTCCCCTTACTCTCAATCGTACAACTCCGACTGTACGTTACGCTCAGCGTATTCGAATCTAGCTTTTGAGCCGTGGCTTCGTTAACGTGGACGTCGATTTCAAAAAATCCGTTAAAATTAAATGTACTCGACGTTAGAGAGTGACACGATGGTAATTAAAGTAGACGAACGTTAAGGAAGTCTGATATAAAATAGTTTTTCTAAATGGAAATTTGTGCGTTCTTAGTTGCTTAATGTTTTATCGGCGAATTGGCCGCGCGCGCGCGCAATCGACAACATTATCAACCTCTATCGAGCGAATCGAGTCGAATGTTGTGCGCGTTTCCATCGATAATGTTATTTAACATTGGTTGCTCGACCATCGCAACTGATCAAACCTTAATCGGCAAAATGATGGCGAAATACAATAGCTGTGTAAAAGGTAAATACGTTGAATCGAACGGAACGGAACGGATAATGGAATTTTTATCGAGAACATTTCGCATTTAACCACGTCTTACAATCGGCATTTTCACCAATTCTATGACGTTCGTTCTTTCGTACTTTCGTTCTTTCTAGCAGTTTCAGAGTTGCAAAATTCCCGGACGATTGCCGGAGAATTTCATTTTATCAGACAAAAGTGTTCAAACCCGCATATACACTCGCGTGCCCTCTCACATTTCTGCCGTCTCGCTGGACAGAAAGAATTCGCAGCGCCGCGCCACGAAGCGCGGAAAAAAGCTACGCTCTCTCTCTCTCTCTCTCTCTCACACCTTTTCCTGACGAAAATGCTGCCACGAGCGCGTTTAGACGTCCCTGTGTTCGACTCTGGACAAGTTTCCTACGTTAACAAAGATGCCGTATTTGTTCCTTTATTCGGGAAATTAAACTGCAATCGATCGAGAGAAATAGATCGTATCGGAAAATGAAATGAAAGGAAAGTTTGCATCGATCTCAACTGGTGTCTCGCATCGCTGCACCCTGACATCCGGAATAACTTTTCGTTTCGATTATCGACGATTATCGATGTCGTTTCAACAACGGACATACGCTCTTTCTTTTCACCGTATCGATTATTCGAAATCATTTATCTGGAAAATAGTCACGAAACGACCAACGTCCGGATCGTCGGCGCTGCGTCGACGAATTTCGAAGGATAGTTTCTTTGGTCGAGGCAAAGGATAAGAACCGTTTCCTTGAAAGAAATTTTATCGTCGCCAGAAACGATAAGAGGGAGTCGTGGTTCGATATCCCTCAGTTCTCTCGACAGCTTTCTTAAAAGCTTCCTTTATTAATCTCTTCTTTTGTTATTCGCCCTTAATTGACAGAGAGTAACAGTGTTTAGCACTCCCGGCCATTTTCTCGATTCTTCGTTTCAGAACAACAATGCGAAAGAAACGAGAGCCGAATTCGCGTTAATGAATTCAACTGCGCATTCGTGCCATCTCTTCTCGTTCCAGCCGTCTCCTTAAAAGTACTCTTCGAGCTTTTCTCCGAGCAATTGCAACCTAAAATTGTGCCTTCGCGTTCGAGCAACTTCGCAACGCTCGACACTCGTGGAATTTTTAATCGCGCTAACGAGAATTCTCAAGACCCGACAAAAATGTCAAACGCCAACGATAAAACCGTGCACATCGATTGGTGAGCTAATGACCTGATGACACGCCGATCACACGTGCTCTCGTTACGTTTACAAAGCTCCTTCCTCTTATTCGAATTTGCTCGAATCGCTCGAATCGATCATCTTCCGAGGGTCCTCTTTGCGAAAACGCACAGTTATAAAGGGAGAAAAAGAAATGAAAAAAGGAACGTTCGTCGGAGATTACTTTTCGTCGCTTTCGTTCCACTGGCACTGGTGGATGATTACCGATGACTATCGAGCCCACGGTGCTGGTTTCCTGTGCTTTGCACTCTTTATGCTTCACCTTTTCTTCACGTTTCTTCAGTCTCCGGGCTAAACACCCCTGGATTTACTCCGGGTTTCCAATTCCATGCAGTCCTTGTCGTTTGGCTAACGGACAAAAAAAACAATAGCGATCTCGACAGAGGAATCGCGACCATCGTTTTTCTTTTTTCTTTTTTCTTTTTTCTCTTTTCTCTTTGCAATTTCTTTTGGAAACCATTCGCTGATTCTTTTGTTAATATCGCCGAGGGCAGAGCGCAGAGTTCGCGACTCATCGTTAAAAAAAAATAGGCCGTGCGTTTAGGTGTTGAAATCGTAGAAAGCGTAATTTGAGATAGGCGAAGAATACGAAAATTGTTGCCTTGTTGCCTACGCCCTAAAAATGTTAGTTTTCGCTCGTGAAACCGCTCGCGTTCGGTCCCCGAGTAAGGCTCTGTGACACGATGCTTGTAACGTATAAATATACGATAGTTGGACGAAACGCGTGCCTACAACGAAATATTTTAATTACCGCGTGGAGCGCGCGCAGCGTCGACTTTAAAGGGGCGTGTAATCGTTAAGAATTCCGAGGAAAAAATGTCTGGAAAGCGGGATACAGCGACGGCATCGTTTCGCGTAATGATCCGCGTCGCGGATTCGCGGGAACAAAAAGCGAGCTGCGACGGCTCTTGGCCTAGATGCGAAGACAACCCCGAAAGAGGGTCGAGACTCGGTTCGTCTCGGCCTGAAATATCGACGAGAACCCGTTGATGACTCCGGACTATGGCGCGTCGCGTTGCGTCGCGTCGCGTCGCGTCGCGTCGCGTCCTAACCCTTTTAAATCATCGTTGCTATTCAATTTCAAATCCGAGCAAAATTTGACAAAAAATTATCGTTAAAGAAGAATTTCTTTGCGCAACCGCGCGACCCGTTTTTAACGTCAAAAATTTACATCACGCTCTACGTTTACGTCCAAACGATCCTCGCAACTCGTACGCAAGTACAAAACTAAAACTAAAAGAAAGCTAATTTTCTCAAAGCGACCAAGTCATTTTCAAAATTCGATCGACAATTGTCTCGGTACGCGAAGTAGACCTTTAAGCGACTTTTAACTAGGTCCTAGTATATGTAATGGACAGAGAGAATCGATCGAGCTTTGAGCAAATGAGCTGTGTTTACGCTGAATTACGTGAATCAAGAAAAGTAAGTCGAACGCATTGTTTTACTGTTGTACATTCTAGCGACACAATAGCAACCGAGCACCGTGAATTTCTATCGTTTTCGCTTAATCGCCAAACACTCGAACCATACAACTGATACAACTAAAACAACTGAACGAACTAAAGCAGATTCGTTTCCAACACAAGTCTATAGAAAGACAAAGAGAGAAACTAATAGAAGGAAAGTCTGACAAAGAGATATCGAAGAATAAAAACAGACGGAATAAGTGAGAGAGGGAGAAAAAGAATGTCGTCCCTGGCTCGGACTTCAAAGTACCTTTCCAGTTCGCGGAAACCAGTACCGCGGGAAACAGTGCAAATAGAAAGGACGAGATAGCGGACGGATAGCACGGAAAGAAAGAGAAAATGGCAGACGACACCGACGCCAACGACGGGACAGAAGTAGTATTAATTTCCTCGAGCCCGGAGCTCCTGGCACGTCATTCTCTGGCAGACAGCAGCAACGACGAATCCTTTTCGTTTCCCTTTGGCTCGACCTTCGGAGTCTACCTTCTCGAGATACCGCAAACAAACATCGCACGCGCGCGCACGCTGCTACTCACAGCTCTACACAACACGATTCTCGAATCTCGAAGCGAGCTAGCTACGCGTAACAACCGTCCGCGTCCGTTCCGTTAACGTCGCGTTGTCTAAGCGCGAAAATTTCAGAGTAGCTTAGCTAACGGAGTACCGAATCGTTCTCTTATTTTCTCGAAAACCTTGATCGTCAGCGAGAGATTCGATTCTGCTCTCGTCGAACGAGTATCGAGAAACTAATAAAACTAAAAGAAGAAAGTAACCAAACCAAACGGGAGAGGAATGAATTTAATCGTAAATTACTCTGGAACGAAGCGTGTCGCGCACAATTTGTCTGGAACAGAGCTTGTCTCGGAGAGGAGTGGTGCGCGACAGAGATCGAATTAACCGAAAGGGAATCTTTCCAGAGATAACAAACGGTACATCCAGAATGTAGACCCTGTACAGCGCAGAAAGTTTGCTGTTTGTCGTGTCAGTTGAACCAGACTTTCCGGCAGCGGAATAATCTTGGCTGGAAACTCGATACGACCCCGCAATGGTATATTAAACTACAAGTGAACAGTACGCTAACCATCGGGTTGATTTACAATGTTTGCTCTCCGGGGTAAACCGTTAGTTTCTCGTCGTCTATTATCGCGATAGTTTGTACCTACACCGAACCTACCCTAAATGAAGCAAGCGAATCTTGCCGCGAATCGAACCTACGAACAAGCTCGAACGTTCCTCGAGCTATCGCCGTATTATTATCTATCGTTGCTTTTCACGTGTTTTGTTATCCAACTTATTAATTCGATCGTTACTCGTCCAACGTTAACGGGCACGGTTCGGTAACAAAACAAATGTAAGTGAGAAAGATCGATCGAGTCTACAATTGTTCTATCGTTTGTTGTACAGGAGCCGTAGGTGGCGAAGGTGGAGACGAAGATGACAAGGAGAAGGAAGAGGAGGCCGAGAGAGAAAGGCAAGAAGCTATCAGGGAGGCTGAAGAACGAAGGAAGGAGAAACATCGTAAAATGGAGGAGGAACGGGAGAAGATGCGACAAGAAATCAGGGACAAGGTAGGAGACAATTAAACGCAAAGTAACATAATTTTTGGCTAATTTTAGGCTATCCTTCGCGTTTCAATCAGACTTTCAAACTCTCTGGGCCTGGAACAAATAAATCGAAAATGCCAAAAGACGAAGAAATTCGGGCAAACGAGAAGGTGGTGTTTCGTTTAGAAAACAAGTCTTTCCTTTATTTATCATACAAATGTACATATAAACGTATAAACGCAGCGTACATCAAGTGGGTCCTGGGAGCTGGTGAAACGCTCGAAAATTTCAAAGCTTTTTCGTTTCCCTTGAAAAGAGTCCGATCGAATGAATATTTCTGAAAAAGATTCATCCTTGAGCAAACTCCTCATAGATACCGATTTACGAGCTTTCCATTAACTTCGAGTCGTTTACTCCGCGAAACTTTGTCGAAACTTGAAATCGTCCTGGACCAAATGACCGTCTCTCGTAACTAGAAATCTTCAATTACGAGCTGCGCTCTATACTATCTCCGAAATCTGTCGAATTCTGCTCTGAATTCCGCGAGAAAGCACGCGTTTCAACCAATACCAGAGAATTACGAGTTCCACTATTCTCGGTCTTTAGGATGTCTTTTCACGCCACCTGGGAAAGGAACAGTTGGCTTTGTTTGCCAATGGATTCGACGCATATTGCCGTAGCTCCGAATCAAACTTATCGTTAGCTAACTGTAGCTACTGCTGGTTCGCGTCGGCGACAATTTCTTCCTCTCTTCGCGAGCATTAACCACTCCCTTCTATTCCACGATTACGTTGAAAAATTCCGACCCCTGAAAACTCTCTTGAATATATCACCGATTTCTTCATATTAAATTAATATCGTCGACTGCCTCGTACACTTGTTCGCGGACAAATGTAATATTTTATCATCGCTTGCCTCCACGTTCCCTTCCTCGAAAGCTCTCTCGTTACCGTCGCGCGTCGCGAGGGTACGATTGCCGCCACCACTACCACCACCACCATCACCACCACCACCACCATCGGCATCGCCATCGCCATCGCCATCACCATCACCATCACCGGAAGCGCCAAAGATTATCGCGTAAGGCGTGATGTTCTCCGTCAACCGCGATAAATCTTCTCCCTGCTATTCCAGTGGTCTTTTCCGTTCCGACCTTTCTCTCGAACACGATGAAAAATGAGCGCGCCCAGATTATTATTGCTTCCGAGGACTATTAATTAACGCCACGTGTCACGGGTCCGGGTGCCGACCAGCGATCGTATATTTTTATCGCATGACGATTCCATTGTATTATAATTCGCAGCGTCGGCGTCGACGCACGGCGTCGATAGGAAACAAGGTAATCATCTAACGAAACTGATTTCATAATTCGAACTCGCGAAACACACTCGCTCTCGTGTTTTGTCGACTGCAATCACGCTTATTAGTCCCTACCGACCGATGATACGTAACCGTTTAATCAACGGACATCATTGTTCGCGAAGCTGTTCTCGGTTTCGTAATCGTTTCCGAATAATAACGCTAACGACTAATTCTCGGTGCGCGATTATTTTCACACGCCACGAGCCACGAGCTACGAGCCACGCGCTCCACTCTGTAAACTTTGACGAGTGCCCAAGAGAATTTCGATCGCGAACAATGAGCGATAATGGCGGGCTCGTTCCGCATCAGCATTGCCGGCGCGAAAAATAGCGTTCATTTGCCTGCTCTGCCGCTATTTCGTCCGTTACTTTGAAAGCCGGCTCGCGATTAATGCGTTTATTTTCGGAAATGCTTCGCTTGATTCAACCGTCGCATCGACTGCTTCCTACTCGTGGAAAAACATACGCTCTCCGATATTTGCAAACGGAGGAAACAAACCGGCAGGGGGTAATAGATGCAATCACGTTGACCGTTCTGGGGTGCGATGGTTCGCCGTCGCGTCATGTCTCGCGGATCGTTGCTTTTCACCTGTTTTGTACAAAAGATAAAGTACGTTTCCAATTCACAAATCGAATTAAACTCGAATTAACGTTTCTTTCTTTCGAGAAAACACCGTTATGTTCATCGTAGACTCACGTTGCCAAGAAAAAACTGTTTGAAACGTTTGTAACTATCGGCGTATTCAGCTGCTGCGAAACGCGCGGCAAAGTTGGCCATTGTTCGGTCAGTTCCGTCATGCCAGGACAAATTCGATCTTTCTCTTTTTCCGTGAGACCGAAAGTACACGGAATTCCGCAAACACTCGGAAATATTGTATCATTTAAACCTAAACCCTATCTCTTGTCGCGTAAGGATCGCTATTGTAATAATAACATCGAAGTCCCCAAATGTTGAGAATTAATGATCAATCGTTCGTTATTTTATTTAGCAATTTTACGCATCGAGTCGAAACGCAAAGGGATAGCGATCCAACCAAAAGACCTAGACGATATTCGTTAGAAAATGGTCGCGCACCGGACCAGCCGATGTTTCAAAAGTTTTCCAACGCGTTCGATTTACCGCGAAACAAGCGATGGAATGAGAAAAAGTCGAACAAAGGGTGAAGAGATGGAAAAGGACAAACAGATGTGACGCGGGATCGTACCATTGTCAATCCTGATGTATTGTCCTGTCATGGCATAGTCAGCGGTGTTGACATGGCCCAGATGGAATCGAGGACTCTTGCGGAATAATCGAGAAAAATACGCGTCCCGATATGCATTGTGCGTACTAAACGAATAACTCTCGAATCGGAGCAGTGTCGTCGCACGATTAATTCTTTTGGCATCGCATTTGTTCGTCGAGCGTTTAAAAAATTTCATGCTCTGTCGTTTTTCGACCATACGAAAAATGTCTGCGATGCCGCGTACGCGTTATTTTTTGCTAAGTTTTATCGTATCGCTGGCGCCGCGCCGCGCCGCACCGTGAAACATTTGCATCGAGGATCGTTCGATCGGAGTTAACGAAAATTTATACTCGTTACTCGATCGAATCAGGCACCGATATCCCTTACGAAACTTACTCGCATCTCAGATACTTGCAGAATCTCCCTCTTGTACTTTTCTGACCGTAACGAGCAGACAACTCCGGATGTAATAACATCGGTGATCCCCACGAGAATAAAGATGTATTCTTAAGCGAAAGCTATCCCGCAAGAAGCTTTTCTTTGGTAATCGCGACGGTACCGCAAGGGTCAACGAAAATCCGATTACGAGTCCTGGCTAATGATCGTCGAGAAGAGATTTCGTTATACGTCTCTTAGAAAATGTTCCGTCGGTACTCGTGCCTTCTCCATCTCCGAGAATATCTTGCGCCAGACAATTAAAAATAGCCAATCGTCTTGTTCTCCGATCGAAACAGTCGACCATTGTTACTCTTGGTTTAGTCCGAGACAATTAATCGCGTCGCGAGCAATCCCGGTACTGAGAACTTGTAGAAATATAAAGATAACGGGTAGGTTTGCGAATATAAAATAGAAATTTAAAATGTAATTAAAAACAAGGCTATTGCGCGTGTCGCATACCGTGCGCACACTTGACCGAGAAAAATCCTCTCGTCCCGCGTTTCGTTTCTCTCCTCTCCGTCGCTTAACACCATCGATTAATTAAAAAATCATCCAGATGCTGGCAGCGGGCCAACATCCGTTTGTCCCGTTGGCGTTGGCGTTGGCGTTGGCGTTGCCGCGAGATTAAACAATGAAGACGAGACAACCTACGCACCGAGCGACGCCATTCGATATAATGCACCGCTCCGATGGATTCTTCTAATTAAAAATCTCCTAGCTACCTTGGGAAATGTCCGATAATGGCAAAGTAATAACTTGAATCTATCGAATCAACTACTCGATGAAAAATTTCACGTTTCCGGAAAAGGGTGAATTATTAAATTTCCAGTGGCCTTCGACGTATTAACTTTTTATACACCTTTTATTCGAAACAACGTCGACGGAGCTTCCCGAATATTCCCTCGAGCATCGATCGATAACAATTTCCAAACAGCGAGCAGCGTTATCACGAGGCAAACTTGGGAGGAATCCTGTTAATTTTCGAGGAAAGCCATTTAAACTCATTCCGTAACAATGATACAGACAAAGTTAGCCAACTGTTTCGGTGTCTGTATTCGGAGGTAACCGCTGATGCTCGTAAATTGCAATACCGTTATACAAACAATACGATCGAAGCAACGCGCTGCACCGGCATGTCCATGCCGAAATAATATTTTACAATCCGTACGCGTATATGCGTGCGTATAAATTCTCATCGACGTTCAACGTTCAACGTTTCGATCTAAATAGGTCAAAGACTGGATCTGGATACCATTCCTCCGTTTAACCGACACAAGCGAAATAGAGCGGTTGCGTCCTAGTTTTAGCTATACGAATCGATAAAAGCTAAAAGACCGCTTTAGATGGTAAAACAGATGATTCGATCGCGTTTACACCGTCCTATAAATGTTTGTTTGCTATTTTTTTGTACGCGTCATCGACTCGCTCCATCGTCGAAACCGCTGTTTCTTTTCGCCTCCCGAAGATTCAACCTTCCGCGCTCGGTGCTACCCGATTCGGTTCGATTCTCCAACCACGCCACCGACCGATATTTTCACGAATAATCTTGCAAGTCTTGGCAAGAGAAAATATAAGCGAACATCGTGCGAAGGAAATATCGGAAATGGAGAGTCCCTGCCACCGAAATCGAGGACCTAACCGAACGACCATACCATACGTGCGGCAAGAAACGGACAGCATGAAATAGGAGAATACCCATATGGAACAGGAATTCTAATGTGATACGCTAAAATTTATCATCGCGAACGCTCCGAGCGGTTTATCACGATTCTTTGGCAGTATTATCGGGGAAAAAACGTTTGCGTCACTCTCTTTATCTATCTATCTATCTCTTGTAAGCGATCGATACGGTATAGCATGAGTATTCGTTAATGTCACGCACGATTCACTGGTAAAAAGTTGACGCGTGTCGCGTTAAACGCTGATTTCTGTAAAACGTCTCGAGCAGCCGACGAACCGAAAAATATTAAGTATGACGTAACCGTTGAACGAGTCGAGTACTTTGGACGAGTCTTGGTCGATTGGCTAGAGCTCGAGATGCGATCGCGGAAACCGAGGTCGCCGCTTTTCCTCGATCGATCTAACATCGCACGGTTTTCGATTCGGAGAGAAAATGTTGGCTCGTGCCATCTCCGGCACTTTGTTCCACCGCGACGTTACCTTCCTGCTCTTCCCGAGAAATTGCCCAAGGAACGACATTATTGCACGTTGTCGTGACCAATCCCCATCGACGTTGCTATCCTAGCGACTCTGTATTTTATCATGTACATTCTCGAGTCTCCGAGAACCAGATGTTCCTTCTATCTACTCTCCGCGAGGAACCGATGCTTCTGTGCTCCTGTAGTCGTGCTCGTAGTGCTCATAGTTCGGTGAACTTTAACCGCAACGCGTTCATCGAGTACAAGGAACAAAAAACGACGTGACGCCCGAGAATTCTTTGCGGTCGCCATCGGCGTCGTTTTCTTCCAACAGTCACTAGACGAAGCGAATGCTAGAAAACCGTCTCAACGTTCTTCCGCGTTTTTTCGATCGTACCTTGACGTATGTCGTCGTAAAATTCAAATAGGCTCGTACCTATATTGCGTGAGTTCGATATAAAAGAAATAACGCGTTCGACTATCGACACGTAACCCGTCAACATTCTCGATATCCGAAAGCCGGTTGCTTTTCTCCGTCAGAGATCCACGGGAATATGGGCGGGAGCCTGAAACAGACAAAGAACAAACGAGAAAAGTGTAAAATAGACTGAAGGGAAACGGACAAGTTTCCAATTTCACAAATTCATGACCCGCGGAAACTGCGATGTCTCTACGGTAGACTGACTGACTGACTGACTTACTGACTGACTGACTGACTGACTGATGTCGATAAAACAGCATGGAAATACTGAGAAACGAAAACGGAGGTGGCCGCCAACCATGGAATCGACACAACGGAAAGTCAAGGATACGTAGCTCGTTTTTAAATCACCTGCCAGACGAGTAACTCCAACTTTCTTGTTCGAATCGGGGCTATCTCACGCTTAAACGTCGTTCGATAGTTTAAATACGCGTCAGGCTAATTAGCTTTCCACGGTGATAATTAAAATCCGTCGTCCGATCGATATTGCGTTTAGCACGAGTAGCGTCTCGAAGTGGATAGCGTCAAAGACGACGACAACGCGAAGGAAAAAGAAGACGAAGAGACGAAGAAGAAGGAAAAGATGAAAGTATCGACAACAGGATAGACAACGAACGATTCGAAACGATCAACAGAGGTCAGCGGGCTATCCTAAAGGAAGAGAAGAAGAAACGAAAGTCCAACTGCCGCAACCGTCGCGTCGCGGTCGTAAGCTCGCAAAACAACCGAAGGGAGAAGATTGAACTTAACTGGGGTCAAATTGACTCTAGTAGGGAGTCCCTGCATTCAATATGGCGACTTCCTAATAGAGTCAGGCTGACTCCTTTTAAGACGTTCACCGGACCATCGGGAGAATACTCAAGAATACGTCCTCTCAACGGAATTACCAATTAATGGTGTTTTAAACGTTAGGCGAGTCGTGTAAGCAAGAACCCAGAAACGTACGACCGATGTCGCGCTTCGATCAAATTCACAATTAAGTTGTTCGCTCGTACTACAAACGCGATGCCGATTTAACAACGACTCACCGTTTATATATACGTATATACCTACCAATACTCTGTCGTCAAAGATTACAACGAACGTCGATTATATGAATTCGCGCTTCGTCGAACGCGTCGACCGAAATTGAACATTTTAATGCTAATTCAGTCACGTACGCCCAATTAGAAAATTAATCCATGTAATTGGTGTATCCAAATTAATTGAATTTCTTTAATTGCACCGAACCGATATTAATCGAATATTGTGAACGGGTAAAGCAGCGAACAGTCTACCGTCGATTCGAAATAGTAGTATTTTTTCGTTGCGAGCTACCAATAAAAAAGTCAAACGGTCATTCTGTTGGGGGAAAAAAGAGACTCGTGAAAAAGGTTGTTACGGGTAAACGCATCGTCCACCTCCTTCTTTGTTTAACTTTAATTTCCACACGATGAAAATTGCACGCCAAAAATATTTGCTGATCGTCAAAAATAATCGTGATTCGATGAAAACTGAAATCGAACACGATACGACGCCGACGTCCGTTTTGTTCGAAACTTTTTGAAACGTTAAATCGCAACGAAAAGACGATCCAGGATACAAAAATGAACAAAGACGATCGAGTCTCGAAAAGAAGCTCGTCGATAAATACAACAAAAAGAACAAAATTAAACGACGAAAAAAAAACAACTTATCCACGAATACGGAACAACGCAAGATTCGAAAGCAAGGATTTCATTCGTATTCGATAACGATAATATTTTTCAATGCGGACAGAATTTTCTTCCCATTTTCATTCTGGGATTTACGAATAACCACGTTTGCTGCTTTACGCGGCTAGCGATGCTTTCGCGGAGTCAGCCGATAATTGAGCCGATTGCAAGCGACGAGAAAACTATGCGAATACTAAATAATAGCGTAACAGGATAGTCGAAAAATATCAACGCACGACGTTTACGTTGCATCGGCGACTATTAAAAAAGTAGCGTCGTTAAAAGTCCTTAACTTGTCGAATAACTCCAGCTCGAGAAACGAATAAAGAAACGATATTTTATTTGTCAAAACGGTCTCGCCAAAAATGTCGCAGTGCGACGTGGTTTGCAGATCCGACGCGTCGACTGGGCCGCGCGTGCACGTATCATCCGTACATTTACATATACGTAAACGAACACTCACACGCGCTTAACACCGTGAAATGCGAAAAAGCGTTTGAAGATTTCTCGGGGCGAACGGGTTGCGCGCGAATGCGTTGCAATTATACACCTCTCGTGTATGTCCGCTAGCCATAACTGCTCAACTTCTGGAACTAAACAACGCACGACCGACGACGCCGACGCCGACGACGAACCGATAATTAAAAAAACGTTGTAGATACGCGTGAATGCGTCGCGATCACGCGCACGCTGCATTATATCGCAGCGGAGCGTTACGCGTGTCGAGAAGCATTAGTTAGCGTCAGGATCAGTGCATCACATTTGACATCGTTGGGATGTACGGGCCTCGTTTATCCTCTCGCTATCTGTCTCCTTCACTCGCGGCTCAACCGCACCGTATTGCATCGCGCTATCGCTCACACCCGTTGCGACGCGTGCCACGCTAATGGAACAGAATACCGGAGAAACAAAGAGAAACTTTGTTTCTTTCTCTCTTTCCCTGTTATTGATAATTCGCTTCAATTGTAAATATATAAATCTCGCAATGTAGCTTTAACGTTGTCGTAATTTTACTTTGTAATGTCCACTTTAAGCATTAAACGGATTACCGTTTTTCCGAAAAACGTCTCTTTTGTACTTTTGTTCGCGTAAATTGATGAAATTGGTCATTGCGAGACACGCGAGGACAGCTATACATAGGTCGCGGCGTCCTTTGGAAATATCCAAACCGAGTGAACAATTGACGCGAAACTCCAACGACCACCGAAAGTTTACACTGGTAATTTTTCGCGACAGAGACTACCAAATCGAGGGTAGAGAATGGAAGAGACTAGTCTGGTCTCTCGTATGGTGGGTGAACAAACAGGAGGACGCGACGGCGACGCACGGGTATCGGAACAAAACGCGAAATACCGTTGCAAAAAGAAAAACGAAACGATAACAACGAAATACGAGGAAGGGCTTTGCGGGACAGAGAATCGGTATCGGTAGGTATAGCGTTTGCATTTGTAGAGGTATGGCCGTGATACGCGGTGTACGGCCGCATTTTGTAGGCGGTTACAATGCCACAGGATGGAAGCAGCACTCGTACAACCGATCACGTGTCGAGCTTGTACCGCAATCGGGCTCATTGTCTCGCGACAAGAGTGCCGAGGATACAAAGCATCGGAGGTACCCGGTGCGTGTAGTTGCCTCGGCCTCGTAAGCGTAAGCGTGTGCACCGCGGCGCGGCGCGGCGCGGCGCGGGCGACCGTCATTGCGGCTCGATGCGACTAGACCTAGAGAATCTAGCGTAAATAGAGAACACTGGACTCGCGTGTACGCCGCGCCCTCGCCAGTTACCTACCGATTTCGTGTTTCAGATCTTGAAAATGATCGGACGGATTCGATGATACGATTTCCGAGCTACATATACCTCGATTACTGCCTAGTAATTGCGCGTTGTTGTTCCGGACAACATCAATCGTTTCGATTTTAAGCCGATTCCGCGAAAATAGCTGCAACTATCGAGCAAAAAATATTAAACGCGAGAGAACGCGAATGAAAAGACAATTTCCACGACGATTACGTTAGACGTAGTAACGAGTAACTTGGCGAACCCGATCATGGATGGAGTAATTAATCTTTCGGGAGGGTATTGCACGCGTATGTATACCAGCTTACAGAAATTCGTGGCAAACGAGGGGAAATGGTCAGTTTGGCGCTATCCCTCCTCCATCTCAACCCGTTTCCGGGTTTCGCAAACTAAAGCGCTTGGCGGTTGCGCGACACAAGTGCGCAGAATCATTATACTTTTGACGGCTGACCGCACAACGGACCGAGAGATCTAACGTAGACTATGTTAACCTACTTACTTACCAGCTTGGATCGTACGAATTTTTATGAAATAACAATGGTCCGTGGATGGACGTGGTTACCCATCTTTATTCGGAGCGGAGCAGAGGTTCGAGCAGTTCCGTCGTCGCACGTCGCACGTCCCGCGTCTCGCGAGCAACGGCATAACGATTCTGCGCTCCTACACGTGTCGCGCAGCCGCCATTCTCCCTAGGATGCAAAACCAATTCCTCGAAAGAAAATAACAAGGTGAAAGAGTAAGCGTAAGCGTGACGACTGACGATATCCCTGCAATTTTTTATTTTAAATTCTACAAATACGACGAGTCGATAAAGAAGCAATTTATCCAGTAAGATTCCAGATTTTTCATAAGGAAGGAATCTTATTTATCGAGCACCGCGTCGCGAATTCTTTGTTCTTTATGTAGGTCTCTCTTACTAACATCGTTTTCGTTATACTATTGCAGTATAACATAAAAAAACGGGAAGAAGTACAGGAACTGACCCAGGAAGAACCAAATCCTTTGATGCGTAAGAAAAAAACGCCAGAAGAGTTGGCCGCGGAAGCTGAAGCGGAAGACGAGGATGAGATTACCAGTACGTATATACGCTTTGCTTTATTTCCCTTAAACTAGAATTAGTTGTTGTACAATCGAGAAACGATGGCACGCGTAACTGATACAAAAATTAACGCGTTTAAATAATAATCGTTGAAACTTTGACACGCCATAGATATTTCTCGCGAAAATAAGCAAGGCACATTTGCGTTTGTTTGTTCCAGAATTCAGGAACACGATAGACACTCATATACAAGAGATCAAAGAAGCAGTGGAAGCTAGATGCGACCTTCAATAAGCCGGCCTGCACCTTCAAAGCGGTCGGTAAGAAGAGTGGCACCATGTGTTGCCAGGGCCGCATCCGCCTCTCAGCCTTTACGATATCACGAGGAAGGGAACGAGTGAGACTCGACGCGTTAAACAAGCTAATGAGAGAAACAACGATACGAAAAACTAGCAACCTCGTCACCACCGCCGCCGCCACCGCCGCCGACGCCGACGCATCGTGGTCGTCGTCGTCGTCGTCGTCGTTGTCGTTGTCATCGTTGTCGTTGTCGTTATCGTTATCGTTGCGTTGCTCGAGCGTAAATCGATTCAAGATTCCGATTGATCAATCGTCGCTTAAACTCTAAACGAAAGCGACGACACTCGAGACACCGCAAGAAACACCCTTCATCATCGTTGGTCTCGATAATCGAACAGTCGATCTCGTTGAGGGTTTTCTACAGTGTACAAAGAATGATCTCGAGGAACGAACTCGTCGTTCGGAAAAGCCGAAAAATGAATCGATATCGACGACGAACAAAAGTACGGAGAAGCTAGCGTGGCTGTCGGGAGAAGAGCTGGCGTGGGCGTCGTCGTCGTCGTCGTTGTTGTTCACATCGAGAACGGATCCACGGTGCTGAATTAGAGAATTCATGGTCGATAGGGTTTTATTAGTTGACCGAACGAGTCTTGAAAGAGTGGCGAACGAAAAGCCGAGCACGCAAAACATCAGCCTGTATATCAAAATTGAACAACATTGGAAAACCAAAAGAAACTTGCGAGTCAGAAACTTCAATGACACGATCGGACGACTTTGCAAACTTCAAGCTTCGTAATTCCGGTCCTCGGAGATACCCGATCGAAGCGAATGAAAAAGAATCGTGAGAAACCGAGTACCGTCTCGAATTTTAAGACGTTTAAGAGTTCGTTGACGAAACAAATCGAATGTGAATACACGATTCAGGAAAGATTCGAACCAAAGGTTTAACAAACGAACAACATGGAGAACGTTTAGGAAAAATGGACGACGATCGACGAAAGCAAATGCAACCAGATCAGATACAACAACGACCGATGTCCGGCAGAAAACGAAACGGCGAACGAAACGAGACCACGAATACTACGGGCATGCAATAATTTTGTTTGCACCGTAACTACAATTCGGGAAAAAAGAAGAACGAGATCGAGTCTTTTCGAATATCGTACGAACGCCATGAAATTGGTGAAACGCGAGCAGTCAAAGGGCGCGTGCGTCATAATATATACAGATATATAAGTATAGAAAAAAAAGGCGTGAAAAAAGATAGTAACTAAGTTTTTAGCCAATTTTCGAATAGCGGTAAAATGAGAAAAAAAAGAAACTACCGATAGCAGAGTTACGTAGTCGCTAGTTCGTTCGACGACTGTTTAATAACAAAGAGATAAGACGGGGGAGTCATTAATATTATCATTGCAGTTATTACTTATTCACATAGTTTATTACTACGGTCATTGTTCTTATTATTGTTATCATTGACTGTTTGTATTTAGAAAAGAAAAAGAAAACAAGGTAGTTATAACAAGGATCGAGGGCCAGGAGAAACTAGCGTCAAGAGACTGAGAGGCAATAGGGAAAAAAACGGCCACAGGTTGGCCAATAAAGAGAACGAGATACCGGAAGAATAAAAATAACCGGCGGCCCTTGCTCTCCCTTCCGTCCAAAAATTTGAATTTTTTTCCTCAGACGTAGCTCGACCGCGATATAGCGAGACGCGTAACACCTGAGCATTTCTTAGAAACACTTTAGTTAGGGTACGTTAATAAAAAGCGAACAAGAATTATACGTCTACGAGAAAAAAAAAATATCGACGAAAGAAAAACATGTTACTCGACACTATCGTGCGCGTCGTTAGAAAAATAAACTCAACGACCAGATCGAACAGAACTGATTTTCGCGTTTAAATCCAAAAATAAGATAAACAAAATGCCTTTCTTTCACGTTTATACGATGCGTTTCTATCGAGTGTTATAATTATACAAGTAGGTTAATCGGATTAGCGAACGGAAAAAAAAAGAAACAAAAAAAAAACAACGTACTTACGCATTTGTTCGTGAACGATAGTTTGGAAAGGACAAGGTCTACGGAACTTGTACGGTTCGATCGGTTCTTGCGAAAGAACTTTCAGGTGTTACCAATGGACACGATCGAGCGATATATATATATATTGTTGCATCCTTTCTTGGAACGATCCACCGGTTTCACCGTGTTTGTTCGCCGATGGTGGTCAAAACAGTTTGGCGTGAACGAGGGTGGACGGGATGGACAGAGCATCGACTGCCGGCAAACAACGCAAGCTTTATACATATAAGAAAAGAAGAAAGGAAGTAAGAAATCTAAAAGAAGATGGCAAGTAATAATTTGATCGGACAATAGCGTTTCGTTGAAAACGTTTTCACGCCCTTGATACGTAACATGTACGTTTCGAAGAGACTGATTGTGAGAACAATTCCTTGATAATAAATAAAAAAACGTGCGCGGTGGTATCGATCCGATTTGGTATACGTATAAAGCGAAATGATTCTGCGATGGACGCGGAAGGCATAAACCTGTTTTTTTTATACAAACAAGAGGAAGGTACGAATTGATAAGAAACGATACGGTCCTTTTTTGTTCGATATCGTTCCTCGTTCCTCGTTCTCGATAGTGATCTATTCTTATATCTTCTCGACCATCATCGAACTTTCACGAATCTCTTTCGAACGATTCAGAGCTTTTAAGGTAACGGCTATACTCTCCGATTTCTTTGTCACACTTGAGATTTTCTTAACACGCGTTCCGCACATCATACTCGACTATTCGGAATATTCATCGACGGCTTATCCTGCCAGTTCCGAAACAAGATGATCGCGACACGAAAGAAAAATAAAACGAAGAATAACTTTGAAAAGCTCTCTCGTTACTTCGAGTTAACTAAATTACGTGAGTATCGCGACCCGATTCGCATAAAATACAACCGAAAAATGAAACGTCGAAAGGCCTTTTATCCAGTAAACGTTTCGCTGTGCCGACGCTCTACAGACGCATGTCAGCTTTCTATGTGTCTCTCTTCTTGTTTCTCAATTTTCTCTTGTCGATTCGCGCGATTCCGCAAGGAACGCTACACGGTGAACCGCATTGTCTAAATTCGACGACGAATTCATCACATGTTGCCATCTGAAATCTCGCACAATTGACGAAACGATATAGTTACTCGATACCGTTAAACGTTTCCCAACCCCAAACTATGCAACGTTTCGCTATTTTCTCGTATAAACCCAGACCACCTCGACCATAATTATCTCTGAACGAACAACCACGAGGACGGTTCGAGAGACGACGGTTCGGTTCCTAGAGGAAATTCGAAGAAAAGCTTCTTTCAGTTTCCCAGACTTTTCACTTTCGAAAATTCGTTTTCTCCATCCCACTCGTACAACCGACGCCGTAAAATATCTCTCGGTGGCTGTTTGTACACCGAAAACAAACCAAAAACTTTTACAACGTCTCGAGTCCACGACTTTATATCCCTGAAACTTTCAACCAAGACTCGATCGATCGCAGACACTTGGTTCTATGCCGTTGAATAACCTTTATTTTTACTTTAATCGTACGTTTACTTTCTCTATCGTTCCCATAATAGAGAAAGAACATGGAACGTTGATCGAGAAAACGTTGCAGTTGTAAAACTATTTCGATATTTGTGTGTTTCTTTGCGGAGTTTCGCAACCCTGCAAAATAACGAGCAAATAATTTATGAATAGCGTCTCTCTCTCTCTCTCTCGCTCTCTCTCTCTTTCTTCATACCTTAACTTACTCTATTACTCTCTGAACGATACTTGAAAAGTATCTAGAACGATTCTATGTCGTCATCCTCACCACCCTTAAAACTCAACTATACCCTTCCTTCCTTATCCAGCGTTCCATCACTAATCCAATCCAATCCAATCTAAGAAATTTCCTCAAAAATTTAGCTTCTCCTGTACAATCTAATCGATACACACTTCAAGTCAATTACTGAATAATTAACCCAAAGATATGAATATATACATATACATATACAGAGGGTGTGGCAGGACGGGCGGTAGAACCTAGAAGACGCTGATTCTACGTGTAAAAGTAAAGAAAACAAAGAAAAAAGGATGAAATTTTAGCGTAATAAGCCAAGTTTTGTAGACAATTGAGTTCAAGTTGTGTCGCAAACAAATACATTCGACTATATCCGAGCTATACTTATTTACAATTTCACCAATTTATATTTACATTATCGAGGAAATTGGTAAAAGCAATGTTTTCCTGGACGCATCCCCTACTCGGTTGTATCACCCGTCCAGATACACCTTGTATATACGAGTACACGTTATATATATAAATATTGATCCTAGCGAGAATACAAACTCGTACATTTTTGTTTCTTGTCAAGTTTTCGATATAAATATAAACGTATACATAACTTGTAACGAAGCGCGAGTGCAAGAGTCGGTGAATAGATGCTTCGAAGGGACGTTGAAAATTCAAACGATCGGATACAGGTGTCATTTTCGAAAGCGATTTCTCTCTCACTGTTGCTACTAATAGAAGGAAAGCGTCCGACTCGACATCAAACTATTCCGTCAACTTCGAACTTCGACCACGTAACTATCTAGCAGGCAGCTTACTACTTTCTCTCGTCTTTTGATCGTAGCAACTTTCTCTCTTTCGATATCCCTGTTCGGTGTGATCCCATGCTCGATGTTGTCTATTTAAAATCACCAGTTACTCAATCGACGCACGTATATGCGTGCTAAAAGGATAAAATGCAAGAAAAAAAAAAACTAAGAAATACTTTGCTATCGTCCCTACTATTATCGATGATTAATGTCATGTGTCGTTGTTGCTTCTCGATGCGATCAGCATGAATATTGGTCGTCGCGTTGTCTAGTCGATGTTAACGTTACCACGCGAATAGTCCGATTTGGTTTCTTTTCTCTTACGTTTCATATTGTAACGTATGAGCGCTACACGCAAATTCTAGCTTCGCGTACCTTTGCTACCTCTATACGTCCATCGAAACGTCGTTAACGACCGGCGCGGTTTACCACAGTTTCTTTGCTGCGAGTTCTTGTAAAAACCAACGAATCGTTCGGTTCGGTTCGGTTTCATTCGATTAAACATCATTTTCACGGCGAATTATTTAACGCAAGGTTGATAATTCGTCGAATTTGGGTAAGCAGGCCAATCGCCGACGATTTTTCATTGCCACGAGCACAAGAAAAACCATCGATCTATCCGCGAATAGTCACGAGTACGCGTGCAAAACTAAACAGATATCTTTCGAGGCAGGCGATGCGATGCGATGCGATGCGATGCGATGCGATGCGATGCGATGCGATGCGATGCGATGCAATGCGACGATAAATAAATCGTCTCTTTAAAACAGCTAATTGGAAATTCCGCAGCGAGGAGAAATGAGAATCTTTCGATTCGTTGAAAATCGACGAGCGTCGATCGCGTAAATACTCTCGAGACTCGATACTATCTCTTGTTGGAGGTAACGTGTGCGATCCGTCTGTCCTCGAGCTCCTTAATTCTCTGTTTAAAACATAGTCCAACTTGGACCTTTGCACAAGCGTCTCAAGTTAAAGGATTCTAGGCGACTTATCGCGCTATTCCTTCGCTTCCTTTCCCTAAAGCCACCCTAAGCCTGTACACGGCACGTGGCAAGTGATACAAACAAATATACTTAAATCTACTTAATTCGTGTTTCATAGACTTTAATCCGGGGGGATTAAAAACGTAAGAAAAGAAATTGAAAAAAAAATTAAGAGAATTGAAAAAAATATATCGCGACACGTGTCTCGTTTCGAGGGAGTCGTCGAAGAAATTGCCGTAAAGAAAAGAATCGAGTAAAGGGATTCCCTCTCGACGTTAAAATCTCGGTCAATTTACTCGAATTACGAATGCGAATGGCGATCGTTTTATTTGTAATCACTCGGCTCGAAAACGGTACAAGTACAACAACTGACTCGTCGTCGCAACGAGACACGCGTCCACGTATCGTATATAAAGAGTATTTACCGAACCTTGCTTAGGTATTTAATTATCGGAGACGAGCACTTAAAGAGACAAAAAATACGCGAATAATAGAACCGCGTTAGTTACGAAATGCGCCGAAACGTTAAGATTTAACGACAGAGACGTAACGTTTTCTTCTCCGTGTACATAATCTCGCGTATTACCCGCAATCCCGCGTGTAACGTAAGAAAAAATTGGGAAAATATGAAATCGCGAAATGTAATCGTATTTCCCAGAGCCTCGAAGAACCTTTGCCTCCCGAGTGTGTTCAATTTTAATTTGACTCTATCAAAGAGTGGTTGGTTAATCGACTGGAAGTCTGGAATACGGCACGGCACGGTACGCAACAGTTCTTCGAGCATCCGGAAAAGGGAGGCTATACCGGGGTCGTGGTGATTCGTTAAAGGAGAAAACCGACTCGACTTATTCAGAGACAACGACACAACGCATTATAAAGTAATAATTGGTAACTTAACGTTACGAATCGACATACCGTTGTTAATACTCTGTTAGGGTTCGCGGCCGATGATCTGGACGACGATCGTGTTGCACGATGCGCGCGTTCTCGATGCACGTAGATACATATGTACAAACTAAACACGTACACGCGTATCGTGCGAGGCAACAAAACAGATTAGACGTTAAGCGAGTGAACGGCCGGTTAAACGAAACATTTAACAAAAACAAAAAGAGGACAAAAATGGTAAATGTAAACGCAGTAAAATCACAATGTTAAGTAAGTAGACGTTAGCTTTGTATACAAGAGAGTGCCGAGAAAAAACAAGACAATTAAGGGGAAAAGAAAGGAGGAGCTTCGATACGATTGGCGAGAGTTCCGAAACCGAATGAAACACAAGTAACGGTTCCATCAGCAGCTGCCATTCGGCGAGATAAACATCTTTTCGAGCGGACTTGTGCGATTTTTTGGATTTAAACGGTTTCGCGAATACATTTCGCTGTCGCTCGAACCACCCTACCTTTATACACGTATGATATTTTTATTTCTCGCTTCAATTTCAAACTTGTCTTCTTTTCAAGAAATTTCATATTCCTTCGATTTACCACATGGAAATTCCATCCTGGATTTGCTCCAGTTTGATGAAATGTTTTCAAATAATATAAATACATTCCAGAAATATTATGAAATTACAACGGCAACACGTCTCGTTGTAGCGTAGAATTGCAACGGATGTTACTCGCAGTTGTTTTGTTCTTTCTGGGAAAATTCGGACGACAGTGTGATCATCGCGTTACGAGTTACGAGTTACGATTTCACAAGGTGCTGCTTGGACCTTATAGTTGTACCGTGCCCGGTATCTTTGCGAATTCGTTCAACCGAGAAGCAATATTCTAGATGCCTATAATTTATTACTATTGTACGTTGTACGTGTCTTTTACGACAAACAAGACAAGAGAGAAAAATTAGAAACGCGTATAAACACCCACACATCAAACATTATATACCTATTTAAGAACCAAACCGAAACCGAAATCGAAACCGAAACCGAAACCGAAACCGAAACCGACACCGACACCGACACTTGACAAGTACACACTACAAACGAAACATCGACGCGATACTTTTCGGCGTTTCTTCCGACGGTTATTAAAAAAAGCTACGGCTTTGCGTTCGATGCTGTACGCGTGAGCATCGTTCGCGCGTCGATTTCCATGTGATTTTCTATCTCGATGTTCAAAGACACGACGCGTGCTGCAAGCAACGACCAATTATTCTAATCGTTACCAATTAGGATTTCGCAAAAGCCGAAATATCTTGCGAAAGATTCGAAATACAAGGAAACGGTATAAAACGAAGTAAAAAGACGACGACGTTTGTTAAAAAAAAATGGAGTTTGGACGTAACGAAAATTGCAAGGAAAAAGGAAAGACGTAGGCGATCTTTCGAATTCCCAAAAATCGCACGAAGCTTGCTCGACGGATACAGAAAGTAAATTTTTTTTAGGAAACGGATGACACCAAAAGAGAGAAGAACAAATCTCTTGTGCGAAGTAGCGCGCGTAGTGGCTAAGTAACCGGAACACGAATGTGTTTGTTGTTAAGCGTAATATAGTATGTAGCATTTGAAGAGATGATACAAGTAACGTCAGAAGGATCGATAACAACAATAATGATGATGATGATAATGATGATGATGATGATGATGATGATGATGATTATGATGACGATACTATATTGTTGTTAGATTATGTATAATGTATATATACATATTTATATGCGCGCGTATATACACGTACGTACACACTCGTACACACGCATCCATAGATTGATATAAAAATGAAATAACCTAAATGTTATCCAACCACTTGTTTACACTTACACGAACATAAACACACACGACGCAACAAAAATTTAACCATTTATTTAGCAAAGAAAACGGCAATTGTGCTAACGAGTATCTTTCGGTAATCGTTCAGATGAAATATCGTTTTTGTTTAAAAATGTTAACTTTAGCGTAACGATGTCGAACACGGTAACGATCGATATCGTAACGTGACGAAATTCGAATTGTTCGTATGGTTTGCTCTTGTCGAGTATGTAACGCTGATACACCTGCAAATGCAAAATACAATTTTACACACAGGTAACGAATACGACACGATACGACACGACACGACACGACACAACACAAAACGACATATGATTTTCGTAGCTGTGCCCGTCGATAGACCAAGACAAACCCATCACTGGGCATGCTCTTGGTTCTTCTTTCTTTATTCGTCGCTCCTCTCGACACTTGAAACGACGAAAACGCGAGTCGCGTTTTCAGACGATTTTCATCGACGAAGAAACGCGAATATTTTGAAATTCGTCGTTCGAAGCGTCAAGAGGATGGAAAGGAGTGGCGATCGACATGACACGGATTCATAGATCGAACGAAACGATAACGAAGCTGGGACGAACTCGAAAGAAGAAAATGCGAATGAGAAGAATAATCGAGCTTTCCTCTTTTTACGTTGTACGTTGTACATTGTACGAAGGATTCGCGATGTTTTTTTGGGGCTTTCACAGCGGGAGAAAAGGTACAACACCACAACAACAAAAATATCGAAGAAAAGGCGAAAAATAAAAAGAAAAAATAAAGGACGATTTTTAGGGGCACGCCTCGTCGTTATAGCTCTTAATACCGATAGTAATATTACGAGTAATAATAAACAAAAGTGAATTAACCAGAATATGCGTTTATGTTATTTAGTTCTAAAAATTGGAAAAAATGTAATAAAAGTCAATCGTGTTACCAATTCGATCGCCTACTAATTTCTTATTCCGTTCTTTCCCAACTACCTTTCATCGCGTCGCACGACGTAATAAATATTTATCGATTCGACGATTTTACGTTGACATCGGTAAGGTTGAACGTTTCAACGATTCCGATTCGTTCATTTTGCTGTGCGTGCAAATTCGGCGGTCACCGTACCGGTTTATTTTCTACCTACGTAACCAACCATTTCACGATTTCGAAACTTGTCAAATACCTGGCGCAATTTTCGTCAACGAGTGTCGCGCTTTGTTCGTTCAACAATCGCCTCTCAGTACGAAAAAAACCTTTCCGTGAAACGTTTCAGAATCTCTGTTTAAATCTATCGAGAACCAATCAAACCGACCCCGACGCCGACACCGACGCCGACGCCAACGCGAGACGACGATAAAATGAAGCGGTGCAAGCGCAGCTTTTACTATTTATTCGTTTTCTTCTTTGTTACGACTCATTCTCGCGCTCAAGTGTTAACGTTGAACGTCAACTTTGAGAAGCCCGTCTCGATAATTGACGAAAAATTTCTCAGCCTGACCGTTGACCCGTCAGTTTTATTGCGCGAAACCGCGTCAAGGTACGTATAAGGACTTTGTAACGTCCTTGCATTGGCTTGTACCATACGTCACTCGTCAAAATTAGTTTTACAAGCTAGTTTTGCAATCGACGAATATTATAATTTTTCCGTTTATCCTTTTTTTTTTATAAAAACTAGCTTTTACTTTTTCAGCACGAAATTCGAGGAAAGCATACGTTTAGCGAAAGCCTTAAGTCCTGCTTACGTTCGATTCGGTGGAACACGCGGTACTTTTTTCCAGTCTAAAGGATCGAGTTCTCGAGAAGATCCAGAGGGGAATCAGAATTTCGTTTTATCCGGTAACCGTAACAATTTCTTGTCGTGGTTTTGTCGCTATCAACAGCCGCTTCTTCTGTCGATAGTCGTCGGGTAATTGTAAGATAGCCATTATCGCGGTTAATTTAAATGCCAATGATTTTTGTCGAACAAAAGTAACGAATGTAAATATAATATCAAGTTTCTCGAAATGGAATCAATCGCGGTATTTGATTCTTTCGGATACCGGATACATACGAAAAGACGTTAACATTTGATTACACGATCGCAGAGTCCGATTGGGTTTTGGCGCATCGATGGGCGGATAACGCGGGATTGGATACGATTGCTTGCATATCGGCTGAATATATTACGAACGATCGCGATCGACGAGAAGACGTGTCACGGATAGTTTCTTTCAGCGATCGAATGGGCTTGAATGCAAGCTGGCAGCTGGGATACGGTAAATATCATGTATAATATTAATAATAACAACAGCTACCTATTAGTTACAACTTACCGTTTACTCTCCAGAATGTCAAACCAGATGCAACGTATCAGCGACCGACTTAGCGAGAGGGGTAGCGAATCTGCGACGAACACTGAACACGTATCCCAGATATTCGAACAGTAGAGTTATAGGTCCCGACGTTGTAACTTACAAAACGAACAACCAACGACGATACCTTTGGGATTATTTGAACGTTGCTATATCTACGCTTTCAGCCATCACCTGGCACCCGTAAATTACCTTTAGTCTCGTGTGAAATTTACTCAAAATTACGTCAACATTTGTCAATTTTCCAACCAATGTTTTCAGCGAATTCGACTCCGTTACTTTGGACAACGAGCGCGTACTTATACCCGAAGACAATTTAGAAAAAGACATACAAGATCTGTCGAAAGTTATAGGACCTTTCATGGAGAAGCGACCGTTATGGATCGGTAAGTATTATACGTACAATAAAACGGTTGTCTAGATAAAATGATCTGAACGTGTTTATTTTTGCGATAGCCGAATCCAAGCCGGAAAAATACAAGAGCTCGTACCTCGGAGCACTCGTTTTGGCAAGAAGGTTAGGAAACGCGGCAAAGTCGAAGGTGAATGTTTTCATGAGGCAACCGTCGGATTTGACTCGGCCAACCCCGGTAAGGTGCTACCTTTGGAGTAACGACACAAAAATCGACGATAATAATTAACGTAGACAACGACAATTGCGTAGGATTACTGGGTGTCCTTGCTCCATAAAACTCTCATCGGTGGAAAAGTATTCGAGACAGAAATTGAAAATGGCAACGCAAGTCACGTGTACTTGTACTGTCATTGCACCAAAGCCACAAACAGATACGAGAAAGGATCCGTTATTATTTTTGGAGCGAACCCAAGTCCCGAGAACGTCGAAATCGATCTGAAAGGAACAAAAATTACGACCATTCACAAATACGTTCTTCTACCAGGTTTCGATGCATCGAACAGAATGTTTGCCGAGTATGTTTCTTACTTTTTCGAGAAGAAAGCCTTTTCGATTCCGTTTTCATATAGTCATTTATACTTTCAGGACCGTTCTCTTGAACAACGAACCGCTGACTCTGACTCTGACCAACGACACGGTTCCCGATGTGAAACCTGCGATCGTACGCGACTCGAACAGTTTGCGTATCAACTTTCCCTCGACTGGCATAGGCTTTTGGGTTCTTCCCGATTTCAAAGTACTTTACGAACGTTCGCATACAATTAAATTCAAATTTTGTTAGATTCACGTATCGTTCTAAATTAATTGTTCTAGGTAAAATCCTGCACGGAAACTGGCAAGGTATCGATAACGCGAATCGATAAACGCGTTCCCCGAGAATTAGGAAAAACAGTAGGAGGTATTAAAGTTCGCGTAAAGAGGAAAGAAAGAAACGAGTCACAGTCACGGTCAGCTAGGAAACCAAACGCGAGAAGGGAACTGGAGCAATTGAAGGATTTCGTGAGGAAGAAACTGGACGAGTACGAGGGCAGAATAACGTCGATCGTTAAAGGATTACCGGGATTACCGGGCTCCGCAATCGAGCGCAAGCACACGAATATCATCGATGACGGAGACGATACGAGCGCGAAATTGGCAGAGTTCAAAGATCGTTTGACGCGAATCGAGCATCTAGTTGGAACGACTGGAACGACTGGAACGAGAACGAGAACGACGCCGACGATCAAAGGTTTCATCGGCGAAGCCGTCGCGGAAACGGTATCGTTGATATCCAAGATACAAAACGCAAGATCGTCTAGTAGCGCGATCGATTATCTCGAGTCTCTCTACCATCTGTTGACTCGCGCGAGTTTTACGACATCGAGCGATCATTCGGGACACGGGACGGATAGGTTAATTCGAACAACGAAAAGATCCAAGAGAGATCTGTTCGAAGAGGTCGCCGCCGCAGACTCTGCTTTCAATTCAAACAAGGAAATTCTTCGTAGACTCGAGGATGTAGTCCAAGTGCGAGCCAACGCCAACGGTCGAGAAACGAAAAGCGGAGAACGCGGTAGAGAAATGGAAACGGTTCGGCCGAGCGTTGTCGAGCTGGAAAAGAACGATAGCGGAGAAAACACTTTTTACGGGTTCTTCGAGACGATACCCCTCCAAGGGTTTCCGCGAGCCGATCTTTTCGTTACCACCGACAACTCTCCGCGAAACGATCACGTCGATTACGACAAAGACGACGCTGACGCCGACGCGACGAACGATCGAGAGGCAGCGCCGACGGGGACGGCCGACAACCTTTCGGCGAAAGATGGGAACGATTATCGTTTACAATTGGACGAAACCGATAAATATTTCGTAAACTCGAAGACGTCTTACGATCGTACAGGCTCCGCAAACTTTGAACTTTGCCAAGCTGAAACCTACCAACCTCGGGATACAAGAGCTACAAGAAAACACAGAAATTTATACGCTATACTCGACGAAGAAATGATCAACGAGGACGACGCGAATTCCAAGGATTGCGATTGTAGAGTTGTTCGGCAGTCGGAACCGTGCGTTTGCCGACCGAAAAGAAACCCTCCCGAATCTTTGGAATCCGAGAGAAACGCGGAAACATCGTCCGAACAAGAAACGTATACCGATGTCGATGTCGATGTCGATGTCGCCGGTATGAATTCTCACGATGTTACTGATGTAGAGGTATTTTCGGAACTTGCTGATTCACCGATGGAAATATTAAAATTACATACCGAATCGCCCAATTCGAAAATCCAACGCGACGCGAACGAGTTTCCGCGAAACCAGTCCAATTCGGAAATCGTTGGCAACTATTCTCTCGGCGATTCTTCCTCGACTATGTCGACTTTCAACGAGAATGATGACTCCATCTCGCCATCGAATACGACAAAAATTCATCTCGACCAGAATACATTTTATCCTAACCGATTCGGAGAATCCGCGCAAGAGAAAGCGTCGAGCGATACTCTCGGGGATGTCGCGGAGTATACTCGGACAAGTTGGGAAAATTCTCCAGCAATCGATGTCGATGCCATCATCGACGTCGGCCAGAACGTCGCGGACCAAAACGAAACGCTACGGCCGCGGCCATGGCCGGAACAAGTCGACATCTCGGAAAGCGAAAATTCTAGCACGGCTTTCATACCAGCCATTCTATCGGACGAAAGCATCGTTGCGACCGAGCCCGAAAACGATTATAATAACGATACGACCGTACTACAAGAGATCTCGATGCGACCAGTCGAAACACAAGTTTTATCCGGAACGCTTGGAAACACTGAAAACAAAGACGAAAATCCAAAAACTCTGACAACGAAGAATAGAAAACAAGACGGACGCCGAATCGGCAATTCTTCAAGCAAGAGAAACAAATCGAGCGATGCGAGACCATGGGAAACGCGACTGATGGATAGGGCGAGAGCGCTATTGACTCGGAGAAAGATGCTCGACGAGAAGAAAGAAAAACGACCAAGTGTCGGCGTTGCGTCAACTTTGAATTCGAATTTACGATCGACCGGTAGATTACGACAACGCGCAAAGAATCGAGCGGATCGGTTGGAAGAATCGAATGAAGAGGTGCGCGAAAAACGATACGACATGTTGCAAGAATCCTTGCGAAACTTTGTCAACGTAGAGGAAATCGAAATGAAAGTCGAAGAAAGGAAGAGAAACCTGAGTAAAAGGGAGGCCAACGATGACGTTGGCGATACGATCGATCGCATTCCGATTTACCATCCAATCGAGGCGAAAGCATACAAAGAAAACGACGCGAGCAGCGAAACGGTAAAAACGTCAAGTATTCCGATAACCGAAGTCGCGAGGATGCGCAGCGTTCGAGAGAGGATTTTCAATAGTAAGGATCCGCAAAAGTTTCGTCATTCGGGGATCATTCAACTATCCGATCCTCGCGAACCAACGGACGCCATAATTCGATCGAGGGATTTGTACGAGAATGAAACTGCAACGAAGAGGAAATTTTCCAACGACGAAAACAAATACGATCGATCTTACTTGGCTTTGGTGGAAAATTTCGACAGTCCACGAATCTTCCACTATCAACGGAACCCGCTGAGCGATCGAAAAAGGAGCCTACGGGTAAACCAAACCTTTTAATTGTGATATGTATACGAAAGTAACGTTATCGTGACAATAGTTGGCAAAACAAACCGAAACAACGAACACGCGTTCAATTTAATCGTCTTGTTTTGTTTCATTTCATAGGTACCACCATCTCCTAACCCAGACGCGCGCTACTACGATACCAAACACACCTACGTCTACGATTCGTTTCGGCGCAATCCTTACGAGAATCTCGAAATCGTTCAAGATTCCAGCGAAGAGATCGACAAAGAATCAAACGAATTGCCCGTGACTCGAGAGATATACGTAATCGATCCTTCCGAGATGAACGTCAGCGCCGGAGAGCCCGCTTTAAAATTATTATACAGGGATCCGTTGCAAACGAGGAAAATCGTGTACGAAACGATTTGGAAGCCCGTCTTGTATAATCCTTATAAAATTCGCCAAACGAACCAACTCGAGGGTAAAAACAGACTTCCGGGCTTGAGAGATCCTCGAGGAAAAGTCGATTACTTCCAAGACCTTGTAAAATTACAAGACTCGGCGAGAAACTTGAACACTGGCGAACTTTTGAGGATTTTAATCGACGCGTTGGATTTGCGATACGCCGACGAACTTTTCGAAAGATTAACAGGATCGAAGGAGAACCAATCTCGAGATGAGACCACTCGACTCGAACGAGATAACGAACTCGAACAAATTCCCGAGAGTAAGGAGAACTCGGTAGAAAGGAAATCTTCGGAGACATCCGATACGCAAAGAACACAGGCAAAATTATCCATGGTATATCGAGATACGCCAGATTTTCTACAAGACAAATCCAAGTCCGAGGAAAGCGGAGAAGGTTGCGACCACGCGAACGAAAACACGTCGCAAATGTTGCAAGTTTATACCGCGAGCGAGAGGGACAACGAGAGCAGCGAGGCAATCCAAGAGAACGTAAATATCGAGTCAGAAATGCCGACGTTGGCGTTACCTTGGACCAAGAGACTCGGCAGATTTCGAAGACAAACGTTCGATCGAACAAAGGTTGATTAATTACGTTACGAGTAGCTACGTGTCGCGATCGTCTCAAAATATTCATTCTAATTCCTTTACTTGACATTTTCTTTTTCTCAGGACCAACCGTTAGAACTGCAACGCTTGGAACAAGTTCCTTCGAATCCGAAGATTTTAACGCACAGCGACATCGACGACGTTGAGAAATCGATGGTTCGGAAAATAGCCCATCTAGAAAGAAGCGACAACGAGAATCGAGGATTATCATCGTTCGTAGAAGAAAGCATACCAAAATTGCAAAATGTTGTGGTCGATGGTTTAGAGAAAGCTAAAAATTTAACAGGGACGGTAGAACGATTGATCGAAAATCTAGACAAGAATTTTAACGAGGCTTCGGAGACTAACGTACCAACGAACTCGACCGATCTAGAATCGATAGGTGTCGCTCGAAATACTTTCCATAGTGCGATAATAAATGTAAAAAAATTTTTTACGTTACTTACCGGAATCACGCATATTTTACATTGATGATACCGTTACCAGAGCCCCCAAACATACCGATACGTACGCTACACTGTCCATTTGTCCTCTTTCGTTAATTCGCACTTGCGTAATTATTCCCTCATTGGGTACTCCAAGTACTCCAACCACCCCGGCCGAGTCGTTGGGACAGCCATAAAATGTCTATTTTTCGTCGCTTCTTTTTTAATGTATAATAAAATAAAGAATATTTCAAACGATATACTTTTTTAATCGAGCAAAAATTAAATCCAATCCTTTTCCAGTTTCGAGTGGAAAATCCACCTCATTTAGATTCGATTACTCGCTGCATATTTCTCGATAGCCCACTAAAATACACGATTCAGAAAAATAATATACCTTTACCGAAAGATATAAAGATTAATATAAACGAGACGATTGTAACCGTCTTCTTTTCATCGACATCATTTTTCGACGGCCTACATATCAATGATTTCGACACGGATATTACTCGACCTTGTGGATTTTGCAATGGCTAAGTATATGCAACGATGAAAACATAAGTATATGCAATTTCTGTCAAATATAGGCGTCGAGTGGCACAGTCGTCGAGCGATCTTTACACCGTTTGCTTCGAAGAAACAAAGAAAATAAAACGTCGTTAATCGATTAATGTTAAAGTAACAAAGTGAAGTGAATCTAACGATCGCGAATGAATTTTGCGATCGTAATGCATCGTTCGATATTCGTTTGTTTGGTATTTTTATCGCTGCTCGCGATAGCTAGATCGAAAACGATTAATCCTGGAAATGACGAGGACACGGAAACTATTATCACCGGTACAAGGTAATTTAAAAACATTTTCAAGTAACGAATATATTAATCGAATTACTGTTACAAAATAGATTCCCATTCGGTACATCGAAACATTTTTTCCATTTTTCTAACGAGATTCCCCTCGAACGATTTTTGGATTACGGTACTAGGCCACACACTCGAAATGTATGTTAGTTGTCCGATGGTGAAGTTGATGCAACTCAACTTGAACGTCAACGACACTTACGTGACGCGACGCGACGTTTCAATTACATTTCGCTGATTGTATAACTGACGATGAACCGATTTCCCGTTACAGACTATTCACGATACTTCCGGATCTGTCGTCAGCTCGCGACGAATCAAATGCGAAACTCGACTCTAAAAAAAGTTTATCGGTTCCGATGCCAATGACCGAAGAGAAGAAAAGACACGGAAACGAAGAGGCGCAGGACCCTGTTGGGATGAGTCAAAAAACGAAACGATGCAAAACCTCGATTCTCGAAGAAAGGGTCTCCGCGCCGATGGAAAAAGTAAACCAGGACCTTTTAAAATCTAGAAATACCCGAAATTCTTACAACGTTCGTCAAAATGACGACTCTTCCGTCGAGCCAAGTTCCCGATTGCGGCTGGTTTCGTTAAAAAATCCTAACACAGCGATGGAACGCGATCCGTTGCAACGGTCGAAAGTAGAAGAATACGCGGCCGATCGTAACGTTGCCATTTTAAAAGCGATTCGTGAGAAACTGAAACTAAAAGCCCGTGACGACACCGTTGCCGTTGGCGCCATCCGTAGGAACTCGGTGCAAAAGAGCGGCGTAATCGACGACGATAAATACGTTTGTTACTGTAAGGTGAAAAATAATAATCCATCCTCTAGAAAAGAAACGCTACGAGAACACGGTATGTTACCAAGGAAAAGTAAAGCAGAAAAGAAAGAGGATAACAAGATTGTGCTTTTAAACGAAAACAGACAACGACAAAAACAAATCTACGGAAACGGTCCCAATGAAGCATATTTAGCAGAAAGTTTACTTGCATCGCGCGATGATCGTCGATATTTAGCCAATGTTCCGTCTAAAAAACCGAGCCCGATGGGACAACGAGAAGGAATCGAGGGAATACCGTATCTGCCGTACGTTTATCGCATAGATCCCGAATACGCGATCCTTTCAGATACGATTCGCACAGAGAACCCGCTGACAATTAATATTCCATTTAAAGCGGTCGCTGGCAGACCCGATTCGAATGTTGGCCAACGCGCGCCATTCGGTCGAGGTCGCGATTTTCATTTTAACCAGAACAAACAAATTATTGGCCAACGTCCGTGTACTTCCAATGTTGCCGAAACACTGTTAAAAGCTTCGCGAAACACAACTCCCGCGACATCGATAACATCGAAAATATCCACAGAAAATATTTCGAAAGACAACGATCGTCGCGATTATTCGATCGAAATGGTTGAGAAAAGCGTCGAGAAAGAGGAATTTGCAAACGAATACGAAACAAGTACCGGGCTAGACGATACAGATTACTCTGACGTTAAACAAGTGACGCGTACATATTTCGAGCCTAAAAGTGGAAAACATAATATAGGTAACTACGAGTCCAACGGTTACTCCTCTTCGACGGAAACAAACGCGTTCGTTTTCCAAGGTTTTACGCTGCCGGTCAATGATACGACGAACAAGCAATTATTCGCGCAAGATTCAGCGAGTCTCTTGCTGAAACAAAATCGCGAGAGAGAACGAATCGACGGCAACGATACTAACGAGACCACGATATCGATGAATACCAGCAACGAAACAACAACCAGACACAAAGACGACTCGGGCTTCGTAGAGTCGAGGGTGAAATCGTTGGCCAGTGAGAACGGTGACAAGATAAAAAATCAAACGTTGCCTTTCGGCAACGATACGCTTCTTCGGAAGTCGATTAAAGCGGTAATTAATAAGTTTGCGAACAACGACTACTACTACTCGTCTGAAACGAGCGAAAACATGGATCGGGAAACGGTAGATTCGACAGGCAATGACTTACTCGAAGAAATTGTCAAGATACCGAACTTGAAAGGCATCCTGTCCATGCCACCGATCGAACACACGATCCTCGACAAGGTGAAAAATCTTTTAGCGAAACTGACCGGCGTCGCTAGATCGAATTTCGACGATGACTGGACCACCAACGTAATCAAGAGTAATTTGCGGAACACGATGGCAGCCGCAGCCGTCTCTGATGCAGAACTTCCACCGATGACCGTTAAAGAACGTCAATTCAAGAACGGGAAATGGATTACGAGTCTGGTCACGTTGGAGCCCACGTCGAACGAGGAACCACCAACTGCGACCGATTTCGCTAAACTACAAGCCACCGTTAAAAGTCTTGTTCGCGATCCAGCCATCGACTTGCGAGCAGCCAAGCAACCCGCTGTTCGGAACATGATTGTCCAAAGCGTTCAGACTATCCTTCAGCCGAAAAATTCGACGAACGACCAACTGTTGAACGAGTCCGTCATCCGGGCCACCTTGGACGATCAACTGACCCTGATGGAAATCGAACACGCGGAGATTACGACAACGGAAACCGCGCAACAGCCCGAATCGATCGATCCATCGAATATCGATAACTTTCACAAGATATTCACCAACTTGAACATTTACGAGTCAACTTCTACCACGTCTGTCTTAACAAACACGGAGGAAACTGTCGAACAAGAATTGTCCGATACATCAAACATTACCGACACGATGCAGATGAAACACGTCGATGCCGATGCCGATGCCGATGCCGATGCCGATGCCGATGCCGATGCCGATGCCGACGCCGACGCCGACGCCGACGCTGACGTGTCCAAGTTTAACGGGGAAGATACCCCGGCTACGCGAGTTACGAGTTCCTATCCGAAAAACGTTTGCTTCGAAGATTCCGAAGAGAAGAAACTTGGCCTCGTTACGCCTTCGAATTACAATTTGGTGGGAGCGACAAGAATACTCAAACCCTCGAAATTTGAACAGAACGAAAGAGAACAAAGTGTCGAAAGCCACGAAGCGGTTTCGAAGCCAACGATGTTCAACATTGTACCTGCTAGATCGAGAAATCAAGATGAATCTTTGAGGGTGTTTTCTACGGAAAGTAACGATGCTGCGAGCCCAGACGAATACGATAGTACAGAAGGGATACCGGGAATGGAAATAAATTTCAGCTCGAGTACACAAGTTTACCCGGATTACGGTTCTCCTGAACACGATTACGCCTATTTGGGAAAAATGACCGTAAAGAAGAATAATTTCACGGACGACGCCGACGTGCCGAGTCTTCGCAACTCGGATTTGTATTACGTCGGTGATGGTGTAAAACTACCATTGGAGATAAGAAAACTGAACGATGGTTCGTACGCCTTGTCAATCTCTAGGAAAGTGTGCGAACATCTATTAAACAAAGAGTGTCCCTGTTGCGTACCCCTAGAGGGTAACGTTGTTCGCGCTGTAAGAAACAATCCAGACACAAACAATACCACCGCGGACAAACTAATCGAAACGATTGCAAAGAGAAAGACCAAGAGGAACATTTCGAAACGTGAATCGACCAAAGCTAGTTTTTCCAACGAACAAAGAGGACGCGATTCGGTTGTCGACAGTATACATATTCTCTCGATGCCCGTCGAGACTTTTGCAAAAAAATACAATCTTTCCCTGAGCTTGGAAAAAGTCCAAGCTCCGTGGACTCTTGACGCAAAAGAGAAAATCACCAACGATCGAAACGACCAAGATAACGCTGACAAGGATCTCATTCGGGATTTGTTATCCGTTCATGCGGTTTCCGGAAACTACAAATCACAGGAAACACCTGTGATTACGCAACAGAAGGAAAATGCTAACTCGTACAAAAACGTCGATGCAGCCAATTATGAGTACCAACGACAGAAACAGATCAAGTTTGATAAATTCCGTTATCAGCGTAACATCGACGAGACCGTAAATCAACGAGTCGAAATAGTGACGAACGTGTTAAACTGGTTAAGAGACATGATCTTAACCACCACTTCTGACCTCTGAACAATTCTTTTGCAGTATCGAATATTTATTATTTACTAATATTGTATAATAAATCGTAACTATCTTCCGACTAATCAGTTTGCCAAGTTCAACGAGAAATTGACGAATCATCGCTTCAATTGAACCCGTTCATTTCCCTTCCCTTCGATCCTAGTCGCCTACTTTTCCTTTCTTTATTCAATTTACATTTTATAAAATACGTCGCAAGGTTCACAAGGGTAAATAAGACTACGTTCGGTATTCGATAAGGTAAAGTACCTTAACGACACGAATTACTGTTTATCTATTAATACAGTTCAACGGTAACAAAATATATAAAGCAATTCAAGTGAAATGTGCCCTTTAAACATTTGTCTATTATTATAAACTACGGCAGTATATACCATGATATAAATAAATGAAATAAATAAATGTTGAAATTGTATAGATCGGATCGATCGCCATCTAGCGGTGAATAAATCGAACTAAAATTCCGACCTCCGATCAGCGCACCACCGGGAAAACGCTCAAGCTTGTCCTCGAATAATTCCTTTTTTCACCGTTAGATGGCGCCATTTACCTTGTGTTTACCGGCACCTGTCGGTACATTACCATAACGTCGATAAACCATGTAGGGATTCTACATAAAAGAATAACGAACACGAACATAAAACCGAACTTTATCAACGAAATAATTTATTTCAACAAGAACAATTAAATAAGATTAACAATTTGAATATAAGGAGCTTTAAGGAGAAAATTACTTTTCTTTTATACATATACAGCAGACGTAAAATAACTAATTAAATGACACCTAGAAATTGAAGACAGATTAAAACAAATTTGTCTAGAAACTCGATGTACCATTTACTCGAATCAATAAAACTATTTCAAATGGCACTTCTCTTTGTTTAAAATTACTTGAAAATTTCCAGATAACTACCCCAACGTCTTATCATTGCATCGAATATTTTTATCCTCAAAGTGTTCAGATTGTTATCAGATTGTTATCTTGGTTGTTCTTTATCGCCCGTATGAGTCACGTGTAATAATGACGTAATACCGATAGTTGCCATTACCACGGACGGAAGGTTTACGAATCGAGCGAGATAGTTTGGCAAAGTTTGGTTATGTTTGGTTGGTGCGAAGGACGAATGCACACTTCGTATACTCTTTTTGACGTTTCTGTCAACATTGGAAAAAAATGGGCTTGTTTGGAAAATCCCAGGAAAAGAATCCAAAAGAAATGGTTGGAAAGTCGCGATCAACTCTATCGAATGATCTCAATGTTTATACAGAATTTTATTTCAGGTTCAAGAATGGACACATAAATTAAGGAAAGAAGGTTTTCAACTCGATAGACAGGTTAGAGGTAAGTCGCTTAAAAATAATACATTGTATACATTCTAAAATCGATGATACTACTTATACGCAGCAATTCAGCGAGAAGAAGAAAAAGTGAAACGTTCTTTGAAGGAAGCAGCAAAGAAAGGTGACAAGGATGTCTGTAAAATTCTCGCAAAAGAGATAATACGTGCACGCAAAGCTTGTAACAAAATTTATACATCGAAAGCTCATATGAATTCTGTATCCTTACAAATGAAAAATCAACTGGCAACGATCAGAGTCGCAGGTTCGGTTTCGAAATCTACAGAAGTGATGCAAGCGATGCAGTCGTTGGTCAGAGTACCCGAAGTAGCTGCCACGATGAGAGAATTGTCAAAAGAAATGATGAAGGCTGGTATCATCGAAGAAATGTTAGACGAAACGATGGATTCTATCGAAGATTCGGAGGAAGTGGAAGACGAAGCGGATGAAGAAATAGATAAAGTAACCTTTACTTTGATGCGCGAAATCAAAGATATTCGTAGAATTCGACAAATGCCGAATGTGTTAAGGAATTAATCGATTTATGTTTCAGATCTTGTGGGAAGTCACCGCAGGTCAGTTAGGTACAGCACCCGCGGTTGTTACGGAAACTCCCGGTTCGGTAGTAGCGTCTACATCTGCCGACGAAGAACACGAAGAGACAAATGACAAGGAGCTTGAAGAAATGAAGATGAGACTACAAAGTCTCCGTAGTTAGCTGCGATATGTAAATAATTTATCGATACCAACTTTCAGTGTTAATATCAGCTTGATATATTTTAATAATATTTCTAGAAAATTTTCAAAACATGCTACACATTAAATAACCAAAAACAGCAGAGAAACATTCATTTTCTCTGCAGTTTTTCTATCCAGTTTTGGTAATCTATACGTAATCCGTAGGATACCGTTATATGTTTACTATCGACAAAGTCATAATTACAGAGAAGCTGGCTTCTTGATTATACTACATTGAAATATGTACTGCTTAATGTAATAATGATTGCAAAATCTTGTATTAATATGTATTATATGTAAACGATGATTCTGATTATCGACTCGATGGCTTTTCTATTTACACCTTTCGATTAAATTCAATTTATAAAAACGTATAAAAACTCGTGTTACGGTGCGGTAAACAGAGTACATAGGTTTATGCAGACAAGTTACTGCTTGTATGTATAAATCTATATTATTATTGACGAAGCAACTCGGTTCAGATGTTTGCTACTTTGGTATGTTTGACCAAATCACAACAAAATTATTACATATGTATATCGCATGAATAATTATGTAGAACATCCGCTTGGCATTTTGTGCAACTATACAGAATATCATGATTTTATTAATAAATTTACATTTTATAGCTTATTGTTAGATACGTAGCATAATTTTCTATCAAAAATGAATACAGCTAAGCAGAAATTAAACTACGGTATTAATTTACGGTAGATCCGATTGCTTCTGCAAAAGTTTCATAGACAAAGAATCGTTTAAATGTAGATAAAGATATTTCAAAACCGATACTTTGCTATCCTCGTGTACAATTAAACATTAACAACTACAATGTAAACAAAATCTAAGTATCTCCATTGCCGGATATGTCATTCAAGTCAATGAAATTGTCTCAGAATTTATGGTAAATAATTGTAATTCTTTTTGTTTAAATTTCATGCATATTAACTGAATAAATATTGGACATTGTGCGTTAAACGAAAATATATTTCATTGACAAAAGACAGATATTTGAACAAATTATTCTTATCTTATATCTCCGTAATTTTCCCATAAATATTCATTGTACGATAAATCTTTTTATAAATTTCCAAATGATTTTTCGTTGATTTTCAAAATAAACCGTCATTTTTTATCAATCTCGACAATTCTGCGCTTCTTACATTTAAACATGTACCTTTCGACAATTATGTAAAACAAATAACAAAATTTATCAAAGAATTTACTACAAATATCATTTGTACTCTACAAAACCTTTTCTTATTTTAACCTATTATTATCATACCTATCACCATTCTTTTATAAATATATGTATACCGCTTACTACACAGATATTGTACATCTACTTTTAGCCTTTCTCAGATTAAATGATACTTTAAAGTTGAATAAATTAATTAGGAATTGTATTAATTATACGTCTCAGAAGTCTTGTGTAAAAATATTGTGTTCTTTGGGATAAATGTACCTACAACGTTTCTATAGAGAAACTAATAAATTCTCAGACACATACGATAAACGAAAAGATTCGTTATAACAAATTTATACAGTAGACGAAAGCGTGATATTTATGTAGCATACAGAGACATTAAAAACCTATTTTTAGCATGTAAAAACATAAATTTAGAAAAAGTTGACATACAATACGTGTACCGTAAGGTTTCGAAATAATACAAATAATATATCTTACATGCTAGTATTTAAAAAGTATGTACCTGTTTGTTTTTAATATACATTCAGTTACAAATATACATATCCATTTAAAATATTTATATTCAACTATATATGTATACATCTTTACAAATACTATAATTTATTTATATCTCAACAAATTTACAAGCGATCAATTACCATATTTACTATCGAAAGTTTCATCCGTGATCTAGTTTTTCTAGGCAGTCTATGCATATGGGGTGCAAGTTTCCGCAAAAAATATCTAACTTCGCTTGTAATAGGGAAAATTGTTCTGCGCATTCTTCTTGAAGCTTTTTTACGTCGCACAAGTTTTTGTTGTTTCAAAGTCAAACATTCTTCCACTTCTTCGTCTGATGCTTCCAATGAATGCGGCAAAATAACTTTGCACGCTTCTAATCCTTTTGAATTCATTTTATGTTCCGTTTCTTCAGGAGAAATTGATAGAAATTCAACTAAATTTTTATCTGTATCTTCCTTGGATTGTTTCCTCACAGGTAGCGTAATCAATGCTTGACCATTTTTCATGTGCAGTTGTTTTTTATCGATGTCGCTGGACGTAGTAGGAATATGGGTGATTTTTGTTCTAGTTTGCTTTTTGTTAGCATTCAGCAGATTTTGTTGCTCTTGTTCTGGAAGATTTATCTTAATCAATAAACCTGGAGGAATGCTGGCTAAACTATGTACCGGTATAGGATCGCCCAAATTTGATATGTCAGCAGTAAATGGTAAAATCACTTTCTTTACGTTAGGTTGGATATTATTTGTAATACTTGATTTAATATTGTTTCCTACTGTTATAGGTTGAAGTTGATCCATGAATTGAACTTTCCAATTAGAATTAGGAGGAAGGGGTAATTTTCTCATCACACGATTTTCAATGTTATTAGAATCAGGCCTTGGAATGTTAATGAGTGTCGGCCTTTTAGACTTGCCACGTTTTTTTGCAAGAGGTGTAGGCTTATTATCTATCTTTGGTTTTTTGCTAGATACTAAAGGTCTTGGAAAATTTTGTTTTTTAATTCCCTTAGCCGTATCATTACAATTAGATTCCTCTATAATATCCTGTTCATCTTCGATTTGTTCTACAGGATTGATTGGGTTTACATGCGATACATCTTTTATAGTCGGAACTGCATCGCAAGGCCCTACTTTATGGAAATTCTGGCCTGTCTGAAAATGTTTGGAACAGAGAACTAATTTTCGTATTTGATTCGGAGACATTTTCAACAGATCCTCTCTTCCCAAAAACTGACACCATCTTAAACACCTTCCAATTTCATAAGCAGGGAAAGGGTGGAACTTGTATCTTTCCAATTTGTTCATAGGATCAGATCTTGATCTACCGCATGCGGCGCATGCTTGACTTTCTAAAACAGCAGGTGGTAAAGGATCTAATATTTTCTCTGCGGAACTATACGACTTTGGCTCGGATGTAACTTCCATGTTATACTGTTCAGATCCGTCTAATTGATCAGGATTGCGAATGTTGGGTACAGCATTGTCTACCAATCTGTTTTTATAACCAGGCAAAAATTGGGAACGGTCAAAGTGTTTTGAACAAATGTAACAAAACAAAATTTCTTTTCTCGTTAGTCTATAATACGAATCTACACCAACGAAATCGAGCCATTTAAGACATCGAAACTCTTCCCCAGGAAAATGGTGAAAAGTTGTACCGTCGTAATTTAAATCTGGTGGATCTCGTCGAGAACGACCACACAGTACACAGGTTATGTTGTACAAACTTTGTTTAGGATCGTAAATGGAAGGTACTGCTGTACCGTTCAATCTGTCGAAATATTCATTTAGAAAATCCTTTTGCTCAAAATGCTTCGAACAAACCATTCTTTGAAGTAATTGTTTTTTTGTAAGTTTGTACAAATCTTCGCGACAGCAGAATTCCAGCCACTTTCTGCATCTAGTTTCGTCATTAACGGGAAGCCCAAAAAACATGTACTCTTCCTCTCTATTGTTTGGATTCATACGCGAACGACCGCATACGGCACACGGGTGTGGCATTTTTCTGATTATTTTGTATTTCTGTGCTTTCGTCAAATCAACAATCTCATCGTGTCACAAGTCACAACTCACAGCACAGCTTGACAAAGGAGATTAATTAAAAATCAGAAATTCCGTTACGTCTTCACTACCCTGGCTGACAGCAAAATTTTCAAAAATATTCAAATTTAAATTATCTTCTCATTATGATTTTGTTCACGATATGATTTTATAGTGGTCGTGCAATACAGTTCAAAGATAAAGTACGATGAACCCCGTCATCCTTTTTTCATTTTCCCATATATCACAAATATTTAACGTATTTATGAAATATGTACACAACCGCTAAGGAAAGTGAAGAAATGAAAATTTACTTGAAACACTTTTCCTTTGAAACTGTGCGTTTGAAAAGTCACTTTCTTCACGCTTTACTGCACTTGTTGCGCTTTCCTTCAATTTCGTAAGAGGTTATGTTGCTTGTTATAGCGTCTGTATCGAACCTTTTGTAAAGTAAAAAACAGGAAACAGGTCCCCAACTTACAGTAGCGCTCTAGCTGCTAGTTGCTGCTAGTGGCTGCTAACAGTGGTTAGCAGTAGCACTGTACCAGTAACACTTGAATTTTATGATTGTATTAGTATAAACGTATATATATGTATAATACGTACGCATCACTAATCCGAGCTAACCTAACTAGTAAAACTAAACATTGTATCATTCCAGGGGACGGAAATAGGAAGACTCCTATTGTCAAAGTATTCCATTCATAATAGAAAAACTATACAAAATGGCAGAAAATTCTAACAATCCGTATGATATTAACGGACAGCATTTCAATCCCGATATGTATTTCCAGAAATTATTAAAAGTATATTTATTATTGTGCTCGAATTATTTTTTGTATATCAATTTGACAACCAACAAAACATTACTTTTGCTTTTATAGGAATGTACATTGAAACAAATTATGGATCACGAAGCTGAAATTATAAAAAATACCCAAACATTACACTCTGATATGCAAACATTAGTATATGAAAATTATAACAAGTTTATATCTGCAACCGATACTATTAGAAAGGTAAATAATACAAGTACTTTATGGCAAACTTGTTAATTTGTTTAATCGCTTAAATTATCTCCTGTTTAATGCGTAGATGAAAACTGATTTCAAAGAAATGGAAGATAGTATGGATTTATTGGCAAAAAATATGGATAGCATAACTACCTTTTCAGAACAAATTTCATCGACATTGCAAGGGACTAGACAACAAATTGCTAAACTATCTTCGGTTCACGCTCTGTTGAAAAAATTGCAATTCCTCTTCAAGCTGCCTGGTAATCTGAAAGATAGAATGAATGAAGAAAATTACGCGCAGGTTTATAACTAGTCCCATGTCATTTGTAACATACAGTTACAAATATAAAAGATATTTTTAATGTTTTTTCAGGCAGTACAAGATTATATTCACGCGCAACGCGTCTTAAATCAATACGGGAATATGCCTTCGTTCCAAGGAATACAAAAAGATTGCGAAGATATATTACACGAACTTAAATCGAGGCTGAGAATGCAGTTTCATAAAAGAGATTCATCGACTAAGTCTTTAGCTGAAAACGTAGATCTCCTACTACAATTAAAAGAACCGGCCGATTCTTTGTGCGCTGAATTTTTAACGCACGCAGATGGACGACTAACAGAACAGTTAGATATTTTGAAGGACATGTGCGAAAATGATATTATAGAATTTGTTGACACGGCTAGTTCTGGATTTCTTAGCGACTTGTGTCTAATTGTTGCATCTTACAATGATCTGTTTGTAAACAGACCACCTTTGGAAGACAACGAGTTTACCGATGATTTTGATACAAAAGCTCTTGCACGTTTAAGTAATTTTATCATGAAAAACATGAAAAAGTACTTTGACCTGATTGGGAAGAGAGTGGAAAATATAGCCGATACAGCAGTTTTAGTGAGAGCCTTGGATAAGTTTCATAGAAGATTACAAGCTATAAATATGTTGTGTGACGAAACAGACTTTACAAGGTAGGAAAAATAACATTTTTCATATAAAACTTGATAAAAAAACGAAAAAATTAATGATACATCAAAATATATCATCTTATTTATCAGAATAGGTACAGAGATTATTATCAGTGCAGGTAGAAAACAATGTCGTAATCATTTAGATAGTTTGAAACAACACTTGAGCGAATCGCTTGTTAAAGTAAGGCAAATATTGGCAGCAAAAGTGTCTCAAGAAGGAGACGGTAGCTTGGCAGAACTTGAGGCATTGCTCGTCATGCCTACCATTGAGAAAGTTAAAGGAGTTTTACAAGATTTATTGGTTTGTTTTTTTATTCTAAATAATATTATCATCGTACGATACGAACACGATCGAAAGAGAAATATGATTTCAGGTCTTTCTACAACCAGATCTGTCGTTTAATTTAAAGACGCAATTTCTCCAAAACTTTAGCGTGGACGAAGTTAGAGAAGGACTGATTGTTGGATTTTTACATCATTTAATGGCAACCGCAAGCGGATTCTGTACTGGATCCGATGTTCCAAAATTTCCGCCTACTCTTTTACTTCTATTAAGTAAAATGTGTATCGAATATAAAGAGAATAATATAAAATATTTGGTAGGTCGCGATGGATACATTGAAAGCGAGAGAGATGACATATTGTTAAGAAATGATATCATCTATTTGAATTATAGCTTACAACAACCGACGATTTATTCAATATCGAACAATATACGACGTCTGATAACGCGATTACAATGGATTCGGAGATATGCGAGAATTTTCAGGAAGCTGCACAGAATTTATTAAATCACTACGTTCGCATTCAAGGTTTAGCGGTGTCACAAATGTTACGAAAATCCGTCGAGACCAGAGATTGGCTCCACACAATTGAGCCGAGAACAGTTAGAGCTGTAATGAAAAGAGTTGTGGAAGATGTAACGGTGATCGATACTCAAGTGGCCGCTTTGTACGACGATTCCGACGGTCAAATCGATAGAAGTAGCGATAGTAGTAGGAAAACTCACAGGTAAAAAGTTCAATGTGTAATAAAGAACATTAACAACATCTCTATCGAGATGATCCGTCTATTTTTCAGCGTGAGCGTATCGAGGCATCACTATAGGTCTAGTTGGTCGTCGTATACGCCCAGTCACATAGATTCCTCCTTGGTGACGAATATTCATAAATTATTCTCAGAGCGCATCGAAATATTTTCATCGGTACAATTTAATAAAGCCTCCATCCTCACGGGAATCATCAAAATAAGTTTAAAGGTAAAATACTTTTAGCAGACAGCGTACCGTAATAGAGACAGGTGCTGTCGAGCAGTTACAATGATAAAATAGCACAGCCATTATCCACTTTGCATCGCGAGGATACCGTGTTCTCTTATGTTGCATATGCTGCATACTACGCAACGCGCTTCGTGCGCTATCATCAACGTTACCAAGAATCAATGTTTCATCCGAAACTTGCGATAACGATTCCCTTTGTATTCATAGACTTTCCTGGAATGCGTAAGATTACGAACATTCAGTAAATACGGACTGCAGCAAATTCAAGTAGATACTCATTATTTACAGCTATATTTGTGGAGATTCGTCTCCGATGAAAAGTAAGTAAACGATATAATTGTTCGCACAACCATACAATAACCAATTATTTTTATATGAAATTAATTTTTATTCGAATTTTGTTCGAAGCGTCGTTCACTTTTTGCTGGACGAAATACTTGGAAGCGCTGTTCATAGGTGTTTAGAACCAGTTTTAATGGAACCAAGTGTCGTCGACATTATATGCGAAAGAGGATAAACTTGTGATTGACTTAAATCATACTATTATCGTTAGCCGTATAGAATACCTACCGTGTATATTATTGTATATAATTCGTATGCGGATGTTTTAACTATCGATAGTGTACATTCCATGAATAAAGTTTACGGTAAGAGCTAAGAAAAAATCGTAGCGTTAAAGTACTACAACTTAAATAATACGATGTACGGCTTACATTTTTGTCTTCCTTTCTCCATCGATTCGATGGATCGATCATTCGTCTCCTTTTCTTTGCCCTCCCCACCTATACGAGATAAAATAAACTCATCAAAGTCTTAGCATGCTATAAGAAGCAGGGTCAAATGATTCTAATAAGTCTTAATTCTCTACTACATTCTGCGCTTTTGAAGTTTATTACCGAATAAATTGAATCGATCGTTTCTTTTCTGTTTACATCGGCACATGGTTTTCTACACTTTGACGAATGAAAATGCTCTAAAAATACTCTACATACATGCATACATCAAATAGAGAGAGAGAGAGAGAGAGAGAGAGAAAAGAGGAATTAAAGTTGAGAGTTGTCGAAAATAAAAATCGAATACTGTTATCGTAACGTAGTTACGAGTAGGTAATCGTCGACGATTCCCGTCTATCCAACGCACAAAAGTGCAAAGAATAAATGGGACAAGAGCTTGTAACGTGTATGGGGTTCTGCCGTACCCCCTTGGCAGTGGCTCGAGTTAATTCGAACTTCCTCTCGTTGGATGAGATTCATTCTCCGAGTATCCGGCGTAGGCCTACGCACAGCATTCTACCCAATTTAATAAACTCTTCTAAATTACTCGGGCCGGGGCCGAGCTGTTCCCTCGCTCAATCATGAATTTCCCTGGAAATCCACGGAAAATTCACTAAATTCACAAAATTTACACTCAGACCGCCTGTGAATTGAATCTTGTCTTGGACTCTTGTCGGCGTTTGATTTAAAAATTTACATTACATTTACAATTACACTTGGTCCTTCCGAATGTTGAACGATTTAGTAAAAAAAGATCGGTTCACGCGATCGTTTAATTGGTAAACGCTATCATGATATGCAAGTTGTGATCATCTATTTTAGGTATCTCTGAACAAAAACTCGAATATACGTGTATGTATATTCTTGATGTCCAGAAAAGCAATATCATCGCTAGAGGCATATGTGGCACACGTGATCTCAGAAAACACCTGTGCACGTGTGACTTTTGTACACTACGAAAAGCTGTACGTTCCAATGGCACGCTCATTCCAACTGAAACCGTTGCCGCACAGATATTGACGATCCTCGAAATAAATCGTACGGGCTCCGTACCAAAGATATTTCTTCGAAAAACGATCTACAAGGAAATATCATCGAGAAACGGTCGGGTGTTCTCCGAGAGTATCGAAACATTTTCGAACGACGAGTATCGAAGACGTGTTCCGTTCAACATATGCGAAGGTTCGAAATTGAAGAAAATCAACCCGTTCGTCTCAACAACAATCAAGTAACAAAGTAACGATTATTCGTTTCTACAAACTTTAAATTCAAATTTAAGAGAAAAATGCTAGAATGTCGAATATGGTATAATCATCATGTATCGTAATCGTTTTCGCAGGTATGTTTGTTTGCGTCTTTCTAACCGTGAATTTAACAAAGACCCAAGAAGAAAGTGTTACCAAATCGATTCACGTTTCTTTTACTTGCATAGACCTCACGGAAACGGAGGGTATCCTAATATAATAGATGCCTAAATTGACGACGACGCGCCATCGCGACGAAAGAAAAGATCACGGAACAGAACAGAGAGAATACATCGAAAGATAAAGATGCCAGTACACTGGCCTACTACCTACAGCCCTTTGGCGTAGATTGCGTTAAATCGATCAAATGGACCCGCATGAGAAAATGGACCATGGACGTATTCACGAGACAACGATGGCAACGTTTATCACGAAATGACCAAACTATTTCGATGCGCAGGCTACTCTAACGGTCGTGTATCGTGTATCGTGAATCGGTGGATCGGTGGATCGGTGAATCGGTGGATCGGTGGATCGTGGATCGTGGATCGTGGGCTGTACTGTGAAGCGCATTCGGTGGCATAGGGGAGCGCTGCGCTGCATGCACGCATTAATCAACGAGCTGTCCTTTTCCTCCATTAAACTCTGTAGCTGTACGACCAGCGTCATTCTTTGTCAATTTGCACGGCGGACCTCCTCGCGGGTCCTTCGACCAATTATTTCTTTGACGAACGACAATGTTTCCATCCTCGTTGTTTGGTAATCGTTGCCGCTGGTACATAGATATGTCAGTCCCTGACCATAAAAAAACGACCGAAAATGTTGAACGTCGGCGTCGGTGATTCACGCGACGACCAACCCACTACTTACAATTACTTTTCACTGATAAATCTATTTTAGATACTTTGTCTTGTGTGCTTCTTGTACGCAGCTTGCATACGCGATAATATTTACACTGGTATAATCGCAGAGGTCAAGGTATGTATGTACACGTACATCGATGTCTTATCGTAGGCCGTTCTCAAATTGTTCAATTATCAGGGCGCATATTTTAAAAACAGACTATCCCATCCTCCTTGACAAACCATTATACGATTACGATTACTTAATCAAATATAGTATTTAGTAACAAACGATTCGATATATTTGATCCAAGACGAGTTATCAATGTTCGGGACATGGGGCATATTACCTACCTTTCGACACTCTCTATGCCGACAATTTGTCCTATTAATTAATTTACGATTTACATATCTACATATACCGATATTATTCTATTCGAAAATGAAAATAACTATGTATCGCGTCCATTTTATCAGACAAAGCAAACGAAACTTGAGTTTAACGAAGATATTTTGGTTTGTGACCGTAACAATGGGCGGAAAAGACACACGCTCGTTGCTACGCTTGCAAATTAAACTATCTACATACATACACACATATACGACGACTTTTCTCTAAAGAACGATAAAAATGGCTCTGTTGTAGTATGGATTTCAAAGCTAAATCCGATAGAAAATTGACACAAGAAGAGATAAAGAGAACGCCTATGGAAAATTGGAACTTTAGTCTCACCGAGACCTACCTACATATATATTTCGGGTCAGATTTCGAATACCGCAGTCAGTAATGAATCGTTGAAGAGAAAAAAACTCGACAAAAGCAACCTCGCCACTTCAATTTACTAATCTGTCTGCTAAGTAGTGGTGCCGTAGGTGATGTTGTAAAAATTCACCTCGGCACGATTACTTTTCACGCAGAGATGGACCGTCTACGATGTCTTCCAGAGGTGAAGAAAATCTAAACGAATACCTTTTCGATATTTTCAGAGGAATATCAGGTAATCAATTTTCTATCGAGAGTCGCATAGCATTACTTTGCGAATGGTTAAAGCTACGTTTAAAGATGGTCTATGACGTCGTGCGTTAAGGGTTAAAATGGATTAAAAATGATTTCTAAGAGATAAATAGGAAAAAAATAGGGGACGAAAAAACAAATTTTCATCTGCAAAATATACATATACATACATAGGTATACATATTACACCGGAAGAAGAATCTTTCGACCAATCAACGTCATGGACCCATTAATCGGCCAGGACCGCGATTCTCAACTACATACATGCAAGTAAACAGATACTACATAGTCCTTCAATTTTCTGGAAATATTTTCGACTTTATTCTGTAACGTATATGTTTAGATTCTAGTTGAACGATGAAAAGTAACATTTTTCGACCGAACGGTTCGATAGTCTCGTAGATTGTTTCGCATTAAAAAAAAAAAACTAGTTTTAGTGCTTGCAGTTCGAAGAAAAGTGCACACGATATTATTTATTAAAACCATGACTGTTCGTATATCGTGATTTTGTTTCCAAGTAGATTTCTGCGTTAGATTTGCGTTTCCGTTTCGAATCAAGCTTCGCAGCATCCATCCAATCAAACATGCGTACATGCACAGATAGGTAGATAGGTAAACGTGTATACGTATAGACGGATAGATCGTCGGTAATTCGATCGGTAAGGGAAGGTTGAAAAGCACTGTCACAGAGAGAATTCTAGCGGATGGTTGTGTCGTCAGCCGCGCGATTCAAATCGTGCGCCAAGGCGAGGCAATAAGGACTTGGACTGCCGGTGGTGAATGGTTTGATAACAAGCGGTGGAAGGAAGGCAGCCAGGCAGGCAGGCAGGCAGACAGACAAGCAGGCAGGCATAGGCATAGGCATAGGCATAGGCATAGGCATAGGCATAGGCATAGGGGAGACGCATATTCCCCGTTGGTTGGCCGACCATTCAGTGACGCGATTCTTCACTGTCCGGGACTGATTTCAATTGGTAAATTGATTTGGAACGATGACGAGAGAGAAAAAAGAAGAGAAAAAGATGGTATGATTTAGATTGGGCGAGAGAGGTTCGGGGGCCATTGCGTGCAAAAGATGACAAAGAAAGAGGCACACACCGCTGGCGTGACAGGGTGTACCGTGAGCGTCACACAGAGCAGAAAACGATGGCGGTGGCAGTAGCAGTGCCTCTCTTGCGAACCGTTAATAGGTACTGAACGCTGGTTGAATGCTTAATGCACCGTGCTTCTAGGATTAAATTGACCAATCATTTCCCGCGCGGCAAGGAGCGGCCAATTACAGCGCTCGTCCGACTATATTAAGCCAATCAAGAACAGTTTATCGCTCAGTCGTCGGTCTGCTGCCGTTCTGTGGGTGTCGTGCGCGTGCGTGCCTCTTTTTCTAACAATTCCAACTCGCGAAACAAACGAATCGTGCGGGAAGAACAAAATAGACTGTTTCATGTTTCTCTGTCACAGTCACAGTCACAGTCACAGTCACACAAATCATTCGCAACGTTCACTGACGATGTTTGATGATTCCAACAACGATCTCGTCAAGTGATAAGGTCGTGTATTCCATCTATCCGCTTTCCAACGCCGCGGATCTTCCCCTAACATTTGAAATCGCTCGATTCGATCGGATCAACATCGCACTATTTCTTTAAAATCAAAGGAATTTCTCGCTGATGGTGCTGTTGGACGAATAAGAAGAAGAGAAAAATTGTGATACGGTTCATCTTTTATACCTAACAAATTTAGTCATTTTCATACCTAGTGCTGACGTATCGTATTTCGATACTCCGTGGTCACGTCTCGTGTGATTGCTGTGGCGTTTCTCTCGTTATCGATTTTTCATTCAACGATCGAATCTCGAGTAAGTTTTCATGTTTTTTTCGAGATTGAATAAACAGTGGAGTGCTGGCGAAAAATCTCAATTTGATTACAAAGTATATGGAATAGTTGTAATTGTACAAAAATAACAGTGGCTTCGAAGAATCAAACGTACAACGTTCTCTTACGTTAACAAGTGCGGAAGAGCGCATCAATGTTGTCCACTAGAGTGTCGAATAGAAGCTAAAGGTCGTGAGGTTTCCTTCGATTGTTCGGTCAGCTCCGGTACATATTTAGTTACACGATCATAGCGAGTGATACGATCGTTTTCACGAATAATTATTTCATATCTTTACTCGTAATTAACAGTTTTAAGCAACAACTTTAAATTTCATAAATAATTGTTGAAAATAACGTCGATATCACGTGTTCGGTAAACCGATAAATAAAAAGAAAATTCTGATACGGTTTAAAAAGTCAACTTGTACATATATGTATAACAGTATGTATTTATGTTTATGTTTATGTTTATTTCCTTGTAAATACGTTCGCGATTGCATAACGTAAGCTAATTTTTAACTTGTATTTGACCGCAAAAAGAAACAATTGGTAATCTTGCAGCGACGAGATACGTACAGAAGTAGTCGGTAGTACGGTAGCACGGTAGCACGGTAGCACGGTAGCATGGTAGCACAGTTGACAGACCACCACAGACCTACAAGAGAAGAGACCGAGCTAGAAATTCTGTTTCCTCGTAACTTGCCAATCAACGTTACAATTTTATTCGGTAGATGTGTTGAAGCGTCGGAAAGAAAGGAGTATAAAACTATTAAGAATCGGCTGATAGTCACGGAAACAATAAACGAAAACTAAGCGAGTATTGCATCGCGTTCTGTATTTCGGCATGAAAAGGAGCATTTACAATTTGAGACGGACATTTTGTTATTCTGAATATGTAACGGCACGCGGTGGCGTGGTTCGACTTTATCACGGCGACTTGTTGACCCCGCGCAAACGATAGCGTCTAAAAGACACGAGAGCCAATTGCCGAACAAACTTTCGACTTCCAAGTTCCAAATTCTGTTTTCTTCGTTTACCGTGTCTTTTGTTATTTTCCTCGTTGACATTGTCAGTGTCGTTTCAAGTTTCGTACGACCGACTGTCACTTTGGCACCATCCACTTTTTCACCCAACGAAAAAATTGTAAACTATCTCGATCTTGATTCGAAGCTCACCACTCTTAAAATAGAACAGGAACTGTGCCACGAAGACCCACCGATATTCTACCCGATGCTCCGTCCATTTTTACCGAACGGCGAGCTTCAATTTTTCTTTCTTTCTTCATTTTTTGGTCGCACAGGAATGTCTCTATTCTGTCGGGTTGCTCTCGAAATTCCTTCTCGTCGCATTCTCTCATCCATCCACAATTTACGCATCGTTGCCTAATAAGTTGACGAGCTATTTCGCGACCACTCAGGGGCAGCCAACATTAACAGAAATTAGCGTTAATTGGTGTGGTCCCCTCTTTCTTTCCCACCCGCATCACCACCCTGATTGCCTGCCCCGACAAACTTGTTCATCTCTGCCGTCTTTCCTTTTTATACGATTCTCTCGTTCCTTTTGCAAGCTCTGTGTTCCTTCTTAAACTATATTCGCGATATATGATATGTAAACTAAAAGACAGCTACGCGTCACCATCCAACCGCGTCTGCAAAACCCTTGTAATGTAACAGCTCTCTATTGGCTAGTAATCCTCTTTGGCTTATGCGGCTTTACATGTTAACCCACGACATTATCGAACATGCTGTTGCATATGTCCAATTTATTGGTAGTTTACAAATACGAACCGTTTCTTCTACGAGTTCTCCGAGAACGTTCGGATCGTGTCGAGAAACTTTCGAACAACTTCATTAAAAAGAAAAACCGATACACACTCTAGTCCGAGTTGTCGACTCACACCATCGCGATGCTTACTATGAATAAGTACGGTGTTTGACCGCGACGCGGTGCGTTGAAGAAGGACGAGTGGCAAAGAAATCAAAGATTCGATTCAAGCCTTCTCTATCTCGTACGCACACGTATATACATACACGTATATCTATAAATGTATATTCGTGACCAGCGACCCCATCGTTCATCGCTCTTCGATCCATTCCATTCCATTCCGTTCCATGAATTTCTTTCTCTTTATCCCTGTAGTACGATAGCAACGTTTCTTTTAATATTCTATTTCTATATGTGTTTCAATCATCAACTTTGTTTCTATTTTGCAGCATAGCGGAAAGAAGAATACAATACCGTCTTGCCGCACACGGTAGTGACGACAAGAGCGTTGTTAACGATGTTAACCGAGAGATTGTCATGTGTCTCGACCAAGTACAAAGAATACGGGTATCGATTGTCGAACCATCCAGCAGGGCTTATTGGTAGCAAACAAATCTACGAAACAGATGCAACAAGTGTGAATGCGAGTCGGCACGTTACATCGTGTTTGAAATTTCTCCAAGAGTGCCGCACAGAGGAAGAAAGAACGACGAAGGCTGCAGTAGTGGGCGACTTTAACGACTTCTCGAGGTCGCATCAATGAGCCACCACTATGTGTCATCGCATCGTTATAATATCGTATACTATTTTCCTATTGTTTTCCAACCAACTCTCCGATTCAAACTTTTCAGTTACTTTCTCGAAAATTGTTAAATATGTATACGAACGAGATAAAGTTAAACCGATTTCTTTTACAGGACGTTATCACGTAAATGGGCTAATTTAATCGACTCGATATTTTTATCCGTCTTGTGAAACGATTTTAGAGCGTACACGCAGCGAATGCGTCACGCGATATCAATGGACAACGGTATTCTTCTGGCGATTATCTAATCTCACGTTAAATTATACCGAAACACGAACGAGTTATATTAACATTTCCTACCATCTCTTTAATTATCTATGTATTACTCGTCACGTATTCGATTCTCTTTCGGTACAACGATGCGTCCCCGTCCCCGTCCCCGTTGTAGCGTGTGTGTTGTTCCTTGTTACTTTCCTTGTATAATAAAATGCTGCTGCATTTGTCGATGTCATTGTATTTTGCAATCTCGGCAAAATGTTAACATTTATTATTCATATAATTCATATAGTTTACGGCGATTAATAATTATGTACGACTGTTGCGTTTTACAGAAATCAAGCATCTGTATAGGAATCGATTAATCGACAGCACACGGAGGGATTACGATGAAATCGGAAATAAATCCTGTCCTGTTCCTAAGTACTAGTGCCGCAGGAGTGATTAGGTTGGGTTAGAAATTACCATATCTCCTGCTGCTCAAGTGCTTATCAATGGGTCGGGACGCACATCTACCTCCTCCTTCCTCAACTTTCTACGCAAAACTCGAATTTCTCGAAATGTATGATAAACTTATATTACGCGTTACTTTCCTAATACTATCGTTTTCATTATCTATTCATCATTGACAGTGTAATTGAAAATATATTTACGTAATAAACGTACCTATATAACGAAATGTACTTCCTCGCATTTTAAATTAAACTTTTCTATTAATTTTTTACAATACGTGATGTACTTATACTGTTATTTATACTTTTACAAAACAAAAAAATTGTAAAAAATAATTTAGTTGGAGGAGCTGGGATTTGAACCCAGGACTTTCAGCATGCGAAGCAGACACTCTACCACTGAGTTACACCCCCGGTTAAACATCCCGCCTTTCATCTTCTACATATGTCCGAGTATGTAATTTCGAGTGTGCACAAAACCAATAACAAAATTACCTCATCTCGTTCTTCGTTAAATACATCCTATTCTAATAATTCCCAATACGTTAAATTAATTTTACCCTCGGCTGTCTAAAGTTCCACGACAATTCTAATGCAAAGTATATGTATACTTTCAATCTCAACACATTCGAAACCAATATATTTATTATAAGATAAACCTTGCTATATATTCGGAAAAATAGTGCAGTTTCGTATCGATCCTCGTGCCTCGTCATTTACTAGATAAGCGTGATATGTTGGAATTGGAATAGACGATTCGTAAGTTGAGTCATCGGTAAGATTTAAAATTTCTAGTATTTTTACAACCCTCCGATAGGAGTTAGGTATTATAGTCACAACCTCCAGTTCCATGATATACCTAATATACGATACATGACAATCGTAACTTTTATTCATGGAAGTTTAAACGATCAATCCCGAATTAAGGGAAACATGACAATCATCGTGACGAGTAACAAGTCTGTGAATAGCATCGAGTAATATTTTCTTAATGAAATGGTCATAGATCCGACGATAACGGAAAATTGACTAAAACATCTGATCCAATGCAATGCGTAATCTCATCGAGACCTTTGGAATATTATTCCGTATTGATCATTGTTCGATTTCAACCCCATTTACTAACGTTCGGTTTTCAAGTAGAGCGTAAAGAGAAACCAGGTAAAAGATAGGTAAAAATTTGAACAATGAGTTCTACTTGTACAAGTGTATTTTATACGATCTATTATATCTATAGAGAGGAATAAATGAGATGTAATACAACGATACAATGATAAGATATACAAATGATAGAAAAAGTCGCGTACATTGAAAGTTGCGGCACATTATAGTTTGGCGCTTTAGTCGCCTCACCATCGTACAAGTTAAACACTAGAGTACCAAGTTCTATTACCGATGTCGCAACGACTCAATCTAACCTCCTGAAAAAAAAACTAGCAGCGTCCTACTCGAAGTAACTGTCAGTTCACGATACGTCACCGTAAAGCGACTTTCTTAAGGTTATTTCGTGCATAACCGCCTCGTTATTAGTTCGCCACTGATAAGGTTCGTTTTCTGTGTATTAATATTTCATAATCGATTACCTTCGATTTGTTTAACTGTTTCCCACTTTCAGCAAATCCACGTCCGCGACACATGGCTAACAGATCGTTGCTAGATGCTAAATCATAAAAATTTGAACGCCGAAACCAAGGATAAGAATAGTGTCTCAATCGAAGAATTGGAACGGTATTCGCCACGGCTTTCACAGAGATGGTTGGATTGGCGGGCGGGGGAGGTCACCTGTATCCCTCGCCCCCAATGCAACCTAATCCAGAGTGTAAGTTTTGATAATGTCAATTTTTGTCTATACGTAAAATTGTTGTACTTGCTCGATGCATGCATATTTTTACAATCATAAATACTTCTTTGTAGTGAGAGAAATGACTGGTATCACTCCGAGTGCACCAACTAGTGCAGACGCTTGTTTAAGTATAGTACATTCGCTAATGTGTCATCGACAAGGTGGCGAAAGCGAAGGATTCAGCAAACGTGCCATCGAGTCTTTGGTGAAGAAGCTTAAAGTGACTATCGTTCCTTCGATCCATTTATTACGCACAAAAATTTCATTGAATTTTATTAAATAAATTGTGCGTTATTTGTTAGGAAAAACGAGATGAATTAGATAGCTTGATAACAGCTATCACTACAAATGGAGCGCATCCCAGTAAATGTGTTACGATACAGAGAACTTTAGACGGTAGGCTACAAGTTGCCGGTCGTAAAGGTTTCCCACACGTTATTTATGCACGAATTTGGAGATGGCCAGATTTACACAAGAACGAATTAAAACATGTCAAATACTGCCAGTTTGCTTTCGACTTAAAATGTGATTCCGTATGCGTAAATCCGTATCACTATGAGAGAGTTGTATCTCCTGGCATAGGTATGTCATTAAACATACTTTTCATTTTCTTTCTTAGCGAGATCATGCGCTTCGTTTCAACTTATTTTTCTTTCGTTATTTCTTTGCAAAGCTTCCGTGAATTCATTTGTAGCACCATAAGTGTAAATGATTTATTGTTGTGGCCTTGGTGTATGATGGAATGGGTTGGTTTCCCCCGCACAGACCCGTTCTTTACAGACCTGTCTGGGCTAACTCTACAATCCGGAGTAGGCGTAGGACCAGGCGGTAGATTGGTCAAAGATGAGTACTCGGTCGGTGGTGGAGGAAACGGAGCAGCTGGAGCAGTAGGATCGGCGATGGATGTTGACGGAGAAATGAATCAAACCATTCAGCATCATCCACCTGCTCAACCTACTTCTTCTAATAACACCCAATCGTCTCAGCAAACTTTTATACCAGGCCTAACACCGCCTAATCCAAGTAAATACAATTTTTCTTTACTTTTTTTTCTTAATAAGTTTAATTATCCGTTATGGGGATTCTGCACTATAACGATCACTTAGGATATGTTACAATTAAATGTATCCATTTTCATTTTTAGTCGTTTCATCGAGTAAGGTTCATATGTTAAATGTTTTAGTAGGACAGTTTCCTGATCTTTCTATATACTATTTCTCTAATTTCTTGTTGGTCAATGTATTTCTGTATACAGAGTGTGTTGATTTATTCAAAAGCAAAGCATGTTTGTGTCTAAGATCCCGTAATATTAAACGATGCACAAAAGCATATAAACGAATAAAGCTTTGCCTTTACAATTATAGACAATCAGATGGTTTTCATTTTCTTTCTTGCAAATTCGTTTTTTTGTTCTCTTCTTTTTTTCCTTAAATACTGCTTCCTCGTTAAATATTACTTTGCGTTGCTAATTCTATTTCATTTTAGCTTTATTCTTTCTTTTCCCTTTTGTTGTTTGGCACAGCTAGTGGTGAGGGTATGTTTGGCAGTAATGGGGGAGGGAATAATGGTGGTAACCCCCACAATAAATTGGACGATAATAATTGCCCCAGGCAAACCTGGATTCCTACACCACATCATCCCACGACACGTAACATTCATCATCGTACGTATATAATAGAGTGCTTCTTTATATTCTTATTGTTTTCTGTCTATTGCTGATTACGTTTTGTTGCTTATCGCTAGTTTCGTCGAAATTTGTAATAGTCTTTAAAATCACAAGCTGTAATTAATTTCAGGCTCTCTCAACAAAATTTGAGTATAATTGATACTTTGTGTTGTGTTGCCTGTATTGTGTACGAGTTACATTTGCTTTTGCAGCAGTAGTACATCCAATGAGTCACACCGTAGGTAGCCAACAGCAGTCGTTGAGTACGTCGAGTGGAGGCAACGGTGCACAAATGCTCAGTCCTTCGCAGGGACAATCTACCGAAGCTTTTTATGGGACTAACACGCCTCCTCAAGATCTCAATCAACCTGCAACCGTTGATGCATTAGCAGCATCGTTGGGTATGTTACTCTGTCTTTGTTCGCAATTTTAACCGCCAAGTATCCGTTAGAATTCATTGTTTGCGTTGATTTCATTAATAGGCGAAGGCCAAAGCTCTCCCGTCTCACCTGTACATATTCATCATCCAAATGGATTTCCAGTCGGTACAGCCGCTTACAATTCAGGAGCGCCACAGTGGACCGGAGCCAATACTCTTACATATACTCAGAGCATGCAACCTCCAGATCATAGACATCTTCATCCTACTTCTTATTGTGAGTTTACGATAAGAAAGATATTTTCTCATTCGGATAACGTGCTAATTTCAATTTTTCCTAGGGGGTGGTCACGGCGGCGAAGTAGGTGGAAACATTGGTGGTTTACTATCTACGCAACCAGCACCTGAATATTGGTGTTCTGTTGGTTATTTTGAATTAGATACTCAAGTAGGCGAAACGTTTAAAGTGAGCAGCGGTTGCCCTACCGTCACTGTCGATGGATACGTTGATCCAAGCGGCGGTAATAGATTTTGTTTAGGAGCATTGAGCAATGTACACAGAACGGAACAAAGTGAAAAAGCACGTCTTCACATAGGTATTATCCACCGTTTTCATTTTTTCCCCATTATCATAAAATTATCAATTATTATACTGCTATTATCTTAATAGGAAAAGGAGTTGTGTTGGATTTAAGGGGCGAAGGAGACGTTTGGTTAAGATGTCAAAGCGAACATAGCGTCTTTGTACAGTCTTATTATTTAGACAGAGAAGCAGGTCGTGCACCCGGTGACGCAGTGCATAAAATTTATCCCTCCGCATATATTAAAGTCTTCGATTTACGACAGTGTCATAAACAAATGAGAGGACAGGCCGCTACTGCTCAGGCTGCAGCTGCAGCACAAGCTGCTGCTGTAGCAGGTCATTTGACGCACGGCGCACCAATTACTAAAAGTACGTACTTTTTCGTTGCTGTTAAAATTCCATTAATACCATTTTAATTTGTCATTATTCATTTTTCAACTCGACGCAGGTCTTAGTGCTGCTGCTGGTATAGGTGTAGATGATCTCCGACGACTTTGTATTTTACGTTTAAGTTTTGTAAAAGGTTGGGGTCCTGATTATCCACGGCAAAGTATAAAAGAAACTCCGTGCTGGATAGAGGTACAAACAATTTCATTTGACTTGCTTATTTGCATTTAAAAATTACCAAGCAATAAACTTTGTTGATTTCGTACAGGTACATTTACATAGAGCCCTTCAATTACTGGATGAAGTTTTACACACTATGCCAATTGATGGTCCACGGGGAATTGAATAATTTTATTTAACTTTGGATAATACATATAATAGAAAAAAAAGACATCACATTATTACAGACTCTGCGTCAAGTGTGCAAAATATATAAAATGCGTACGCGCGCGTATGCGCGATACTGTGTGGTATTGTTACAAATTTTTAGGATAAATCACCAACAAATGAAAACAATGAAAATTTTTAATTGAATAAGAAAAACATAGATACGCGTCGCTTAGAAGTTTCACTGAAATTTTTTATATATTTTACACACATGATTTGCCACGTCGAATGAAATGTGTGCCACGGCCTTGCATTACTGTCGCCGTACAAACGTTATGCAAAGGAAATATTATTTTTCGTTATTGAAAGTTATTTTCTAAGAAGAACGGAGTGCATCTAAAAGAAAATGAGAAAGGTAGGATGAAAGACTTCTATTTTAATAGGCAGTCCGTATCCGAATCAAGAAAAAAAGAAAAATACATTTTCCATGGCATGGCCTGGTGAACTCAGCAGAATGTGTGAGTAAAACGTGATACTTTCGGAAACGTTAATAGTCATAATCTCATTTTTTGAGATTAGCTTTGTAAGATAGATTAACTGACATACATGATCCTACTTAAAAAAAAAAAACAGTGACAAATTTTAAGCTCAATGTTTACGTTGAATGTAACGAACAATGAGAACATCGATTGTCTATGTGTTGTTGTATACAGTAGGAAGGTTCTCTAAGAGCGCAACATGTTTCAAAGTACTGTTAGATGACAACATTAGTACGTAGCATTACGCAATAAATATTCTATAAACCGTTCTACAACTGTATATTATCAAAGGGAAAATACTTGGTAGAATACAGTTGAACGGATATTCTAATAAGAAATTTTTGCATAGTTAAACATTATTGGGAACAAGAATATTAAGACAAGTATATAAAGTATTAGGAAATCGTTTGTTTGTTCTACTACATTTTTGTTAGTTGTACTGGCAGTAGCTTGATACTGTGCTGTTAGAATAACCTTCTTTATTTTCGTTTGTTTTATAATTTACAACCAAAAAGTATCATTAGACAAATACCTGCAATGTTTGGTTAATAATGATATTTCATGTCTTTCTTTTTAACGTTACTTTTCCTTTAAAGACATGAATTGATTCTGTAGTTAGTATTATTATACTTATTAGCGTAGTTGGTGGATGCGAGACAAATTTGAAAGTGCTTGAAATGTAATGGAATTTTGTAGTATTTGAAAAATCAAGGAAGAGCTGTTTTTATCGTAGTGTATCTATATAAATTCAATTGTCTCCCCTCTTATCAACTACCAATGTTGCTACTATTACCATGTAGTACTTGTTGAATAATTATACTTAATGTTTACCAATCATTTTATTATTCTATATTCGTACAAAATATTCTTATATTTGATAATATTATCATACAAAGAAAAAGTTGACCAAATTTTATACCTATTCGTGTACGTATGCATACGAATACGTATGCAACAGATATTATCTTCTTTTGATTTATTTTAGACAAACGAGAAAGTTTTCCGATTGTCTTTATCGATCGATGCACATTTTATAATATTCCAAATTCTTGCTTCTTTGTTGTAACTGAGTAAAGATTATTCAGCTGTTTGTGTTCATGTTATTCTTACATTTCTCTACACTATTCCTAATCATGATAAGTTTCATTGACGCAAAGTCGAGTGAAATTTTGTATCTATAAGCATACCACCTACCATCGCTATAATACCAGTAAAGAATTGATTAATCTCGATTAAGCAAACATTCAGTTATCGTAACGTGTTTTGTTCTTTTCGCTGTGGAAAGTTACGTACCATTTTCTGGGACAAAAACGTGATTGAAAACGTTTAAACATTTAAAAAACAAAACACAATTTAATGGGAAAAACAGCCCAGGCGAAAGGAGCGGTGAATACGAACGTAGAGAAGTTGTACGGTATACTTCTATAGTAAAAATAAAGAATGAATGTGCATTTTTTAACGAATGATAAAACAAAGAGTAACGTTATCGATTAAATGAAATTTTACCACTATTGAATTTTAACAATGAAATACATGGAACATTATTTCCATGGATTTTCTGTCCATACCAAACGAAGGAAGGATATAGAGTTCAAATATGTAAAAGAGAAAAAATCGCGTTTAAGCATACTTTTACCACCAACTTCGCTTTAAAAACATATGTGCCATCATTTTCATACATACCATACACAAAATAACGAACAAGTATAAGAATTTTTATAAATCCTATTTTTTACAAAGCTTATGAATCGCGGATGCAACACATTTGAATTGTGATGTTTCGTTACGTCCTAAATCCATAGATTTTACGGGATCCAGAGCAGAGAAAGAATTTTGTATATCTACAAGTACATACATTAAGCTGAATTAAATGTATGCGAGAACGTGATGTGTATTGCAAAAACCGATGTGTTTAAAATCAATTGTAGCATTCACAAATAATGTAGAAATCATCGATGCACGCATACGAGATAAGAAACTGATACACGAAGTATAATCCAAAGCTCAGAAATTTTATAACAGAAATTATTCTGCAAAGGTGTTCATACGATATTTTATCAATGCCTTCGAACAATAGTTTCGTACATATAACATATATTAGAATTGGTATCAAAGTGCAATAGCTCTGTTTCATGTCAAAGATACCATAGCTGATAGTTGTAAATGAAATGCCTATGTAACTTATGTTAACGATTAAAAAAACCGATAACTGTAATTCAATAAGGGATACTATACTCTCGAATTATTACTGTTTTCTTTCACTTCTATCAAGATATCATTCTAATTATACGGTATAACTTGCTATATAAGAATTTTACCAATTTGCTTAGCGTCAAAATCAATGACGAAGCCTATGCTTCAATCGTTTAACGTAAATTTTCCGCATAATTTTATTATCGAGTGTTTTATATATTGTTGTACAATAGTTTGAACCGAATGAAAAAAATCATTAAATTTATTTGATCTTCTCTAATTGTGTCCTACGACTATTTACCGATCATATTCATTTTGTTTCAATTTTAGGTGTACGTATTAACGATGTATTCTAGTGTGAGGCTTCGTTGTTAATTACAGATCTTGAGACTCAAAGACTTGTTCTTAAATTTTAGGAACCTATACACGAGCACGTACAATAAATATCAGAATAGAATTATATATTTACCATTACTACTCGTACGAATTAAAGGATTACCTGTAAAGTAACATATTAATACATTTTCTACTAAACTTTTGCAGAAGTTACCGGCCACAGTTACACGAACATAAATTGTTTCATAACATACATCCGTTTAAATGTTTGGAATTATCGAGGCTTTTGAAATTTCATTCAATAACAGCAATCTAATTGTCATCGATATTTCCTTTCAAATGAATTACGTATGGTTAAACCAAAGATATATTCCGATGATACGATATTACATACAACATCACGATACATAACAAATACGTACATACGAAATGCAAAAGTCGTGTTCTCACAAATATGTGGCGATACATAATGCAAATGGAGTTGCGTGTAAACATTTTTTAACCGTACATTCAAACGTAATGTCGTTCAGGTGTAAATTTTCATGGTGTTGGAGTTGCATCGTCTTGGTGAATACCACAAAACTAAGAATGATACAAACTGTAAATCGATACCTGTGGTTATCACCTACACAGGTAAATTATACATGATTTCTATACATAAGACATTCTGCACATTTGTAAAATTGTACAACGACAACCCATCGTTACATTGTTGAAATAAAATTTGTCTATGTACGCGCTGAATATAAACTGTAACGACATGATTAAACAGGTTACGAAATTAGAAATAGTTAACCCAATACCAGTGCACTGTATTGTAAAGCACATATGGTAACAACAATTCGAATGGATGCGTTTACAAACTTTTTGTTATTAAATATTAAAAATTCATTACATAACATACGATCATTTTCAATAAACATGTTCTGCAAATTGAAAAGGTTTATCAGATTTAATTTTACGACAGAGAAGTAAATATACAGATACACGTGCGATAAATTTCTGTTTATTAAAAAAGAAAATGCTACTTAATATGTAGGTAATTTATTATATAATTTACATAGTACTATCATCGTTTTTTCTAGTTTTTTCATGATCTCCCGTATAAAAGCTCCCATCAAGATTAATCGCAGCATTGTGATCTATAACAGTTTTCAATGCATTTTCAATTGCTTCATCTATATTATCAAGTGTAATAAATGTTTTAACTTCTTCTTTCGCCTTTTTGATTTCTGCATCTACCGTAGCTTGAGTGATCAAGTCTCTTTCCTTTTTCGCGGCTAATTTTTCTATAATTTCTTTTACGCGTGCTTCTCTACTTTGCGCTAGCCTCTGTTCTCGTTCGACGGATATTTGTGCGTTCCATTCTTCGTTTATTTTGCTACATTTCAGAAAATCTTCATCTGCCATTTTTTTTACAGAAACAGGATCGAATTCTACCTTATTGTCTCTTTCCCTCGTAATGAAATAATGCCTGAAATGAAAAAAATGTCACATTGTCTTAAATATATCGCAGTTTTATCATATAGGTATTAAATTGTACGTTAATCACATACCGCAGAGATCTCATATACGTTTTGTAATGATAGTTTATATATTTAAGTTCTTCTGCTTCTTCCGTAGGTATGACTGGTTTTACCGGAATTCTAAACAATTTTGATTTTGCTGTAGGTAACCACATCGGCTTTCTCTTCCATCTTACACATTGAATGTAAGGTCCGTTTAATATTAAGTGATCGTGGGCGCTTACATTTCGTATCATTAATACGCTACTAGCCATTATCGTCGACATTCGTATCATTGTTTTTAATTTACGTAACAATTTATGTGTTTTGAATAATGTACAAGATTGTATTACATCGTAAAATACGTGTTCATAATACAACGACCACTCGGACTCAACAGCATTGAACAGTTGGTACCAGTTGTTACCGTCAGTTACCGTATTACTGTATAGTTCTAAATTTCTATGTTGTTCTACATACACATGTCCGTAGTTACGCCTTACGCCTATTTCAGCTGACTTCAGCTTAGTCGCTTACGCTTATGGCTCTGTCGAAGGTTTGGCTTACATGAGTTTACATGGGTTTGCACAAGTTTACACTTTACTAGGTGTATAGAACTCAAAACAAAGATGGTAAATCAATCGGGAATCCCTCTAGCGGACAGAATCATTCAGTCGTCCCTAATTCATGGATGGTTATTTTTTCTTTTTCATAAAGGCATAAATAAGATATATGACTGCTTTTATGTACATATGTAATGCAGCAATAATTATCGACCCTTTAGTTGCGCCATCTAGAAGCAATAGCGAGAACCATTTTCACTACAAAC